>NC_090765.1:43257435-43259935 GCF_036898095.1 Palaemon carinicauda | reverse complement strand
TTAATGTATATTTTATTCTTTTATTTGTCATTTATCGGTATTCGAAAAACCTATGAAATAAAATAATTCTTATTAAAAAGAATAACTCGTCAGCTATTTTTATTTCTATCTCTATCTGTTGTCTGTTTTAGTTAAATTTGTCTCACTTGCTATCAGTTATGGCGCCATTCTACCCTCGTATCGAAGTAACTTCCTTTGCTCATTATCTGCATTTCGTAATAATGGTGGTATTAATAGTAGTATGAAAAAGATGCCACTGGCTTTAATATGAAAATGAATGATAAATTTCTTTTCATCATCATCATCATCATTATCATCATCACCTGCGCCTATTGACGCAAAGAACCTCGGTTAGATTTCGCCAGTTGTCTCAACCATGAGCTTCTAAATCAATACTATTCCATTCGTCGTCTCCTACTACTCGCTTCAGTGTCCTCAGCCATGTAGGCTTAGGTCTTCCAATTCTTCTAGTGCCTTCTTTTAGATGTATTATAGCAAGTGTACGAAAAGGAATGGTAATATTCATTATAAGAAATTTTAACTGAAAGTAATTGGAAAATAATGGGGACTTTAAGAAGGAAATTGCCATCTATATGTCTGGTACAGTTGGACTGTTGTGCAGGACGGGTCCAGAATTACCAATAAATCAATTAAATAGAATACATTGTAATGACGAAGTAAACGTTCATTATGATTATCCATCAAAGGAATAATATTTTTGTCTTTTATTTATTTCAACAGCTACTTAAAGGAACCATCCGTTATATATTTAGTTCAATCGCAGTTTTTTCATAGTGCGACAGATTTGCAGTCCGTC
Organism: Palaemon carinicauda; assembly: GCF_036898095.1. Classification (NCBI taxonomy): domain Eukaryota; kingdom Metazoa; phylum Arthropoda; class Malacostraca; order Decapoda; family Palaemonidae; genus Palaemon; species Palaemon carinicauda. Next base: position 43,259,118 of record NC_090765.1, on the reverse strand, counting down.
TTCATCAATGGACGACGATGTAAACATTAGATTCCCTTAGGATTTATAAGGTCAGAATATATGCAAAAATAGACCGGAAGTTCCTATGTAATCTATGCATCTACGAGTAGTATTTATGTGTGCGTAAGTAAACAAATCCGACTATAAATCCAATTGTCAGGACATACGATTGTTGTCAAAACTGATATCCTAAATGAACAATCAGAAGACGCAACTAAGTATTGCCATCTTTATTGTGATAAGAACTAACATTGGATTTAATCTCAACGATGCATTACATTAGAGTACTTTCACATCGATCTCATATGAATTAGAAGTAGCACAAGCTTTCAGTATTAGGCTATGAATGAATGATATGTCTCATGAGAAACTTACTTGAACAGCCAACAAAACTAAGAATGTATTTTCTTTCATAAAGAAAAACTATGGGAAGCAATTATACTCATTCAATTATTGGTTTTTAGAGGTGAATGTGAAGGTAAGGCAATGAAATTTACAAGCATTCCAACTAAGGATACGAAATAATTTTCGAAAGGTAGAATAAACGTTCTCTCTCTCTCTCTCTCTCTCTCTCTCTCTCTCTCTCTCTCTCTCTCTCTCTCTCTCTCTCTCTCTCATTGCACATGAAACCACCTGATTTAAAACATACTGAAAACTTCAGAGAGAAAAGCTTCAGTAAATCCAAGGTGTATCCGGTTTCAAGAAAAAGTTCAGGTGGGCTATTGGAAACGTCCCTGCCTGGCAATCTGCCGGACTGGGGTTCGAGTCATGCTCGTGCTCTCGATATTTTATTGTATTCTTTGCAGCCTCACCATCCTTGTGAGCTAAGGACGAGGGTTTTGGGGGGAGCTTATGGGTCTCCCTGGTAAGTCATCAGTAGCCATTGCCTGGCTCTCCTTGGCCCTAGCTAGGGTATGGTCAGTCTCTAGGGCATTGTCCTGCTAGTCAGCGGATTGTCGCTGTCCCTTGCTTCTGCTATTCATGAGTGGCCTAGAAACCTTTTAAATAAGAACGCTAACTTTTTTTTATTTTTTTTTCTTAGAAATTTGGAAGAACTTAGAATAACCCAAACTAACGCTCCCACGTCGACCAATCTTGTGGAAATATAAATGTAGATTAGATTAAAATGACATTAAAAAACGTATTGCCAAAGATAAAACGAATTATTTAACTTAATTCATGACCATAGGGTTCAGCATCTGATAGGTATCTTGGATAACGTAACACGTCCAAACAGTTCCATTTTTTTTTTTTTTTTTTGCCGACAGATGTTAATATAAAGGGGCCGGGGAATATCATCATTTAATCCTTTCCATCTATAAAATGGATGACGATCACATCTCTATAGAACACGAGATCTATGTGGCGGAGTTCTGCAATGAGAGAGTATGTTTACTCTGTGGACTGATCAAGATGACTGTCAATCATAGTGTATGCTTGGTGACAGATTCAGGACTACTACTAACCCAAATCTTAGTATACCCAATGTTGCAGTGTTTGTGTGTATACCGAGATTGATATAACCTTTCCATATTGCTGTCATTATTGAAGTGCTTGTGTTGACCAGGATCATGAGTTTTAATACTGCGACAATTAGTAAACCAATTATGTAACCAGATTGAAAATATTCTACAATTCAAATAAGACAGTATAAATGAGAATATAAAATGTACTACTATACTT
>NC_090765.1:43247435-43252435 GCF_036898095.1 Palaemon carinicauda | reverse complement strand
TTTTTCTCCAAGCGGAATTTTACGTTGCAGTTGCATATTTATATTCCAAATGTGTGTGTATGTGTATGTGTGTTGAGATTGTCTTGCCTTATGCAAGACACGGGCTCTAGCGTTGACAGCCCGTAAGCGAATGTAACTGTAATGTACTTTAATTTACATTGAAAGAAGGAATTCTATAATGAGAGAAAGGTTCAGATAATTTACGTGTATTCTACAGAAATCTCTGGTTGAAAAATTCCATCAGAGCGCTGTACTGTAGTTTGTATTTATGGCAGTCAAGAGTTAGTTTCTTATGACCAAATTGTGAAATGTTTTGATCAAATGGCAATTTGCGATTGATTTTAATTTAGTTAATTGTTTGATGAACTTGATAAAATCTGACGAACAATAATTTAATAATTAAGGAAAGTAGATTCATGTTTTTTATATTTATATACATATGTATATAATATATATATATATAATATATATATATATATATATATATATATATGTATATATATGTATATATGTATATATATGTATATATGTATATATATATATATATATATATATATATAATTTTCCTTGATGGAAGATTATTCAAGTCGTGGTAAACAAACTCATAAAGAATTCCTAAACATGGCAGCGAATAATATTTTCAGCAGTCACTATTAGTGCCATATTCATAATGGACCTAACGAAATGGACTCTACCATTGCCGTCTCAATATAGAGACTCGACTCATCACTGTCTCTGCAACAGCCATTCGACCCATAATAGCACCTACTTTTTAGCTTTTTAGTTTAGTACTTTACATTTATTCCCTCAAGTAGCCTCTATAGTCGAATCCCCTCATAAGATCATATGTCCTAAATTCCATAAATGTATCTTAGAAGGTTGGCCAAGGCACCAGCCACCAGTTAAGATACTACCGTTAGAGAGTTACTGGGTCCTTTGACTGGCCATATAGTAGTACTACTAATCTGGTTGCGGCTCATTTATTCTTTGCCAACATATACACAGAAGAGTCTGGTTTATTCTTTACACATTCTCCTCTTTCCTCACACACCTGACAACACTTAGATAAACGAAAATATCATCTTCACTCAAGGAGTTAAATACTGCATTGTAACTGTTCAATGACTACTTTCTTCTTGATAAGGGTAGAAGAGAATCTTTCGCTATGGTAAATAGCTTTTCTAGAAAGAAACTCCAAAATCAAACTGCTGTTCTCTAGTCTTGGATAGTGCCATAGCCTCTGTACCATGGTCTTCCACTGTCTTTGGTTAGAGTTCTTTTGCTTGAGGGTACACCCAGGCACACTATTCTATTTGTTTCCAAGATGCTATAAGCCCAAGGGATCCAAGAGGGAAAATAGCCTAGTGTGGAACACTGGGCTATTTTCCCTGTTGGATCCCTTGGGCTTATAGCATCTTGTTTTCCAACTACGGTTGCAACTTAGCAAGTAATAATAATAATGTCTCGTTTATGTATGGAGATTTATTACTTTATTCATCTGTAGGAGTTGCGCTCACACTGTCCTTGTGACAAGGTGACTGTCAGTTGGCACATCGACGGCATTGTCAGGGAGAAGAATAAGGTATATTATGATTTCATTCACGTTCAGAGCTCCCTACCGGAATACATAGCACTTATCTCAGTAAAACTTCGCTCATGTAATTCATTTTTCTTCTCTTCGTCAGTTTTCAAATTGAAAAGGAACGTTTTAGAGATAATAATGAATCTTACAAAATTATTTTAATCACAGCTTCTTTTGGGAAGAGCGGTTGAATTGTGTTCGGAGTTATTCTCTATATACACTTTTTACATCTTCCTATTTTCTTTATTTTATATTTTCATATATTTTCACGTTTATTTCAGATTCCATTGCCCCCCCCCCTCTCTCTCTCTCTCTCTCTCTCTCTCTCTCTCTCTCTCTCTCTCTCTCTGCAACATTTTTCATTTACTTGTGTCCTCATACGACACATTCGTATTTTTTTCTACTTGTGTCTATTTATCTTACATGATCTTTTTACTGTGAATAATTTCCTTTCACTATGCTATATCAAATTCTCTCCAATTTATTTTTTTTATTGTTTGCACTTTCCTTTGTTATTTGTAAACCTGTTATCTTCTCCCATGCTGCTTCCATTCATTCGTCATAATTTTCTTAGGAAGGAATTTTTCATAATCTTAACCTTGCATTTCAGCCCCGTTTATTTTTGTTAATTTTCCCTTTTTTATAATTATTGTTTTCTGTACATTTCTACTTTTCGTATTGGATTTTATGTTCTTATATTATCAGGTTTTCCAAGTCACATGTTCTTTAATTTTCCTATGCTCTATTTCTTTATCTTACAAACTTTTGTGACCTCTATGTTTTATTGAATCCTTCGCTGTATTTAATTCTTCACTGAATTTTTACCAGTATATTTTACGTATTTTTTTAGTGTTTCCCTTATTTATTTTATTTTTCCCTTTGAAACAATTTTTCTGTTTTATTCATCTTATGTCATTTTCCCCTGTGTTCAATTTGTCTTTTCGCGTATACCATATTCTCTCTTTTTACTTAATTCTATCCATACACACGTACCATTTTTTCTTTTTACTCTTTTGTACACACAACCTTCAATCGTAATTTCCTTTCCTCCTCCCCAATCCTCCTCAGTTGATTCCTCCTCTACTATGATTTCTTTCATCCTCCTTCGTTTCTCTTTATCTATTTTTTTCTCTTTACCTTTATCCTTAACCCGTCCACTGACAGCACACGTATCTCAGCGGGGGAGCTTTCCTCGTGACAAATGAAGTCAGCACTAAATCTGGCGCCATTAATACGCCTTTTTAGCGAGAGGGAGAAAAAAATTGGCACGGACAGAACCTGTTGGTTAGCTTTAGTATAATAACGTATCCTCGTATAATAAATAGTATTTAGAAGTTTGAATAACTATAATTTATAATGATATTCATGGCTTTAATTTTTTTTTTTAATTTTTTTTTTACCCCTGCCAACGAAGTTGGAAGGTTATTTTTTCGCCCCTGTTTTTGCGTTTGTTTGTGAACATCTTCCTGGCCATACTTTTAATAATAGTGAAACTTGTATCGATTAACTGTTATGTAAAAAGCTGGAAATTATTAAATTTTGGAATATCAAGGTCACGGTCAAGCACAATTTCGAATTCACGTAATTAGCCGTAAGTTTAGACATCGTTGTCACAGAGTTTTCAAACTTGGTTCATATTTGAGTGTAGGAAAATCCACGGCAATTAATACATGTTAAGGTCAAGGGTCAAGGTCGAGAAATAAGCTGTTGCGGCGGAGGTCGGCGCTCTATTAAGTGCCCTTGTAGTTATTAAAGTTATTTAAGTAAGGCGTAATTATCAAGTTAAGACACCTTAAGCTTAGCTTGAAGACAAGAAACTAGTTCCTTCATTTGACGATTGAAGATTTAAAGAAATTCGACTAGGGTGGTTTTGTTGGATCAGGCTACTGTAAGATTTTTCTTTAAATGTTTCTATAATTTGTATTGCAAAATATATTTGAAAAATAATGCATTTAATGGATAGATGACAGTGATAATAGTAACATTTTCTAAATATCAGACTATTCAAACAGTTTTGGCTGTGACTATCATTCAAATTCGGTCAGTGCTAGAATGAAGTAATGGAATTCCTTTCATGAGGGATAATACTGGTGTGGTTTAAGGAAACACAGAAGAAGGTGATTAAGAATTACATATTCAGAACGTTAGTAATATGAGGTAATATTCAAAGTTGTTCTCTCAAAATTTAAAACTTACCCTTATCATTTGTGGGATTGTCAAACCTAGTAATTTTAAATCAACGTTATGAGTCAAATTATTATTATATTGTTTTTTTCTCTAGTTCTATATACTTAGGAGAATTTTAAATCCCGAGAATGCTACTCGCATATGATGGTGGGTAGAGCAATATTAGAAGTTTATGGGACAAAGATGTTTTAAACGGAACATTTTAAACAGGTCATATGATTGAATAGTATTTTAATTTTAATCAGCTAGTCGTAGATTGAGTAGAATTAGGTTTCTTTATGCAAATTTTTAAAAACAGTAAAAGTGGTTTAATGAAAATACGCTTAAAAACAATCTAAGTGATTTGATAAAATACGCTTTACAATGTCGTATATAACTACATTTATTCCTTCGTGCAAGTTTTACTAGACCTATATATTGACTCGAAAATATATTAACTTCAAACTCGAAAACAAATCTTTCTCGGCGAGATAATTCTGATCATGCGCAGTAGTATTGTTTGTCAGATGTCAGGATGGCCGAGTGGTCTAAGGCGCCAGACTCAAGGTAACTTCCCTTCCGATAGAGGGGCAATGGGCTTTCTGGTCCTCTCTGAGGGCGTGGGTTCGAATCCCACTTCTGACACAAATTTTTTTTGTTGCATTTGAAGGTTTTCACCGTTCCTTTCTTTCGTTAGGTTTTGCATAAACCGTATAACCAATATTCTCAAGTCTTCGTCTATGTCCTTGCTTGATAAAACACAGTTTTATTTCGCTATTATTCATATTATGTTTGTTATTGCTTTATCTTTTTTGTTAGAAACATTCATAGTTTGTTATATTATTTATTTGTAATACAATTTATTCTATTGCTACCCAGTAATTGATAGTATTGTTAATTATTACATACAATTATAAACCATTATTCCTTTTCTCGGTGGATTGAGTTTGGTAAGGGTCTCGCTAGCATAAAGCCATATTAATCAACCACCCACCAACCCATCTCTCTCTCTCTCTCTCTCTCTCTCTCTCTCTCTCTGTAATAAGGGTATTTTATTTTGTGTTGATTAGAAGTTCGTAAACTTCCAGCTCGATTCACGAGTTTCCTCATATTACTCCTGTTAACAAAACTGGGAAACGTATTTTTTTCATATGTTTGCGTGTGTGAGTAAATATCTCGAGAACGGATGAATAGATGTTGATGAAACTGTAGAATCTTGCTATCGGATTACCTTTTTGTAATGATGAACGTC
>NC_090765.1:43222435-43239935 GCF_036898095.1 Palaemon carinicauda | reverse complement strand
CGCTGGCGCTGGGAGGCTGCCCCGGCTGCCGCTGCCGCTGCCGCTGGGAGGCTGCACCGGCTGCCGCTGGCGCTGGGCGGCTGCCGCTGCCGCTGGGCGGCTGCCCCGGCTGCCGCTGGCGCTGGGCGGCTGCCCCGGCTGCCGCTGGCGCTGGGCGGCTGCCGCTGGCGCTGGGCGGCTGCCGCTGGCGCTGGGCGGCTGTCCCGGCTGCCGCTGGTGCTGGGAGGCTGCCCCGGCTGCCGCTGGCGCTGGGCGGCTGCCCCAGCTGCCGCTGGCGCTGGGTGGCTGCCGCTGGCGCTGGGTGGCTGCCGCTGCCGCTGGCACTGGGCGGCTGCCGCTGGCGCTGGGCGGATGCCCCAGCTACCGCTGGCGCTGGGAGGCTGCCCCGGCTGCCGCTGGCGCTGGGAGGCTGCACCGGCTGCCGCTGGCGCTGGGCGGCTGCCGCTGCCGCTGCCGCTGGGCGGCTGCCCCGGCTGCCGCTGGAGCTGGGCAGCTGCCGCTGGCGCTGAGCAGCTGCCGCTGGCGCTGGGCTGCTGCCGCTGGCGCTGGGCGGCTGCCGCTGGCGCTGGGCGGCTGCCGCTGGCGCTGGGCGGCTGCCGCTGGCGCTGGGCGGCTGCCGCTGGCGCTGGGCGGCTGCCCCGGCTGCCGCTGGTGCTGGGAGGCTGCCCCGGCTGCCGCTGGCGCTGGGCGGCTGCCCCGCTCTCACGGGCGCGGCGGTAGCTTCTGCTGGTGCAGCTATACTGTATATAGCCAGACGCTCCATTATATAGGGGAGATTTCCATGGGGACTTTAGTTATCTGGACAAAAGATGGAAACTGTCAAGGTTCAATTTCATTTTGGTCAACTTGTTGCCAGTACTGACTGTTACCAGCACTGACTGTTACCAGCACTGACTGTTAAATCGGCTACCGTTGCTACTGAGTGAATGTGTGTGTGTATTCTTCTGCTAATAATCATTGAATACTTTACCAAAAATTCTAATATTTCACTATAACGAATTGTGGTGGATCTGGTGGTGTGACAGAATCTAGCTGGAATATATATATATATATATATATATACTGTATATATATATATATATATAGATAATATATATATATATGAATATATATATATATGAATATATATATGTATATATATATATATATGAACATATATATATATATATATATATGTGTGTGTGTGTGTGTGTGTGTGTGTTTTCATGTCTGGGGTTTGATCCATTTTCATCACGACGCTGGCCATTGTGGATTGATAATGCTGAGATACTTTCTTCTGATTGGTAACAGCAAACCAACTCAGTATGTATGGCCCTGACTAGTACAACTTTACTGATCATGGCAACCCAACTCAGAAAGGGATGAATGAATGAACTAAATTCCAATTAATAAATTTAAATAAGTATAACGAAAGATTACAAAGCGAAGAAAATTGAGACTGCAGTTCTTGAAAACATCTTGGTTATCGGAAATGGAAGATGTTCTTAAACTTGAACTTCAAACTTAAACTTCAAACCTGAACTTCACTCTGGGCACATCGACCTTTCAGATTACCTGCGAAAATTGGAATCTTTGTTGGAGATTCTTTGCCCCATTTATATATGCAAATAGTATATAGAAATAGGGGAGATGCAGTTATTCAATATCACCCACATTGACAATGTGCTGAAAGATAATAGTTAATTGAGAGAGAGAGAGAGAGAGAGAGAGAGAGAGAGAGAGAGAGTTTTCCAAACAATGACAAAAAGCGCTAAATGAACAATTTACCACACAACCCACATAAATGAAATCACTGGCCTACTGTAAACAACCTTGCTTTGTAAATACTTATATGAAGGAATTTGGTCAAAACCCATAACAACACTGGGGGGTCTGGGAGCAATAATACTCTAGAATGCACATCAAAACTTGCAACCACTCTTTGCACTCTAGTGCAAAAGGGTATAACTCCTTTCATGGCACGCGAGACTTTTTAGCATCTTTTACAACCTTTGAAAATGCTCGATTCTGTTTGCTTGAATATCAGACGAACATCTCTGTTCAGTCAAACTGTTCGTAAGCTTTTTGAAAATATATTGTATTGTTGCAATGCCATTCAATTTGATCCAGTAACGAGCGTAACTGTTTCGGTTCTTAGAGTCACAATCCTTATTCAAGTCGTAAAAATCAAATGATGATCAAATATAATATTCAGTGACAAAGAAGGTAATTAATTCTACGTTATCAAAACCATTGGAATGGAAAGAATTAGATGATGATGATGATAATAATAATAATAATAATAATAATAATAATAATAATAATAATAATAATAATAATAGATGAAGCTATTATAGCTTTTATTGGAAATTTTTTTTTTTTTTTTTTTTTTTTTTTTGAGAGAGAGAGAGAGAGAGAGAGAGAGAGAGAGAGAGAGAGACTATTCATTGGCACCTAAAACGTCAAAACTCAATTGGAAAACTCAATAAAAGTATGTTCCACTCAAGGGCCAATTAGTTGGAGAGGATAACAAAAGCTAGAGTAAAATTGTTGTCAGGAAGCTGTTCACAAACACACACACAAATAAACACATAAACAGTAGGTAAAATATAACCTCCTTCCAACTTCGTTGGCAAAGGTAATTATTTTGTGCAAAATATCCACAATCACGTAAATCAACATAAATAATTAATGATTTGCAAAGATACTAAAATTGTAAATGAAACTATAGAAATATCACGTTAAGATGTCATGAGAGTTTCAAAGTAACGGTTTAACGTCTTCAATCATTCGAATGTTTCGTGGGAGCTTATTGTCAGGGTTAATTTTAGATATAATTTATAAATTTAAGCAGTACATTTCTTTTTCGGCTTTGAAATGAGGAAAACAAATAGAGAAATCTTCCTACAACTTTCGTAACCAAATGAGGAATGAAACATGGCTTCCAACCTCACATTTATACTAACCTATATTATGTAATTTACCTATTTAATTGTTGGTAGAATTTTATATATACACCTAAAATATATTGGTTTGAAATATCATTAAAAGTATTTCAGCATTATGGGACAAAGTGTAATTCTACCAATCTTTTGATTTTAAAATGAATTTATAGCATTCTGTATTGTTGTTCAGTCTAGTAAAACAAATAAACTTTGCTTGAGATCTGTTTATAAACCATTGTAGGTGCGCAAGTGTTTGGCAAGCTGGGTGTGCTGGCAAATAATAGTTGATAATCGGCCAACACCGTTTCATGAATTATCTGTGGTGTTAGAATGCAAGTGAAATTTTTATAATAATTTGCACTACAGAGTTAGTTTCCTATTTTTCTTTAATGCTGTTCATTTCAAAGCTAATGTAAACGAGTGATATTTAGGGTATTTTTTATGATTGGTAATTATATAAATTAGATAAAATAGTGAACAGCTACATCTAAATTGAATAAAATAGTGACCAGCCACTTCTAAATTAAATCAAGTAGTGAACAGCTATATCTAAGTTAAATAAAATAGTGAACAGCTACATCTAAGTTAAATAAAATAGTGAACAGCTACATCTAAATTAAATAAAATAGTGAACAGCTACATCTAAGTTAAATAAAATAGTGAACAGCTACATTTAAATAAGATAAAATATTGAACAGCTGCATATAGATAAAATAAAATAGTGAACAGCTACATCTAAGTTAAATAAGATAGTGAACAGCTACATCTAAATAAAATAAAATAGTGAACAGCTACATCCAAGTTAAATAAAATAGTGAACAGCTACATCTAAATAGAATAAGATATTGAACAGCTGCATATGAATAAACTAAAGTAGTGAACAGCTACATCTAAATCTTCACGTTCGACTGACTAATTTCCTCGAATCTAAGAAAATAATCGCAAAGTGACAATAGATTTATTTAGCCTTTTTGACGTACCATGAAAATAGAAGGAGGTCATAGGATTTTGGCATCACAGAGGGGTAGGGTCAACCAAGCTTTGCAGTGAATGATAAAACTTAAACATATTTTTTGCAACGAGACGTAAGTTTATCATGACATATATTAATTTCTGATATTTAAGTCAGCTTATTTGAGTCTTAATTTCTTCTAAACACCAAGTGTTAATTAGTAACTAGGTTAAGCTTACTGTGAACCTGTTTGTTATTTTTATATAGTGACAGGAAATCGATAGTTCTCAAATTTGCATCCGAGAAAGCAAGTCTTCTTCAGTTTCCTATGTAGTTTATAGGAATTACTCGTTATGCAACTTTCAATATTCGGTAAGAATTGCCCGTCCTTCTATAGAGAACTGTTCTTGACAGAGTAGAGTTTAAATATTTTCTGTCTGTATTGATTCGGCTCTTAGGTCCAACTTCGATACTTTTAATCAACTTCAATACTTTTAATCATTATAAAGTTCGTTCGTTCCTTCAGATTACTGGGCATTTACGGCCGGTATGTAAAGTAGCCACATACTGTATGTTTTGTAGTCAATAACTTAGGTCAATGCTATCGAGAGCTTCTTGTATGCACCAATGTACAGAATAAACTTCTTAATACTCACCGATACTCCTCGGAGGTGTAGAATCCTTGCGTTGTTTCTGCAGTCTATAATATTTCACTTTTAATTGCATATATTATTCAGAAATTCCTTAAACTCATACACGAATCGTCGTGAAAATAAAAGAACTAAAGTTAATGTAAAAAAAGTAAAATCTCTTAAGTTTGTTTACATATTCTATATTGTGTATAAACGTATATAAACATATTTTTAGGTATGCATGAAAATAACTGATATAACTGTACTCTTAACTTTACTGAGAACGTAGTGTACAGCACAAGGTCCTTTGCCACGTAAACCTTTCAGAATGAAACTAAATATAATTTTGTTTATATCTAAAACGACAGAGAATCAGTCGTGCTTAACATGCATTTAATAAAAGAATTCTATCAGCTGTTCTCATAGAACTGGAAGCAAATATCGAAAAGACAAAAATTCGATGAGTAACTTTAGCCAGGTGACCTTCTCATGAGTTGGCAAACCTGCTACACGCACATCTGAAATGTTTGAAAATTACATGACTCAGGTGGAACTTCAAGTATAATAGGCTTTTACCACTTGTGTACTAAATTATTCTCATAGAACTACTGTAATGTTGCCGTCATTCAATGAGAAGGTTGAGTTTGGTTATGAAATAAAGAATAAGTTATTATTATTATTATTATTATTATTATTATTATTATTGTTAATTGTTAAGTTACAGCCCTAGTTGGAAAAGCAGGATGCTATAAGCCCAGTGGCTCCAATAGCCCAGTGATGAAAGGAAACAAGGAAAAATAAAATATTTTAAGTACAGTAACAACATTAAAATAAGTATCTCTTATATAAATATAAAAGCTTTCACAAAACAAGAGGAAGGGAAATAAGATAGAAAAGTGAGCCCGAGTGTACCCTCAAGCAAGAGAATAGTTAGCTAGAAATGAAACACTTCGCTATTTGCCTGAGTGATTTGCTAATCATGTACCTTCCCCCGCCAAGTGGTGTAGCTTTCCTTAATCTGATGTGTTTTCCTGTCAAGGTGATTCAGTTGTATTTTGGGGAACCGGAAATCATACCGCGTTTGTTTAATAGACAGTTAGGGAAAAATTCTCTTAATTTGAGTATGAAAGAAAAACTAATATCTATCGGTATAAGTACGGAGTGATTATTGCAGTTTGTTCATAGGGTTATATTGGAAAGACAAAAAAAAACAGACATTTTAAGATACATGGCGCAATTTGTTTCATATTTTGTTACATGACAACATATATTTTATATTTATCGCGTTGTCATTACCATTATGACGAAACAAGTAATGTATTTACATGATCATGTGAGGTAAGGGAAATTTAAGCTATTAATATGACTGCTTTTACAGGACAGAGAGAGAGAGAGAGAGAGAGAGAGAGAGAGAGAGAGATCTTGTGCTTTGAGTCCGAACAAAATAGAGGATATTGTTTGTTGTTCACGTGTGTCGCGGCTGCTGACTACATCCCAAACCAATCTTTGGGTCTTGACTGAGGTTTGTCGAGCCGTTAATAAGCTCTTTATTTTTAGCGTAGTTATTTTCTCCTAAAATACAATTTCAGTTATGTTCTTACACATTCTTTTTTGTTATTTCACGTTTACTGCCTGTAAAGCAATATTGTTTTGCTGTTATGATTAAATATAATTTTTATTTTTTTTGGAGTAATATGACATAAAATGGAGTTATAAATAGATAGAGCTGAATATTTCTTATCTTGTACGATAAACACTTGGGTACTGATATGTAGGGTTATTGATAACCTATTTCCGCCAAAGTAAACCGCCTGGTGACTTCTTTCCAGTAAACGTATTTAGTTTGAAAAGCTGAATGGCATCATCAGAGTTCAACGTGAGCGGAAAATGATGTTGAAAACGAGTAAGTTAGGCCCTTAAGCAATAGAATGTCCGTTTCCTTGAGAGAGAGAGAGAGAGAGAGAGAGAGAGAGAGAGAGAGTTCTGCTTTGTTTACTGCAGTTCCGATCCATGACAACCACTGTCTGGATAAGTGTAAGCTATCCAGTGGCTAGAAATAGATTCCTAGTGTGACATGTATCAGAAACCTGAGCGTGGGTCCTGCTAAGAATACAACAGAAATTCTATGCACTAACCTTCATATTACTTATAAATAAATTTCAGTGGCAAAGAATTTGGCCGGATACCATGTATAACTGCATCATGAATCCTAAGATCACAGGGTTACAATGAAATGAGTGTCTAAAAGATATAGGATTAATCAACAACTGTTTGCTACACAAATGTATAATTGGTATTGGAATTTAGCAAATTAATACAGATGGTAATTTTGTAGTTATATCAAGTAGTGGATAATATCCAATTAGGCTACCGTCATTACCTTGCCCCGACGTACAGATTTATTAGAAATGTATAACACTACTCATTAGCTAGGATTAGTATTGTTAATTGAATGAAATCCATGCAGAATAGACTATATATTCAAACGAAATATTTGTTTCCTTTAGTATCATATAAAGTATAGCAACATTCCTTGCAATACTGCAAAGCAGAATACACATATTGATTCGGTATATATCGCTCGCAGTATCTTATATTTACATCATTTTTAAAACAACGTGTGAAAAAAAAATGCGACTAAGTTTTTGGTAAAGTAGCCTCTCCTAGATGTTCAGCTTTCCTACTTGGTAGAGGAAAAGCCTCATTATTGTACTGGAGAACGTCAAGGGTCGAAAGGTTTGATGCAAGGATCTTAAATGACCTTTGTTATGGAATGATTTGAGAATTTATACTGTCATTAGTTTTGCTATCAACTCGTTGTATGGTTAGTGTATATATTTCCAGTCTCAACCCAATAAAAGAGATGATTAGTTAAAAGGCAAGTTTTCATGTATATTTAACGTAACGACAGTTTTGATCTCCAAGACAAGTGCCAGAATTAAATCGGAATGCCAAAAACGTAAATTAAAGAGATAAGATAGTACTTAGGTGGGTAACCAATTAAGGATGCTAGAATATAGACATAGGTCATTGGAGTAAATTAAAGGAATAGAAACCTTGATTTATAATCTTAATTGTGAGAAATCCATTCTCCTTAAGGTGAAATGATAGAAAGTTAGCAATTTCCCTCCTTCGCCAAGACACCAGATATCGATCAACGAGGTTACACATCTGTGGGCCAAATTCTTGAAAACTATGTTATTCTGTTGTCTTAAACAAGAGTTTTGCACAGAATAGTTAGTCAACTGTTAGGGGTGGCATTTATTGTATAGGGCTAATGGTGAACTAATTTTAAAAACTTTGATGAAAACCGTGAATTTAAAAACCTCTATATGTCATCTGTAAGGGGAAACTAAATTACGTATTGTGAAAAAGAACTGCACCCACACACATTATATATATATGTATATATATATATATATATTATATATATATATGTATATATATATATAATATATATATATATATATATATATATATTGGGGTGTATTTAAGGATGTCGTTAATTTTATGCAAGAATTACTCGAAGTGGTTTTTTTTCTGCCTTATTAACGAAATGAGATTTTTTTTTAGGAACCTTGCCTGGAGAAATCAAAAGTAGTGTATGGGTCAGTTAAGTATATAAATGAATTTTCCTACCCATTAGTTAGTAGATTTTATGCAGCTGTTGGAATAATAGTGTGCTTGGTGAGGGATGATCTGATCTGGGAACGTTCGTGAAACAGATGAATCATGCAGATTCACAAAATAGAAGCTGTGCAGACAAAACGTGCAAATTTGTCGCAGATGAGACTTCGCTGACTACGTATTGTAAGGCCGATCAACAAGGAAATTGTGGTATTAATGCAAGAAAAGTGTAGAGGAAATAAACATTTTAAACGTCTGGAATGAAGTGGTTAATAATAGATAGTAGGCATTAATGTTTCGAATAACGGGAGATAGTTGAGTTTGAAGGGAAAAAACATGGATTTTAAAGCCTTTAACTCAACAAAAATGAAAAAAAAGGCTTTACTGTAAGAATGATGCAAATGAAGGGACACGTGGTGTGTCTGAAGCTGTGGAAATTTGCTTGCACGCGAATAAGGTAATCCTCTCTCTCTCTCTCTCTCTCTCTCTCTCTCTCTCTCTCTCTTAAATGTACCATAGAATTAAAATTGATGCATTATCGATCCCATGGATTTAAAATCGCCAAAAATTCGGGGGCCGTAGTTGTGTTGATTCCACTTCTTGGGAGAACGGTTGAGAGTCCTCTTTTCTCCTCCTTCATACCCTCCCTCCACGTAAGCTCCCCGCTTGAGGGGTCTTATGAAAATGAACGTTGAGGTGGGTTCTTTGTTGGCAGTCTGTCACCCCCTCGCCCTCTCTTACTCACCCTCAACCACAAAAGCAGCCCCATCTCCCTCCTCCTTTAGCTTTACCTTGTCTCTACTGCGCAGGCAGGCAGGAAGACATGTGGTTCTCTCTCTCTCTCTCTCTCTCTCTCTCTCTCTCTCTCATCGTATTCATCTCAAGCTTCATCGACCGCTTTGCATTCCAATTAAGGTCACTTATGCCGGTTTAGATTAATTCCATTCGGTGATCGTCCTCATTTAATAGACGTAATTTTCCCTAAAAACTTTGGATTTTCAAATTTCCTATAAATATTCTTGTGGCACTGAAATTATGTATATATATATATATATATATATAGACTGTACTACACATTACAAAATCCACGAGGAGGATAAACAACATAAGTGACAACACATTCCCTTGGAGTACTCTGCTGTTCACTGGAAATTCATTTGGTAAGACTCCATTAACATTAACTTTGCACTTGCTATGCTCATGAACAGACTTGATAAAATTTACATATTTAAGAGTAATTCCATAATAACGCAGGACTCCACAAAATTGGCCGGTGAACACTAACAAAGACTTTTTCAGTCCACAAATGCCATCAAAAGGGGATTTCTATATTCTACGCATTGCTGTATATGTCTCAAAATACCTTTTCGAAATCTTTCTTGTTCATCTCTCAGCTTTTCATCAATCTTTCTCTCTAGTCTCCTCAGAATAACAACTGACGCAACTGGAGATTGTTTCATTGTCATACCATGACTCGTGTCCATAGAGTAACACTGATCTCACTAAAGTGATGTATAGTCTGATTTTTATATGTAATTTCAGGCGATTTGATTTCCAAATTTTACTTAACCTAGCCATTGTCTTTTTTTTCAAGCTTTCACTAAACTCTAATTCTTAAGACCCTGTATTAGAGATCATAGTTCCTAGATACCTCATTAATATACTGCCTTGAAAGATTTTTTTTTTTTTACCAATTTACCAATATTCCTGGTCTTTGGAAGACCTTGTAGCTTGTATGTTTCCTTAAAGCTTGTGTTATACCTAAAGTTTCAGTCTAGTTATCTCAAAGCGACCTTATCCCCAGGTTCTGATAAGACAACTAAAAAATCACTCGTTTCGTTATCATCAATAATCATTCTTGTCTTTGATGTCTGTCCGGTGACAATTTGTGAGTGATGATATTTTTTTTTTTATAGATATCTGATGCTGGAACATCAGTGTTTGCTTTATTAACATCTCGCAGAACGAGCTACTGTCCTTTACGCGCATGCGCATACCTTCTATTTTATATAGGTCGCTTAGAACGGCAGAAGCAATGGACATAAAATCCGAACATGTACTGTATAGATGTGATCAGTCCCCCAAATACCTTCTCCACCCCAAGCTAAGATCAGGGAGGACCAGGCAATGATTGCCGAAAACTCATATGGACGGTAAGGGTGTGGTCATTGATGAAATATATCAAGCCATGATCGTAGCTTTAGGATTCTACGTTTCCTCTTAAGTCACCACAACAAGCATTCTGTCTCGAGGGAAAGCCATTTAGCGTCCAAGTTCAACGGTTAAAACTCTCCAGTTTAAAGGCTGCTCATGAATGGCAGGGGCAAGCGACAGTGACATTACCCTATCGAGCAGAACAATGGCCTAGACACTGACCATATACACAGATGATCAGCGTCCAATCCCCCTCTCCACCCAAGCTAGGACTAAGGAGGGACAGGCAATGGCAGCTGATGACTCAGCAGATAAACCTAATGGCTCCCCCAAACCTCTCATCCTTAGCTCACAAGGATGGTGAGCTTGCAGCGACCAAAGGAAGTAATGAGTTTGAGCGTGACTCGAACCCGACTAAGAATTTAAAGGTTGGAGAGATTGCATAGCAAGATAGGAGAAAGGAAGAGGTAAGATAGAGGGATATACATCAAGTAATGCATACAGTGCATCACGGGAGGTTTACTAACGGCAATATCCGCTCACGGCCAGCGTTACGTAACCATACTTATAACCCCACGCGTAGACGCGTAGATTACACACTTACGTAATAGTAGGAGAGGAGCCATGACAGTTCCCAGTAGGCCTCCCCCTCCCCACCTCACACTCCCCCCTCAGACAACTCTTGATCATTCCCCCGTCCTTGGAGCTTTATTTTTATACTATATTTACCTACCTCAACCTTCCTCCCTATAGTAAGAACTACTCTTAGTTCTATGGAGAGGATATCTTTTAACTAAAATTTATTCCTAGTCACCGATTCGACATTGAGGTGATTGAAATGTTGAATGTGAAGCAGACGTAATTTTGATTAATAGAAGTTTATTTTATCACTTTGACAAATTATTTATATATACACAATCCTCGTATTTTGATCAAATTCTCGCTTATATATACACGTATGTATATATGCACAATTGCATACGTATAAACTGTTTACGTGCGCACATGCGCGCAATATGAAGCCATATCAACAAAGTATGTGCGTAGCACAAGTATCGGAGATGAATACCACCGTGCCTGGCCGGTTCCTCGGATAATTAGGAGGCCGGAACTGTCCACAAACGACTGTTTTTTATGGATACTTAGTGCATTTCGTATATTACAAAAAACACAACTTACAAAATTACCGACGTTAATATTTTTATTTCATGGTAGGTATAAAATACAGAAATTATAATGGATTTGGATAGTTATTAATATACCTTTCAATTTATTGCCTCTAAGCACCTTGAAATGAAGTGGCCATAGATACATTTAAAGTAAGTCCAACAGAATACCACTAGGTTACAATTTTAGGTTAAATTGTTACGTAGAAGTAACATTTACTCGATAAACTTTAGGTTACACCAATGAACTGTTTTCGTCTTATCGGGTCGCCTCATCTAACCCCAATGGAATACCTAGGGTCAAGAGATTAGGGACAGCGCATTCTTAGAGTAAAAGTAGGTTTGGTATTCTGAACCGCGCACGAACACTAAACAACAACCCTGAGACTCCTCAGATATCCTGTATTTCATGTCAGCGTTAGGACTCCCGTCCCTTCAAACATCCGGTTTGTTATTTACGTACTTCTTGGCAGCCTCTCGTTTTCTATATAACAGAATCCTCTCAAAATCAAAACTTTTGACAAGCATTAGGGAAAGGAACATTAACTCAAGACCATTAATCCTCAAATGCGGTGTCTTTAGATCTAAAGATGAGGAATTTGATTCCCTTCTACTACAGTTGAGGCATAATAATGATTATCAAATTATAATAAGTTTCCTCAGAAAACCTGTTCATTGCCTTTACTCTCGGAGACTTATCAGGAAAGTCGCGGTATATGTTATGTCTGTCTTCTTGAATCACCCCATCAAACAGCATCTACGTTCCGGTGATGTGTCATGAAACATTAGTTCTGTCTGCTGAAAAGCAGGTAGTTAGGTCTAGCTTTCATTCTATTCTGAAGAAGTGTTTTAATTCTTTGATTCTACCTTATTTTGAGTATTGTTCTCCTGTCTGGTCTTCAGCTGCTGATTCTCATCTTAATTTGTTAGACAGAAACTTACGGTCTATTAAATTTCTTAGTCCTGATCTAAATATTAATCTTTGGCACCGTCGTTCAATTAGTTCATTATGCATGTTGCATAAGATTTTTCATAACTCTGACCATCCTTTACATTCAGATCTCCCTGGAAAATTCTATCCTGTTTGTAATACTAGGCAAGCAGTTAATTCTAATAGCCAGGCCTTCTCCATCATGAGGCTCAATACTACACAGTATTCTAGAAGTTTTATTCCACCTGTTACCAAGTTGTCGAATGATCTTCCTAATCGGGTAGTTGAATCAGTAGAACTTCAAAAGTTCAAAGTTGGAGCAAATGTTTTCATGTTGACCAGGCTGTCATGAGTCTTTTTATAGTTTATATATGACATATCTGTTTTTGATGTTGTTAATAGTTTAAAAAGGACATATCTGTTTTGACTCTGTTGCTGTTTTTAGAATGATATATTGTTAATTTAATCTCATTTATTTATTTCCTCATTTTAGCATCTTGCTTTTCCAACTAGTGTTGTAGCTTGGCTAGTAATAATAATAATAATAATAATAATAATAATAATAATAATAATAATAATAATAATAATAATAATAATAATGTAGTCATGCAAGTGTTATTTAAATTTTATTTTTGCATTCTATGTTAAGGTACGCTAATGGCCAAGTTGACGATGAAACATGTATAATGTAAATAATAACTACGCACTAGTCATTGGACTAGTATTTCCGGTGGGTAACAATATTCACGTTGGATCTTCTTCCTCGTGACTAAATTTTGATAGAATACGGTTTTGTGTTATATGGTTTACCAACATCTAGACGTGTTGTTGGACCCATGTTGAGAATTTACGTCTCATAACTAATTATAGTAAAATATTCAGCCAGTCACAGTTGTTATTATCATTATGATTGTAGCTTTGGATTTGTTGTTTTGTGTTATTAATCTGTTATACTGTATACAACTCTTTTCTACTGGATGTTCGTTTCATAATCTCTTTTCTTCAGATAAAATCATGTGGAGCGATAGCGGTAACCCAGCTTGAGACACGTGCTACCTCATATTATTTCGGGAGGTCGGAGATTAGATAAGATCCTCTCTAACGATTCCTTCCCCGAGACAACAGATGAAATGGCAACTTTGTCATTTGCAGAAGTAATGGCTCGCGGTGTAGACGTTGCTTGTAGTTATGGCTTCGGTCGGTCTAATTCATGGTAGGTTTTTCTTATCTGCTCATTCTATCTTTAATTGTGCATACGTCTAAGACTTATGTATGTGAATTTGTAGATTTACCATTTAAATACAGCCTTTATTGCATGTGACAAACAATTTATCGAAAGATACTATCAAATTCAGATCAATTTTTTTTTCCTTTTAGATGATTTAACTTCTAGTTTCACCTTTGACAAAACCACAACACTATTTGCTGTCGAATTGATATTTAAATTCCAGTGAATGTCAGTCATTTAAAATAGTCGGATAAGATCGAAGTCGATGTATTTTTACCCTATCCTTGACAAGAATCTTGATTGATATTCAATGGTCTTGTTTACATAATTACTAGTAACTTGTTACTTTTTATGGTACTCGAGACTTGGTGATTCATATGACAATTGTACTGTAGTAGTTGTTGTTGTTGTTTTTATTGTTTGCACCTGTCCCCTTCCTTGACAGAAGACGATTACTGAATTTAAAGAACGCAGGATTAAAGGAAGAATAAGTTGGCTCAGTTTTGTAGCGTTATTGTTTTCCTATTTTATAACATTTGTAAGAGAATATGATGATATTTAAATCTTTAAAGTTATATATGTGAACTAATGTTATGAATGTATATGATAGATTATGATATACATTACTGAAATTTCATACATCCTCGGGGCCTTGAGTGCCAGAGGGTAACCGACGATCATTTCAACTTCTTTTTTTTTTCTTTCGGATTAGTTGTTAACTTGCCCCACCCCCGGCCTAGAGTAGGCCTACTCACCCCTTATTTAAACGAACAAAGTTATACGCTTGATGTCGTATAAAGTTCCTTATTGGTCACCTATTCAAATAATGACCGGATCATAATCCGAAGTTTTTAATTTTTGGATCTTAAACCGGACCTTGCGTTTCCCACCCCGCTTAACTTTAAAACCGGTGATGTACGAAATGTGTTCCTTACGAAGTATTAGATAATGTCTATCAAAAATTTTGAAGAATCAAAATAAATTTACCGCTTTTTCCAGAAGTCTATGTAATTCGTAAAATGATCCCCTCCTCCTCCAACACCAAAAAGGTAATTAAATAAGAACTATCTGAATAAAACGGTTTCTTGCACTCTTGTGTAGTTCTTGGTTGTATCAGATTTCTAGCGGTCTCCACAAAGAAACTGATATGGATTTTTTTTTTTTTATAACCATGCCTGTTTTGTTTACTTGTATTCTTCCATGATAAGTAGTCATAGGTACGTTCTTATTCCTGTAAGTTTTATAGTGCTAATTTATTTATATGTAAATTAATCTATTTACATAATCATATGTTTTCTAATGCTTATTAATTCAGTTTTATACTGTAATAATTTATATATTTATCATTTATTTACTTTGGCTAACAATCATACATACACTTATTTTCTTGACTGGATTTTGTCAACAATTTAATTACATGGATATGGCTATACCGTTAAAATTTTAGGTGTGATTCTCGACAACAAATTTAGTTTTCAAAATCACATTAGGCCTGTCTCTTCTTCTATTGCACAAAAAAAAAAAAAAAAATGTCCTGTTGACAGTCTTGTCAGATTTTCGGTGACCAATCTATTCTGAAGAAGTGTTTTAATTCTTTCATTCTACCTTGTTTCGAGTATTGTTCTCCTGTCTGGTCTTCAACTGCTGATTCTCATCTTAATTTGTTGGATAGGAACTTATGTTCCTTTAGATTTCTTATTTCTGTTCTAGATATTAACCTCTGTTACTGGCGTTCAATTAGTTCGTTATGCATGTTGCATAATATTTTCCATAATTCTGACCCTCCTTTACATTCGTATCTTCCCGGACAGTGCCATCCTGTTCGTAAAACTAGGTATGCAGTTAATTCTAATAGTCATGCCTTCTCCATCATAAGACTCAATAATATACAGTATTTTAGACGTTTTATTCCATTTGTGACCAAATTGTGGAATGATCTTCCTAATTGGGTAGTTGAATCGGCAGAACATCAAAATTCCAATTTTGCAACAAATGCTTTTATGTTGAACAGGCTAGTATAAGTCTCTTTTGATAGTTTATATATGAAAGATCTATTTTAATGTTACTATTCTTGAAATATTTTATTTCAATTGGTTATTACTCCTCTTGTAGTTATTTATGTCCTTATTTCCTTTCCTTACTGGTCTTTTTTTTCCCTGTTGGGGCATTTAGGTTTATAGCATCCTGCTCTTCCAACTAGGGTTGTAGCTTAGGTAGTAATAATAATAAGTAGGCTATATGAATCAGTCATTTTGATCAAGAAGCCACGGGGTAAAATATAACAACTACTGTATACCACCTGTTTTATTACATGAAAGCCTAATTATTTACTCTGAACATCATCCCTTTTTAACAACTATTTCAAACGTAAATTAGTTCGATCAAATAATACAGGGAAGTTATTCACCTTTCGGGTTTAATGACTTTGGTTCCCCCAGGGGCTACTAATTCAGGTGTATTTGGGAATTTGCTATTTGGCCTCGTTCAAGTAATATCGAGAATATTTTAGATAATTTTTTTTTCCATTCACTGTGATGAGTAGTAGTGTGTGTATGAATGTATATGAATATTAGTGCACAACTGACAGCTGTTGGTCTCATTATGATTTGGATTGATGGCCGACAGTGTGTGTTTGACAGCAACATGTTTGTTATAATATTCCCGTCGATCAATTAGTGGGGTGAAGCGATACCGGGGTTGGTCAGTTCTTGGGGAGGTGACCGTCAGAAAACCTGACGCAGTTGGCTCATGATTTCTCATGAGTGTGCAGGCATGAGTATGGGAATAACACCCGCTTGTGGTAACCGCTCATGCTTTGTTAAGAAATAAAAAAAAAAAAGTTATACGATCCTAAAATTTCTGTAGTTAGTAGCAGTGGGTAACATTGAGGATTGAAAACTTACAAAGGGATGGAGTTGTGAATGTTTTGTAGAATCTGTTATCGCCTTTTATGAGAGAATTAGGGTTGGTCTCAAGTGCTATTATCTGTTATCTATGTGAATACCAAACCGGAATGTTTTATCATTATAATTATTATTCTTATTATTCAAACAAACTTAATCCATAATTTGCCAAAAATGATTCCCCAGATCCCTTTAATCATGCCCCTTTGAAAAATGAAAATTATTAAATAAAAGAGCTAAAAGCAGTTGAGTGAATATGAATTAGATTAACAAATGAATAAATACAGTTTAACAAGACAATAAAGCAGCTACGTACATCCAGAAGACCGGTATCCGAGGTGGCCAGGACAACAGATCTCATCTTCCAGAGAGTTATTTTTACTGGGTCAGCTGACACTTCGAACAAAGGTTTCTGGCAGGTGCTCTGACGCGCAGTAGACATCTAGGAAATGAAAAAAAAAGTTCCTTGTGTGCAAGTTTGGGGAGAATATTTATGTAGGAGGAACATATTGGGATTGCACGTTTCTGGGAGCACGTTGAAACATTCCATGTTAAGGCGAACGTTATATGTAGCTGCCACCATATCGTGAAAACGTCGCTGGTATTATTATTTTTTTTACTTATTATTATTTAGGTAATTGTCATAAAAATGGTTTTAGGGTTACCGCAACAAAATATTTGTCCAAGTCCACATAAGCAATAAAAAATATTTTTTTTTAATAATTGAAGAAATTGGGAGTTTAAAGATTTTGTAGAGCAAAATTTATTCTTAGCGTTTAGTTGAAAATCCTGAAACTTTTTATCACTGATCATGGTATTCCTGTATATTTTTTACCTCCATGTAGCAAATACTGCAATTACTTTACACTATTCATTGGAATGAACCAGAACAGGACATTCAGTGCACAGATATGCATCTATGAACAGTGATAAACAGTATTCAGGAGAAAGCAGCTTAATTGTGTGTATGGACAAACCTTGAA
>NC_090765.1:43127435-43217435 GCF_036898095.1 Palaemon carinicauda | reverse complement strand
GAGCTCTTCAAATATTACTGTCCATTTAAGGGACAATGGTGCATAGCGGTAAAATTAGTTTACTACAATATCCCTTATGAAGACAGCGATAGGTGTTCCTGTTGTATTTATAGGTAACTGGAACGTTTCTGCTGAAAACTGTTAATTTTTATTTTTAAAGACATCACCCACCTGTTTTCTATTTTATTTTTATCTTGATTAAACCACAAGGCTAAACCCTAACCCTGAGGTTCCCGATTTAACCTAACCTAGGATTTATCCTTATCAAATCAAGAAGTTATTCTAAGCTAACCTAGTGTTTATTTCTATACCTGCTTCCCCACTGAATCTTGTTTTCTATCTGATTGATATCAGAACAGTTTATAACTCATATAAGCACACCAGTAACACTTCATCAAAAAGGTAAATAAGTCACATTTTGGGTATAAATATATAACAGTTTAATTTCTTACCAAATCGAATTTTCCATGATAATTTATTTTAAGATTGATGGTTATTTTGATATAATTCTCAGTAGGACCAAAAGGGCCTTGTGTAATGATTTATTAGAATGTGAACACCCGATCTATGTCTTAAGTATGTTATTTACTTTTAAGACTGCTTGTGGGGTTCTGTGCATTCGTTACTAGTATTTACTTTTGGGAGCTTTATGTTTTCTGTTTGACCGTAATCATCAACTGGCTTTTTAAACCAACTAAAAGCTTCCAAACATTTACTGTATGAATAAGTATCTGGATGCTGTTTTACAAGAGCCTTATTTTCTCCATCTGCTTCGGTTCCTCTATGACTGTCGTCGGAAGACTTGTTCCTCTGGAATTCAATCTATTTGGAAATTTAGTTTAATTCAATTTATTTGCTCTTTGGTTATGTTTGAAACACTGTTCAGTTATGTTGTTACTCATGTGAAAGTGAAAAAGAGAAAATAAGCCTGTGGGAAAATGTTATCAAAGTGTGGGCATTTAGCTCCTAGATTCTTTTATTTTAGACACCTTTTTTTTTTATCGTGAATGATGGTTTTAAAAAAATATATCAGGTTGTTTAACATAGGCTATATGAGAAATCACTTGAACATGAAGGTTGGCTCTGATTTATTGGGCTGAGGTGATTCCATCCTTGTCGTTGATGCAGAGTACCAGCACTAAACCTTACTGGGTGCCTGGTGGCTTTTCAGTCCCTAGATGCATTAATTTTGTACCTTTTTCTCTATCTTCGTTTCTGCTTCTATTTCAAATTTAATAGTGGAATGGTGGGGTTGTGCCTTGACACTGAATTACTTCCTCCTTGCAGTAGTAATATTATTATTATTACTTGCTAAGCTGCAACCCTAGTGAGGAAAGGAAACAAGGAAAAATAAATATTTTAAGAACAGTAACAGCATTAAGGTAAATATTTCCTCTAAAGACTATAAAAACTTTAAAGAAACAAGAGGAAGAGAAATAAGATAGAATAATGTGCCTAAGTGTACCCTTAAGCCAGAGAACTCTAATCCAAGACAGTGGAAGACCATGGTACAGAGGCTATGGCATTAACAAGAGGAAAGTAGCCACTGAACAATTGGTGTGCAGTTATTAACCCCTTGAGAGAAGACTAATTGTTTAGTAACCTCAGTGTTGTCAGGTGTATGAGGACATGAACCTTTTTAAAGAATAAGTCAGACTATTCCATGTATATGTAGTCAAAGGGAAAATGAACCGTAACCAGAGAGAAAGATCCAATGTAATGCTGTCTGGTAAGTCAAAGTACCCCATAACTCTTTAATGGCCGTATCTCAACGGGTGGCTGGTGCCCTGGGCAACCTACTACCTGGCATTAGTCGGCATTTAACGGTCCGAAAACTGTAGTCAATTTTGCTCCATTAACAATGCCAGTTGTGGGAACCTATTGGAAACTTCTATCCAGCGATTTGATCAGAAGTTTGAGCCCTGCCCAAGCTCGATAATTTCTACTACTGTATCTACGACTGAATAGCTAATTGTCCTTGCACTCCTTGATTCTAGGGGTGTAGATCATGTGATTATTTATATGATTGGTCTCTATGACATTGCCCTGTCCATTACTTCTTTTGCTCATGAGCTACCTTTATACATTATCTCTAGGCGTGATTTATCACCTAGATTGTTTGACATCTTGCGTCGTTTATGGTAAATACTTAATTTGTTGTGCCTATTCAGGAAATTGATCTTTCACTGAGTCTGTTTGTTATATTTTTTTATTTTTAATTTCACAATACTACTGAAGTTTTAGGCTAGTTTAAGGTAAGGACAGTTTTCTTTGGTCTAACCACAATTTTAACAATTTTAGTTTTTTGTTTTAACCACAAAGCAGGTATTAACTTATGTTCAAGTGTTTTTTCAATGCCAAAAATTTCAGTAATCTACTCTACCATCTTTTTGGGATTTATTGAAAATCTAACTCTAAACTGGTACTGTGTTCTTTAAGCTGAGAAGGAATTTGAAGGCTAAGCAAAGTATTCAATATTGAGGGTTGGTTATTTTTAGCCTTCTATTGTGTGTTAATTTCCCAGATTCTGGTAGAAACGAATACATTCTTTGATAAATTGTACCTGAAGATGCAAACATTTCTTGTTTAGGCTTCACATGGAAAGTGGATTTCACAATACAAGTACAGTACAGGATTTGTGGTAGAGAAATTTTTATGTATCTTGACAGCATGTCCAAATGGGCATTAGTGCCTACATATGCATAGACAAACGTTTTGTCCTAGAAAATAGGGAGATATCTTCTTTAACTTAACAAGTAGTAGTAATAATAATAACGAACACCTTTTGAATTAGTTAACGAGAAATTGTACACGGACATAGCCCTTTCCACCCCTGTCAGAGATTCTTCACTTTTGTCTTTAGCTGCAACTAGTACAAATGTATTGTTGCCTCCTATATAAGGTTGTTTATTCTCTCTCTTATATTTTAGTTTGATTAGTGGCATCAGGTTCTTGTATAATAATGGAAAGTTGGAGGATTGCTAGTGTATATTGAACGCTACTTTGAATTATGATAACCTGGTTTTAGATGAAATCACTACTTATGGGGACAATTATTACAATTATCCTTCTTGTTACAGTGTATAAATCAGGGCTTCCCATGGGCAGGTGTTTATATAGAGGAGTGGAAATACTGTCTTTCCTGTTTTTATTCCTGGCAAGACTATGAATTATATGAGAGAGTATTTTGTTCTCTTTTCGGAGTTTGCCTTATGCTAAAGTTTCTTTATATATGCTCCTGCTTAGACCTGAGAGAGCAGGGGCAACGAGTGACTCCAGAAAGGCATGTGCTTCCTTAGGTCTTGCATATAGCTACTTTGCTCTTGTGACCCTAGTGCAAGTATCTTCGTTGTTACACCCGTGAATCCAGTGCCGGCAGATAGTGACCCTGGTACTAATCCCCAGTGATGATCCCTGTATGCAGTTCTCCCTAAGCATGTCGTCCTTTTCCTGTCACCTCAGCCCCTGTGAAAATGTTCTCTAGTAATTTAGTTCCTGTTGGAGCAACTAGTACGGCTCCTCCTGGGGCGGAGGATCTTTTGTCATTAATGGTCACCCGGACCTCAACTTCTCTGCTTGCAGAGCTGGAAGTAATGGTTGTTAAGAGGAAGAAAAGTGCCCTTACTTCCTCTTCCAACTTTTTGATTTTGTTTTAGCATCTCATTCTGAGGCTTTGAAGTAGTCCAGAAGGTGCAGGAAGGCCAGCTGTAGCTGTAAGGAAGGGCTCCTTACACCACCTCTTTTTTGGGAGAGGTGGATTACACCAGAGTGGTTCCCTGTCCTGAAGGTGTTGGAGCCAAGACCTCATGCTTCATCCTTTTTGGGGCCAGAGCATGGGGTTTGTGCCCTGAATAATTTGTCACAGCCCCGTCTGAAGGTTCGTGTCTCTATTTTTTTTATGGGACAAAGGTTTTCTATATGTGTAGGAACAAATAACAAATTTGAAAAGTGAGTTGTATTTTTCTTAGCTATACAATGCAGTCTTGAAGTTAAGCTTCCAGCTTAAACTGCCCCTCTCAGTCCTGAGCTGAAGGTCAAAAGTGAGGGTTGATGGGGCTACTCGCCCTTGCGTACTGCAATGTCTGTGTCGTCCCCGCTGAAATGCAAATTACTT
This sequence comes from Palaemon carinicauda, assembly GCF_036898095.1. Lineage (NCBI taxonomy): Eukaryota > Metazoa > Arthropoda > Malacostraca > Decapoda > Palaemonidae > Palaemon > Palaemon carinicauda. The sequence goes on along the minus strand of NC_090765.1, from coordinate 43,213,321 downwards.
TCAATTTTTTTTTTTTTTTCTATTTACCATTGTAATTAATACCTACAAAACTGCACTTTTGGTTGACAAATTAATGTATATATTATATGAGGTATGGTATATTTAATAATATGAATAATTGTTCTGTACATGGATGAATTTGCTTATGAAAACAAAAATACATATGTTAGACAAATTCATAATCATTGATTTTTAAGACTTATTTTAGTCATGGGCTTCTTATTGTCCATTTCAACTACATTTTTTAGTAGTACACCAGTGGTCGTTCTTGAGAAGCTGAAAGGCTATCAAAGATACCAATCATACATCAGAAGGTTATGACTAGGGAGGGCCACAGTAAAACCTTAGGGAGTATGTCAGTCCTTATGTTGACAAAAATGTAAGGATTGTGAAGTTGAATGTTTATGATGAAGCTGAAGAGAAACTTCAGAATATCAAGAATAAGTACTTTGGGCTGATTTATCTGGTAAATATGCAAATGACATCTAAGAGTAGAAATGCCGAAATAGAAATAAATTTTTTTTTTTTTTAGATATACACCAAATAAGATGAAAATTGCATTTACAAATGTGTGTACCCAGCTAGTTCAAAAATGTATGTGACAGTACCATATATGTAATAAATGCTTGAAATACCATGAATTTGACTAATTGCAGGACTTGATATGTGCAGGAGAACTAGTATGTTGAATGCTCGAGATTGATTTTAGCAAACAAAATAGTTTTATTTCCAAGCCCCATACACAAGTGCAAGAAATCAAAGCAGTAGTCATAAAGAGCTACAACTGTTAATTATTAATCAAATCTACTTTAAATTTGTTAAAGTAATCAACTTCTGTAGGTGAAAATTTCAAGTACAGTGCAGTATTTAGAATACTATATTGAATAGGTAGTTAAGCAATGAATGCTTAGTGTTTAGATAATTATGTTGTCTCAAGAGCTAAATTCATGCAAAATTTCTTCACTGAAGGATATAGATTTGGATATATCGAGAAATGTTGTCACAAAATAAGCTTCCCAGTGAAAGCATTTCATCAGAAACTGGTTTACGAAAAAAGTAGTTTTCCATGGAAATTATACATTGACTTTTTATATACTGAATTATTCTTTCCTTCAGTTTTTTTGCCAGTGGGTTCATAGTGCTTGCTTGTAGCATTCTGTTTTTCCAATTCTGGTTGCATCTAGGCTTGTAATAGTGATAATATATGTTATAAGTAATTCTTGTTAGAATATTCTTTGTCATTGAAATTTATAAAAAAAAAAAAAAAAAAACAAATTTTGGGTCGAGATTAATGTTCCTGTTTTTTGGTACAGGCATGATGGAAATGGAGTTCTAGGAATATGCTAGTGTTATAAAGAAATTTAATCAGATTTGAAAAACTGGTTATAAACTTTGTCTTAAAATAGATATGACAAGTATTTTTTATCATTTAATCTTCTAATTGTTGTAATTTTCTTTGCAGACCTCCTGAATAATATGAATTGGACAGATTTGGACTTGGATGATATTAAAGACATAAACCTTGATTGGAATGAAGCTGATGTATTGGGTCAAGGAGCAAACTACTTGGGTCATACAGACCCACCAACACCGATTACAGCAACAAACCACAGCAACACATCTTCACCATTACATGCACCTTCGCAAGTTTCTGGGTTGAATTCCAATGCTAACTTGGGTTTCTTGAACACTGCTGATACTGTCATCAATGGTATATCTCAGGCAAGTACATTTTGTCATCTTTAGTAGTTGCTTATTTGATTTTTCATATGAAAATTTGTTTTAAAACTTTTAATTATTATATGGTTCTTTTCATATCTGTGTTAAGGCCGAAGTCTTGTGTGCATTATAATTTCAAGCAGAATTTTATATGGAGTGAGTTTTTTATTTATTTATTTATTTAATTAATTAATAAGGCACATGCTGACAATACCCCTTTTATTACAGGTTAAGTCTGGAGGAGCTCCTCTGCAAATGAAAGTTGCAGCACCCCAGCATGTCCAGATACAGAAGCAGCAACAAATCGCAACCACAGCGTGTGGTACCCAGTTGCGTCAAGTTGCTCATGTTGCTCCCCGTGTTGAACAGACATCTCTTATCAACATTCCACACACAATTGTCAGTGCCAATGGAACTCTGAACCAAACACCGCAGTTACAACAGCTTTTGACCCAGTCTTCAGGTAGTGTTCAGCAGGGCCAAGTGGAGCACATTCAAACCCAGCCAATTCAAGTTCAGCAACCCCAGATTCAGCAAGTCACCATACCTCATCAAATAGGAAAGAGAATGACAGGAGGAGTTTCCATATTACAACATCCTACTGTTATACAACAGTTAGTGTTACCAAAGACTGATAATGGTACTATTGTTACCACAACATCTGGGCAATGTATAAATGTACCTCAAACTGTCCTTTATAAAGCTACACCAACAACTATTGCCACAATTACAACTCCAGTTCAAGGCCTTGATGCCAATACAGTAGTCACTGGTATTCCAGTTGTTTTTGACTCTGATCGATTACCGGTGGCCAGAGTAGTCAGTTCAGGAAAACCTATGGTCATTCCGCCGAAGGGAGAGAAGCGAAACTCCCACAATGCAATTGAGAAGAGATACAGATGTTCAATCAATGACAAAATTGTGGAATTGAAAAACTTGGTAGCAGGAGAGGAATCCAAGGTAAGTTGTCCAGTTGACAATTTTAAAACTTTCCCTATTTAGTGTAGAAACTTCTGATTTTTGTAGTCATGTTCAATAGGGCTGCATTTAAAATTTTGTTAAAATTATGCGGAGATTATGAAAACTAATAAAGTATGTAAACTTTATAGTATAAGCAATCGGAATATGTTTCCATTTGCCTCTAGTGTGATATGGATGCCATCTTGGATTTTACATAATAGCTGCCGCCGTTAACTAAATTTTCACTCATTTCTGAACTTCAAAATAACCTAGATATTTTAATTTAACAGCTGAACTACCATCTCAAGGCCAAAGAATCTAATGCTCTTAGTTAGAGATGTGTTTGTACATTAGTTACAGTAGATTTTACAAATATTAATTTCATAAGACAAATTGGTCATGATGCCATACTAAGAACCAACCACAAGGACTTGTTTATCTAGTTGTATGCATTATTGTATTATGTATATACAGTATGTTGAAAAGTTCACAGTACCCAACATGTATGGAAATTATTGTGGTCATATAGTTTTTTGTGGCTCTAACATGTATGACGAACCACAAACTGCCAAAGAAGCTACTTGTCAAGGTCAGGGGTCTATCAACTGAAAGCTGTGTATGGTGTGCATTTAATGCTGAAAAGGAAATATTGGTGCCACATCCCTGGATAGAATCCTACCACTGTGCTGGACATAGTTGAAAGGAGGGCCAGTTTTCTTGTACAAGGAATACACTATATGAATCAGGCTTTCTATCATCGTAGCTATGCAAATTAATGAAATGTCAGTCTTTGGGTATCAATAAAGGAGGACAAGATGATGTTCATGTTAGCAAACAAGAAAAATCCAAGACAAGACTGGATTTAAAGGAGACATTGGACTTGTGGGGCAGACTGATGTTGCTGACTAGGTCTAGCAGAGACATCAACCAGAAAAAGGACATTGGAAACCACATTCACTCTTGTCATAAAGTCCTTTTTTCCTTAGATGGGATAATCCTCCCTTACTTGAATAAATTGAAGTTGATCCATCTCAACAAGCTGGCAAGAGGAGAAACTCCAAAGGAAGATCACCAGCCAGAAGATGAAATGGACACCACATCAAATGATCCAAATTGCAAGATAGTCCTGGTAGATGGAATGGTTCTTTTGCAGAAGATGGCCAAGAAACCAGCAACCATAGTGACAGTCAAAGATCTCTGTGATTGCTTCGACAGGCTGTGATGTCCCTCGATATGAGATATCATCATTGTGTTTGACACATACAAGAAGGATTCTCTGAAGAGTTCGACTATGGGTAAAAGAAAGCAAGGAAGAGCACCAGTTATGTATCAGGCCAAAAGTGACATATAAAACATCCCAACGAGTTCACATAAGATGAAGGCTAACCTGTCCAGCTGCCTTATTGCAAAGACTAAGAGTACAATTCAGTGTGTAGTATGTCACATAAACTGGTCATCACCTCTTTGGTATGACAGGAGCAACAGAGACTAGCTATTCTAGGACATCAATCATGAAGCAGACAGACAGACTGTTTATCTATTAGGCTGTCTTGGCATTAAAGTGCTACCCATTGGATGCACTGTTGGTTATCTTCTCCCCAGAAATAGTAGTCCTAGTGTTAGTTATAACAAACTATGGCATCGTGCTAAATAACTTCCATTTCTATGGCCTTGCATTTTGGGGATATAGCTAATGTGGAGAGCCATAGGGCCAGAAAGAGTAAATGATTTGCCAGCCTTCCGTGCGTTTACAGGCACTGGAACACTGTACGATTCTTATGTACTGTATAGGCAAAGCAACATACTTGTAGAGTCTACATGTAGGCAGATAGAGATGTAATCCGTTCTCTGCAAATGCTTTCAACAGAGGCAGAAGTTACTGAAATTATGGTGGCCACTCTGGCTAGCTTTGTCTGTGCAGCCTACTCCTTACCTTTGAAACTTTCAACATGTCTTGAAAGCCTATATCCCTTGCAGAAAAACTACCACAAGGATGGTTAGCTGAAAGTGACTATGACGTATGCCTTTTCAGCTCCAAAGGCCATCATTGAGAACATTGAGATTGTTAGCTGCCAATGCAAAGAACTTGTCCTGCACCGATCTCTGTCAGTGTTACAGTGAATGTCATAAAAATGGGGATACAGAACAAGATTAAAACTGATGTGTAAAGATTCCTTGGTATCCTAAAAGATTAAATTATCTTTGACATGGGAACATGACTTCTTGGATGATAACTTCGTGAAATATTCATGTTGTTAAGTAAACCTTGATTATTGATTGATACCATTGCACGGATTCCTTGATCCTGAAAGTGGTGGTTTTGCTATCATAATCATATTTCGAAGTTATTTAAAAGCAGAGAAATGTACTTTTTTTTCAGTGGCAGCCATTTAAAAAAATCTTTGATGGCAGCCATATAAGTATCACAGCAAATGGAAAAAGTTTTGTGATTGTTTATGCAATAAAGTATAATATTGATACTCTTCCAAACATTTGGTGAAATTACATAGTGAATCTTACTTGTATTATACTGCATCAAAAACTCTCCATTTTACATACAATGCTGTGTGCCTTTATTTTGGAATCATTATGATAAATATGGTGTTTTAACAATTATGTACAGTATTGCTCATTTAATGATTTTTTATTTTCTACCTTTACAGCTGCACAAGTCGCAAATTTTGAAGAAGGCTATTGATTATATTCGTTACCTTCAAACGCAGAATGCTCGTTTACGCAGCGAACTTAATTCGTATCGAATGCGTGATGGCAATCAAAAGATAACTGACCTTTTACTGGGTCCTTACACCCCTCCACCCTCCGACACGTCATCTCCAATAAGGTCACCAATATCAGAATCATCTTTGCCACCATCTCCTCCTATTGCCAAGATAGAACTTAAGGAAGAGGTAATTGTTTTTAAAATTTCTTCACTCATAGTTACCTATTCGGTTGTGTAATTGGGCATCTATCTAAAATTACGTGATTGAATACTGTTGGTTTTTGGATATAGAATGGTTTAATAGTATCAGTTCCAATATTTCCCTCTGGAGAAGGTTTTAAGTTTGTAAGAAGGTGGATTTTAGTATTATTTTCTGTCTCAGTTAAAATGTTTATCCTTTAATGTTTAATTTTGTGGTGGAGTGTTACCACTCTTCTTTTGAAGACAACAATTCTTATAAAGTTGACCTGCCCTTAATTGTAATATGTAATATACCAGGTATAAAGTTAGTGGTGCATTCCTTGGGGTAACTTGGTTATATTTATTAGTTTGTATTTAAAAATATATTCCTCATCCAAGACAGTACTGATATCAATGATCTTCACTTTAGATTTGAAATTTTCTTGTAATTAAATTTGTGCAAGTTTATTTGCAGCAGCACTGTGCAGTAAAGTTAAATCCTAATGTACCAAAAAATCCCTTCAACCCTTGACAGGTTGAAGTTAAAAGAAATAGAAAAGTGGTATGGGAAAGCATTATGATAGGAAAGGGCTATCCTTAAGTTTGAGAGTTCTCTTGCTCTGCTCAAGGTTACAACACAGGAAAGAATATTCTATGGTTATGCTGAGTGAGGTTATCACACCATTCTTATACAGTATTTTGAAGGTTGAAGGTCCGATGAAATTTTGTGGGTAGATTTTGAAGTTGTCTCCTCATCATATACATAACTTTTTATACTAAATACAAATATATTTTTAGCAACTTTCATGTAATTTCAGGAGGTTGCTTCGCCTTGTAACAGCCCATCGTATATTCCCATGGCTCGTAACATGGCTGATGGGTCCCGTATGGTGTTGTGTATGATGATGTTAGCGCTATTAGCTTTCAATCCGATGAGCCTCCTGAACAAACGTTCTCTTTCAACACTTTCTGGTCCTATCGGTGAAGCTCCAGGAAGATCAATCTTGGATTTTGAATCTGATACTGGTTAGTAAATTCAAGAACTAGTGTATATACAATTTTAAGCATAATCTCAAAAGTTGAAAATGTGCAGGTTAAGTATATAGTAGGAGGTCTTTAAGATCATCAATGAAATAGTCCGGTCAATTTTGTTATTTAAACAATGATAAATTTGTTTAATTTTTGTTATTGTAGTTATTTTTTTTCCTTTTCAGATTTTTTCTCTCTTCAAAACCTGTTTTATTCTTCACTTATGGTGTGGATGGTAAATTTTGTCATCATTAGTGTGTTCCTGATTCGTATATTTATATATGGAGAACCGATAATGAGAAGGAAATCCCCAGTTGCAGAGAGTTTCTGGAGACATCGTAAACAAGCGGATCTTGATATGGCTAAAGTAAGGACCTGTCCATCTTAGTTGCTCTATGAGTAGGCTTTCCTTCCAGCAGCTAGGAACATAATACCGGGTCAAAAAATAGTAATTACCAAGCTCTGCTAATCACATGTGCCATAGATTTTTCAAGTGGCTCCAATGAGCTAAACAGGAGCATTGATAGGGTAAAATAAGGCTTAATACATTTTAATGTTTAATGTTGGCATGAAGTGTCTTGCCTGATATTATTAAATTTTTTGAATAGATTTTGAGTAGGTCAGAATATGTTAAGGGTTTGGTTAGATGCTTTTCATATACAGTACAGTACTGTAAATTTTTTTTTTTTCCTATTATTGCACCCCAAATAGTTACAAGTAATACACTTCATTGACAAAACATCTAGGATATGCATAATTTTTAGCTATAGTATACCTTGAAAGTTTCCTTGGTCAATAATATCATAGCACTGTAGAGTATACTTTCATTTGCAAGCATTACCTAGTTTGTTATACTTTAATTTTAAAACCTATGGTTATTTTGGTGTAATTTTTACTCCATTGTCGTAAGTAAACAATCATTTTAATATAAGCCATTTTTCTTTGATAAGTATTGAAAATTTGTGGCTTTTTCAATTTTTATATTGTGAGAATATCAGGACCACTGCCTGAAATGAATTCCAGAAAGTCATGGAATAAATAGATAGGTAAAGATGTAGACCTGAAAGAAGTAGAGAACATACACGAAGAGGGAATGATAGATATAGACCTAGACTTGAAAGTAGTAGAGAACATACAAAAAGAGGGATAGACCATATTTCTCATCCAATTCCCTGAAGTTGAAACACAACAGAACATTGCCAATGATGCTGTGAAAATTTCAGTGGATCCATTAGTTAATTAGTTACTTTGGACCTTTGTGAGAAGCATAGAATACAGTCATAAATATTGAAAATCTTCAGAGAACTACCTTTGCACTTTGTCATAGGTAAGTTGTTATTAGTTTAAACACACACTTTCCCATTTCTGCCATTGTTTTGGTTACACAAATTACAGATTTACTATACTGTTGTTCCCTTTCCTATAAGGAAGTAAATTTACTTTATATTTCCTTTTTTTTTTTATAAATTTAAAGTTGCTAACTAAATTAATCTTCCTTTTTTTTTAGGGTAATTACAGTAGTGCCTTCAATCAATATGACCTAGCATTACAAGTAATTGGAAGACCTTTACCAAGTTCTTGGCTGGAGAAGTCATGTTCTGTTATGTGGCAGTTCACAAGACAAATAATGCAGAGAATGTATTTAGGGAGATGGCTTGCCAAAAATGCTGGTGGACTCTTTTTGGAATAGTAAGTTTAATTTAATAAGTGTTTCATATGTTTTGATGATGTTTGAAGTAATTTTTTTGGGAAATAATCTTTTCAATTTAAAAGCTCATTTTACAAGTAATTTTATTGGAAATTAACTTATTTTTTTTTATTACAGCTCCATTCGTGAAGAGATAAGAGAAAGCATACGCGAGTGTTCTTATGTATACCATCAGTTACATAAATTACACTTAATGGGACATGTTGAAGACAGTTCCAATCTCCTTGGATTATATCTGGGATTGACATCAATTAACCTTGGTGAATGTGGATCAGTTCCAGGTAAATTTGGTTACTAGTCCATATACATTTTGGCATAAAATTCTGTTGTCTGTGTTTATAAGTTGCCAGAGGCCAGTAATGAGATTTAGAATGTTTAAAAAGTCTTTGATTACTATTCTTTTTAGTTATTCATGAAAGATCAATAATATGGTTTAAGACCTTAATGGTAACTTAATGTACTGAAATTATTCTGATTTATAGGTGGTGACATGGCAGATATGCTAGTACTAGGAGCACTCCGAGCAAAGGAATCTTTGCCTGAATTGTGTCGGTTTATAGCCAAAATTCTCATGGGTAAGGCCAAGAGGTGTTCCATGCAGTTCAAGAAAAATAATATTCAGTGGCTTTTCAGTCCATCAGGAAACAGGTTCTTTGTTTCCCATAAGTGGTCATACGATGCAAAGCGAATCAGTATGTTTAGTCAACTGACGGATAAAGCTGATCCTGTTGAATACCTCTTGTTACTCTACAGGTAAGATATTTTTTTTTAAATGTAACTAATTTTTTGTTATGAATGTATTGTCAGTAACTTTCTATTTATTGAATATAAAAGTTGAAAATACTGTAGTACAAGATTTTGAAATTAAAAATTTTGATGCTTAATCAAAGTTATGCAATTGTAGGATGCACTATACATCATTTAATTTTCAAAATAATTTTAGGGAACACTTACTTGAGCGAGGAATTACCACATTGGTGAATCCAGGCGTGAAGGCAGATGATGTCTGCGAGGAGAGTGCTCACCGTCGTACTAAAACTTCTGACGTTTTAGATTACATTGCTCTTCTTACAGAAACTTACAGTGGTTATGGAACTTCTTTTGTAGTTTCATGTAGAGATGAGGTGTGTATTATGAATGTTGTGTAGCTTTGTGTAAATTATCCCTTAAGGATGACTAGTATTTTAATTATCTGAATTATCTGATGGTCTTTTTGACAATTTTCCAAAGTTAGATTAATAACCATTTTTAAGATTTGATCATTCATTGACTGAAATTGAATAAAGATGCAAAATTTTTAGTAAAATCTCTTGTCACTTTTTGCCAGGTTTCTTGTTGGTGGGGAACTTGGTGCCAGGTGATTGCTCATTGGCTTCTTGGTGAGGATGATCAGGCTGAGTCTGTCTATGCTGCACTTGAAAATGTTCCTCAGGCCCTGAAAGCTTCAGATGATCCATTACCTATGTCTGTACTGAATGCAGCAAGGTGAGTTGAGACAAGAGTATAATTTTAATAACAAAGTGCTTGCTAGTTAGTGTTCGTGAATTGAATATATGAAATTTATACTGGGATGCATATGTGCTGATTAACCCCAAACAGCAATTCGAGGAAATCATGAAGTAAATCTTAACCCTTTTACCCCCAATGGACGTACTGGTACGTTTCACAAAACTCGTCCCTTTACCCCCATGGACGTACTGGTATGTCCTTGCAAAGAAAATGCTATTTACATTTTTTTTTTTTGCATATTTTTGATAACTTTATAAGAAACTTCAGGCATTTTCCGAAATAACGAGACCAACCTGACACCTTTATGACGAAAATTAAGGCTGTTAGAGCAATTTAAAAAAAAAAATATTGCAAAAATGTGCTTCAGAAAAAAAAACCTGGGGGTTGAGGGTTGGAAAGTTCAAAATAGTGTTAGGGGTAAAAGGGTTAAGTAGAGGGCATAATTAATATATCTTAACTTTACATTCAGACATTTTTCTACGGAAAACACATGTTCCCTATATTTTCTGGTGTTCGATGTATTCTCTGTTGTGTAGAAAATGTTGTGTTGCTTATGAAGCCTTTATTCCTTGCTGATAAGAAAATTGTGCTGCAGATGTTCTAGATTCAGAACTAGATAGCTGTGGGTTAAGTGTACAGAACCATACTTGTATGTACTATATGATATATACCATGTGGTGGATTGTCAGAACATTATCAGTGCACAAGTAAATATTATCCTAGTGACCATATGAGTTAGCAATGTTTAATAGTTATCTAGACTATATTAAAATTTGGTTTGTATGGGAGTAGGCCTTTTCATTTTTGTTAATCGTGTATGGATAGAAAAAAATGATGGGAGAAACCTCTGGTATAAGGTCCCTTACACAAATAGAAACTTTAAAGTAATCTATTCAGTGTTTCAGTTCGGTTTAAAAGTTGTAAACTATTTAATGCCCAAGGCCAGTGGTTTTTCCCCTAAGCCGAAGGTCGTGCACGTGTCATTCCTTTTAATTGCAGCGTTTCTTTTTACTTTTGACATCAAAAGTGTAGTTTATTACCAATGACCTTAGATGAAGAATACTGTAAATTTTCTTAATCATTATTTCAGGGCACGTCGTCAGCTTGGTCATGGATCTCCATCATCCATATTACGTCTCTGTGAACGTTCTGCCTCCGCGCTAAGTGATTCTATCCATCAAGCTTCTTACAAACGTCCCAATCAAATGATTTTGGTAAGTTAATTTTTTTTCTTCACAAAATTGATGTGTAGTTCTCTGGAAGAGGAATTCTGGTTCAGAAAGAATATTGTCTCTGGCGAGGATGCATTGTAGTTGCATTGCAGAAAATGTTTATTGCAATGCTTCTGCATTGCAATCCTTGAGGAATGACATAAGCTACAAGAAGCATCATCAATTTGGAGATACTAGTTTTTTGGAAGTATTTTGAAAAAGTTGTCATATGTAAACATGAGTTTTACATTAGACGTAGGAAAAGATTGCGAGATAAGTAATTTGAATGAAACCTCTGATATTTGTATCTTTCTAAAATACTGGTTTTTATATTAACTTACACCCCAAAAACTAAAATTTCCTTTCAATAGTCTTAGGCCTCTAGTACAGTGTTGAGGTATTCTGGGTGTTAATGGCAAAGAACTTTGGATATGCTGCAGCCCTTGTCTTTTAGTCTACCTCGCAGTAATGTACAATATGTGTCCCTTTCCAGAGCAGATGTGCTATTCAGGTTTATTAGCCTTAATGAATGATTTTGATTATTCTTCGGAAATCGTTCATAATTCCAGTGAAAGTTGTTTAATGGAGGTGTTGTTAGGATCTTATAATCTTCATTCTCTTTGTGTGTTATGCCAAAATATTGGGATTTAGGTAACTTACTGTTCCTCTTATGTGGAGAATATGCTGGGTTAGAATTCTGAATAGTAAAAAAAATTTAACGTCGGGGGAAAATCCAGAGTAGACCAAGTTAGTTGATTATGGTGAGAAGGGGATGATAATGCCTCTAACTATTAAACAAGTTTTTGTGGTTTTCATTGTAATAAGCCTCCTAAGTTTAACTTTTATTATTTTTTAAATTAATATTAGACCAGTGAATCTTTTAACAAAGACTAATTTTAGCCCTAACCGGACGTTTTGAACTTGCGGCCAATTCCTAAGGTTTTGCTAAGCGGACCTAAGTCTTACACTTCAGTTCCTTCTATTATAAAACCCTTATATTTTCATGATTCAGTAAATTCTCTGTATGGTTGTATCACCAGTTGTGAGTCTGTTTGATACTGTTATTGAAGTGTTTTTCACAAGAAACTGCAAAAAATTTATGATATGACTTGAATGCTTTATTGCATGATGCAAGTATAATTAACAACTATTGTTTGACTAAGTAACTATCAAGGTGATGTGATTTGAATGTTTTTACAGTGAGTTTTTATACTTGAGTCTGGGAAAGAGTAGAAATTGCCTGATATTCTAAGTTCAAAAGTCTATGAATGAAAGTGTTGAGATGAATTACTGCAAAATATGTATAGTTAAAAAGTATTTTTAGACTTAAGAAATATCAAAATTAATGTCGCAAGAAATATAAAAATTAATGTCGCAAGGGCTGCCCAGAAAAACAGAGAATATGAAGAAAAATAAATAATTCTGTAATACATAGTGATAGTACTGTGCACACAATCATGTATGGTGGGAGAGGGAATATTTTTTGGCAATCTGGTTCTGGTAGCGTATTTTTACTGCGGCTTTTATTCTTATTTTTTCAATTTAGCATAGTTGATATTGCTATTCTGTTCATTTGCTCAAGTCTTTAGGGTTATGATTGTCACCTTTGATGTGTCGGCTGTTTGTTATTTTCATTTTGGTAATATTGTGCAATAGAGACATTATTGATTGATGTGCAATATTGCATTATCCAGTGAATCATTAATGCTATAAATAGGCATAGTTATATGTTTTTATTTGTAATTGAAAAGTAATACAGTAGAATTGCAACTTTATTATCAGGAATTCTAATGTTCCAAAGAATCAGTGACAAAAAAATACACTACTAATTTGGAAATTTCAATAAGCTTTATCATTTTCCCCGGCCAGACCATTTGATTCAGGGAAAATTCATGTTTTACCTGTGTTAGGTTTGTTGATAGTGCTTTAGTTCACAGCCTTCTCTACTTTTTAAAAAATATAGTAATTAGTTATAGTGAAAATTACAAAATTACATACTGTATGTTTCTTTTTCTAAATTACGTCCTTTTACAGAGTGTTCAGCTGATTGTTGTGGATCTGTTGTTGGGTGTCAGAACAGTTGTTTGGGAAAGTGAATCTGCTACCGATTGTGACACATTAACTGTTGCTCCTGCACATGTTCTTCGTGGTTTCCAAAATGATTTGGCGTTGCTGCGGAAGCTGGTACAGCATCTCCCAGTAAGTATTTTTTTTCTTATTTTTTCTTTTTTGGTTGCCTGCCGTTTTCAAATTTCTTGATTTTAAAGCCAATCAGCTTTTTTTCCCATTTAGTACTTTTTGATTGGTTAATGTTTTGTTTAAATTGGTTTATAGTTTCGTTTGAAAATATGACTTTTTATTACAGGGTGTATTGGCTAGAGTATTTTTACATGAAGCCACCCTTCGAATGATGGCTGGAGCATCCCCTGCTAGGACACAGCAGTTGCTTGATAGATCTTTAAGGCATAGATATGGGAGATCTTCTGTAATATGTGGCAAAGGTAGGTAGAAATTGATGCATAATTTTGAAAATTAAGGCTAAATTTCTTTTGGATTTTTAAAACTTGTGTACAAAAATGGCTGAAAATTAAATGTCTGTTCTTTTATGGTAGTCTGGAAATTGCTGCCAGTTTTGCATATTGATAAATGTAAATACAAATTCCATCAAAGAAAAAAAAAGGTAATTGACGACATGCTTCCTAATTATTTACTTGCATAGCAAATAAATAAAAATAGAAATGGTTTTATGCTTTAAGAATATTTTTTGAACCTTGTAGTGCCTCTTTGAAAAGTGAAAATGAGTTGCACCAGTGATCTTGCCCAATGAGTAACTTTCTACAAGAAAGTCAATGTAGGTAAAAGTATCTGTATTAAATACTGTTTTCCGTATCTCAATTTTGAAAGCCATGCCATTACAGGAATAAGATTTTTATTTACTCTTAAAATTATTTTTGTAAAGTAAAATATGAGTTCCCAAGACTCCAACGATGTTCTGTGGTTTTACTGAATAACACTTAAAGAATATCATGAACAAATTTAGCATGATTTTCATTTGTTAGGAAGGTTATGTAGACTACATACAAAATATGTATAATTTTTTTTTTATTATGAAGACTGTTTACAATGCTTTTTGATAAAAGTACAATTCTTTGCTCATAATACCATCGACACTAAATGCTAATATAGGTAATTAAAGGGTAAACGAACTCTTCATTGACTTGATGGAATGGTGATAATTTTTTTTACAAAGATCATAAGGCACCCTATATTAATTTCATGCTCTATTTAATATGTATAATGAATGGATAGTACAACACTCAAGTTGTTAAATTGACATCTTGTATAAAATAATCTAAAAGGAAATGTTTAACATATTTTATTTGCCCTGTTAGATTCCAATTTGCAGTTTATGTTCAGACATTAGGGTTAAAATGAGTGTCACAGGTTTAAAAATTCACAAAAGTTGTTACTAAACAAATATAAACCATCATTTTTTAATGGGAGTTTGAATTTGGCAAAGCTGGAAATGGCCTTTAAATAAATCAAAGCTGGCAGGTGGATGCTTGGTTGGAGTGCAAATAAATCAAAGCTGGCAGGTGGATGCTTGGTTGGAGTGCAGCTGTTGCCTCAAACTTAGTATTTTTCTTTTTTGGGGTGTGGGTGGGGATTTAGTGCTTGTTAGTAGTCTCTCTATGGGCTCAAATGAAGGGTTGCCCTGTTAAACCTGGTTGTAACTGTCAGGTTTATGAGGAAACCTTGGACTTTGGAGGGGTGGGGAGATAGTGTGTCAGCAATTAGTTATCGCCTTTGCAAAGGAGTGGAGGGTATTAGGAGTGTTAGCACTTAGTTATTTCCTCTGCAAAGTTATGTTTAGCAATTTTTGGCTTTGGACTTGTCAATGCCCAGTGCATTCCTGAAGAAATTATGTTTTCTAATCTTATGCTTCTCGATCTGCATTGCCTTCAAGTTTCTCCAGTACTAGGACTTGTGGAGGAAGGATACATCACCTTGTGTTTGGGTTCATTTTGCCAATATACTTCTATCCCTCCCTCGATGGATGAAGGATTTGGACCTTAAGTTATGGCCTTTGCCGGGGATCGGTGAGGTTGTACTATGCAGAGAAGTTTCTGAAGGAGTTTGCTAATAAAAGTATCTCCAAATTAGTGTCATCTATCTGCGAAGACAGCACTAAATGGGAGACCTCATTTGCTGTTGGGATTAATACCATCATTGCTAGGGAATAGAAATGCTGCCTTCCTCCCCAGTAGTCTTCTATCTCCGATGTCTAAATCAGCTGTGATCACTGCTGCTCTTTAGTTTGATGTCATTAAAGTGAAAGTTTAATGAAACTTTTACTGTTTCCTCATATACTGTATACGAGCTGTTGCGGTATCGAACATTGACACTGCTTGGGATCAGTGCATGAGGCGTTATTAAAACTGATAATGCAACGCTTTCATGGACGGTATAGCTGAATAGTCTTGCATATGAGACAGTGCATGGGCCATATTGGCTTGGGGTAAATGGTGCTGTCCTCTTCCCCTTCCTTCTTCAGTTCCAGAGATATTTAGACCACCTCACCTCCTAAGACGACAATAAATCCAGGAGATTTGGGGGCACTATAAGGTCAGTCTCTACACCTCGATCTTACTATGATGGTGATATTAGAAGTTTGAGGCATCTCACAGTCTGAAAACACACTACTCCATGCAATAAGACCGATTCACGCATTAACAAATAGAGATACTACTCTACGTGATTGTTGGAAAGTCTCCTCACCATTCAGTGACAGGCTTTAATACAACTAGTTCTTTGATGGCACACTAACTTCCAATAACTTTTTATAGGAAACCACTTACTTGGCCTGCCATGAAGGTCACGAGAGGTAGGGACACCTCGGCCTTAAGGATGCAGACAGGGACACCTCGGCCTTAAGGATGCAGACATGCAAGATGTTGCCTTAATTGTTCTTGGCTCAGTACGCTACTATGCTACGAAAACGGAGGTATGCCTCAAAATCTTGAGAGAGAGAGAGAGAGAGGTGAAGTCTTATGTTCATCATGGTATTGGGCACTTACTGAAGAATTACTGTGATCTCTAGTCCACCAAAATTTATACTTTTCAGGTTGCTAAAACATTATCTGTCTTCTGTGCTCTCATGGTAAAGACAAGAGTATGGCACTGAGGATACAGACCTACCGATTGATCTAGCAGTGACCAGGCTGATGGTTAGGCTTGTAGAGAATCAATAGAGTGATCCTGAGATAAGTAAGAAGACTGCTATAATGAATTTATCTAGTCAAGTATTGTGTGAACAGTGTGTCCATTAAAGAAGGTGTCATATCTTTGCATTGCAGGGGGACAAGAGGTGCTATCAGTGTTTGAGAGACTGCAACCGTTCTCACAGTGTGTTTACATTGGAGAATTTGTGGAAGCAAGCCAGACTCTAGAGCAGTTGCCATTAAGTGCCGTTTTTTGTCCTGAACTGTGTTGCATTTCCTTAAGTTGCAAGATGTTCAGGGTCAATCTTTAATATCAACTTCAGTCCTTTATCCAAGGAAGGAAAAGACACACTGAAATTGGTCCCCAGCATCTGCGTTGCTGCGATAACTGTAAAACTGTTGAGCAAAGTACCAGAAATATATTAGTTGAGTGGTAATAGTTTTCTGGGGAGGATACCACCTGTTCAAATCTGGCCCTCCCCCATTTTAATCTTTTCCTTTGCATGTGTTGTTCAGCTTGTCAAACTGCTGAGAAGCTTTGAGTTTTAGTTATTCAGCTACCAGGGAAGATTGTCCCAGTCCACTTAATCCATTGGAATAAGATGCTAATTGACATGCGCCATGTGAAACTAAGGCATTTGTGTTACTTTTTAACAAGGTTACTGATGATTGTCTGCTATATATCTTGATCTTGGTACTAAATGATTGAGTTGGGAATGAGAGCACTTCCCAATGTATAATCCTTGGCTTGGGCATGAGAGTACTTCCCAATACATCTTTGCAGAGGCCAGGATTAGTTAGACTAAATAAGGTGCTGGAGGACCATGGATGTCCTTTCTTGGCAAAGGAGACTAGAAAATCTCCGATAGAGATGCCATTAAGGGTAAAGTACCCCTTTTACAATATCATTCATAGAAGAGGGCCCACTATTCCTGGTAGATAGTTGCAGAGGACTGTTGCAGGTATTTCTTGGGCAATGGCCTGGTAGTCGACTTGTACTCTTAGATGCTGGAGGAACCTGTCTAGGACTTATACTCATAGATGTTGGAGGAACTTGTCTAGTGCTAATAGGTTGGAATACCACTTGGAATGTGGCCATCCAGGAGCCTCTGCCCACCCAAATCCTTCTACATTTTTCTGTCGACAGAGTTCAGGTTTCTACATAGCTAAAATTTGTATCTGACTGACAACTATGCTTTGGAATAGTACCTGAATGTGCATCTGCTTTGGCAAATTGCAGGGCAAGAAAATGTTCATTTGCCCTTGGGGGGGGGGGGGGGGGGGGGGTTTGCTCATCAAACCACCTTGCTTTTCTAGCATGTGCAAATGAACTTTTGGTTTTAGACCACTTGAGAAGTCTAGATTGTGGCCTAACACTTTTGAGATGTTCAGCCTTGTTGGATACTTTAAGTTTTCCTGGTTCAGCAATGTGATATCATCCTGACCTCTTGACTCACTGTACCAAAAAGGAAAGGGAGATCCCAGGAGGTTGACATATGATCCTTCACACACCGCTTTAGCGATATCTTGGGGAGGTGGCTGCTAGTACACTAGTGGAAAAATGCAAATCTTGAGCCTGCAGCCATATGAGATTCACTGTTTCACAATCCCTAGATATAGGATCAATATAGTTCTTGCATTTGGTCACTAACTGTTTCATGGAATTACATTAACAGAATTGCTCCAAGAGTTCATCAATAGCTGCTGTCAAACCCAAGTGAACACATGAGAACCAGTCTTGAACTAGTACACTTTAATGTAGAGGGAGAAACAGCAATATTGCCTAGATTCTTTTTTGTGTACATGCAGGATGTTCTATTTAAATTGTCCTAGTTTGATGGAAAAATCAGCATTTATCCTCCTTTAAGTCTGTTTAAGAAACAAATTTGTTAGGCTAGTACAGTTTTCATGATTCCAATCCCAGTTGATTCCTCCACTAGGAAGAGTCTGGAAGAGATAGGAAACCAATGATCTTGTAAAGGTGATATGTGACCATCTCTAAGGACATTCACTACCCAATGGCTTGAAGTATTCCATACAATAGGGGGGGGGGGGATGCTGCTATCAGCATATCCACCTCTGTTTACTGCCACGGGCCAGGGTCCTTAAGACATAAATGCCTTAAGATTCATCCCAAGTTTGGCATCACCTTTGGTCCAATTTACCTAGAGGAAAGGAGTTTCACCAAACAATTTCAACTGGCTGCCTTATGCCAGTCTCAAATGATTTCAAAATAGGTAACTGCTTTGTACCGCTGGTCAACCCAGGAAGCTTAACGTGGCAGAATACTCAGGAGATGAGACGACTGCTCACAGAACAAGTGTGTCAATGCGAATGTGAAAATATTAATGATAACAAGAGATCGATAATCATACACAATATTGTTTTGTGAGTAATTGCTCCAGTAGAACAAACGCTACTTTCACTCTACCTCATGCTAATTTCCTGTCAGAACAAAACTACTTCATTCTATAATCTTGTTGAGAAAAATTTAAGAATTAATATTAAAATGTCCATGCTATCATACAGGTAAATTTAGTGAGGAAGGTGGGTGGGATACCTTATCACCAGATGAAATATAACTTCTAGAAAAATGTTCAAAGTTTAATACTATCTTGGTAGCTTCATCATGAGTTGCTTCTGAAGCCTTTTCTTGCAATTAAGGGGTTTAATTGTCTGAAATATATAGAATTATTACATCAAAAATGCACTTTCAGCACATTTAACCCAGGGATTAGCTGTGTTGAAAAACTTATTGGCTATCAGGAATAAGGCAGACTTCTTTCAAAACCTTTTAAATCTAATGATGACCAGTAGAATTAAAAGTTTTACAGGATTGACTACAGTAATTTACTTTATACATCTACAGACACAATTCAATTATAATTGAATAGTTATTATAATTATGATGGTTAAAAAGAAAGACAAAATTTACAATATTTCTTGTCACAGAACAAATTAAATTGCTAAAATTCCTTTGCTTGAAATTAAATTGCTAAAATTCCTTTGCTTGGAATAATTTAAGTAATCAATTGAAAGCTGTAAATAAATCAAATCTACAAAAAAAATTAAGTCAATCCTTGCAAGTATTTTAGAATCCCCTTTTTACTGTGTATAGTTTTCTCTATGTAAATTTCTAATAGTTTTTATCTTTTAACTAATTTCAGTACTTTCTCTTTTACCTTTCAGATAAGAAAATTGACAGCTTTAGCGGTGAAAGAGAACGTGCCACTGCTCTCATGCTAGCATGTAGACACCTTCCTTCACAGCTCCTATCCTCACCAGGGGAAAGGGCTGGAATGTTATCAGAAGCAGCAAAGACCTTGGAAAAAATTGGCGACAAACAAAGGTTACAGGACTGTTATAATATGATGAAAAACCTGGGCACTGGGGTATCATCATATTGTTAGAAATATCCTTAATAATTTCTTTGTTCTCATAATGTCATTTATCTTGTAAATTTGTTCATTTTGTCATTAATGTGTATTACTTCTTAATATATATATTTTGTACCTGGTTTATTTTGTAAATACATATATATACAAAAATGTAATGCTCTATTTTTAAAGCCTTGCACTCCAAATTTGCGGTGGACAAATTCTAACGCCATTGTTGCTAATAAAGCTGGAAAAAATGTATGGATTTCTACATAGGTAGGATAGCCCACCCAAAACTAAATAAGAGAACTAACCTACATAAATGTTCTTTATATTCATTATCGAGCTAACCTACCTGGAAGGAATATATTTAATGTAAAGCTTAAAATGACAAATTTGAAAGTAACTTGTATTTTTCCTAACAATACAAACCTGTAGCTATCTATATAGGATTATCTTTAGGTGAGGCTGGAAGAATAGCCATGAGATTTTTAAGCAAGGTGGCAACTACCAAACCCGTTAGTTAACAGCGGGTAATATAATAACAATTACCTTAGACTTTTTCCTTTGTTCTAACACTCCATACAATGCCTACGCTATTTATTTACGACTCGCCCATTAGGAAGGTGGACATCTGGACCAACTGGCTTGGCCTCTGACCTGGGGTTTTTGACTGGCTACATAAGATTTCTCAAGAGATAAATAGGAATTTTTAGCATCAACCATAGACGTTGCCCGATACCCATCTCACGGGGAGTACCGGAATGTAACAAATATTGCTATACCAGGTTACAAAAGGGAAATGGTTATTACCTGCAGATAGTAGGTTGGCCAGGGCATCAACCGCCCGTTGAGATACTACTGCTAGAGACTTATGGGGTCCTTTGACTGGCCAGACAGTACTACATAGGACCCTTCTCTCTGGTTACGGTTCTTTCTTTTTGCCTACACAGACACCGAATAGTCTGGCCTATTCTTTGCAGATTCTCTTCTGTCCTCATACACCTGACAACACTGAGATTACCAAACTATTCTTTTTCTCTCCAGGGGTTAACTACTGCACTCTAATTTCAGTGGCTACTTTCCTCTTGGTAAGGGTAGAAGAGACTCTTCAGCTATGGTAAGCAGCTCTTCTAGGAGAAGGACACTCCAAAATCAAACCATTGTTCTCTAGTCTTGGGTAGTGCCATAGCCTCTGTACCATGGTATTCCACTGTCTTGGGTTAGAGTTCTCTTGCTTGAGGGTACACTCGGGCATACCGTTGTATCTAGTTTCTATTCCTCTTGTTTTGTTATAGTTTTTAAAGTTTATATAGGAAATATTCATTTTAATGTTGTTACTATTCTTAAAATATTTCATTTTCCCTTATTTCCTTTCCTCACTGGGCTATTTTCCCTGTTGGAGCCCCTGGGCTTATAGCATCCTGCTTTTCCAACTAGAGTTGTAGCTTAGCATTTGATAATAATAATAATAGGTTAGGATAGCTTGTATAGGACCCATGGGTGCAGTTTCCCAAGAGGAGGGAAAAGATGAAAGAAAAAAAAAAAGAGCCAGTCATTCTTACACATTCATCCCAGACTAATCCCGGGTAACCTATGGCCAACCACCTGCTACTTGACCATCAAGGAGCCCAAGGCATTTCAAATCACTCGTTGTGCAGCCACCAATGGAGAACGTCTCTATATTCCCGTGGGTTATGTCTTACAGGTCATGGGCAGCGAATGTCGTCTAACGCTCCCACATACCTGCGTCACAGTAGTTTCTTTTGAACGCTGGGATGTGCCGTGCCCCTAGGTCTAAGAGCAAGAGGGGGTCGGGATTCAATACCTGGTCTATGACCCTGCGAATCCAAGCTGAGATGGTGTTCTTCGTGATCATCCTCTTGACTTTCCCTATGCTGACAAAGAGTGCTAACACTTGCAGGTGAGCTAATGATGTGTTTAAGGTAATACCTCAATCTCCTCACTGCAAAGTACCAGTTGATCTGGGTCATCAGTTATAGAATGAAGATTCCCAATCCGGAGGGGCCTGAATCTAGGATCTGCTACTCCCAGATTTTGAGTACTGACTGTATTAGTAATAAACTGGGGGAA
The DNA here is from genome assembly GCF_036898095.1 of Palaemon carinicauda. Taxonomy (NCBI): domain Eukaryota; kingdom Metazoa; phylum Arthropoda; class Malacostraca; order Decapoda; family Palaemonidae; genus Palaemon; species Palaemon carinicauda. The sequence goes on along the minus strand of NC_090765.1, from coordinate 43,191,590 downwards.
AGAAGCCAAGTGTTATCTTAACCATTCTCCTTGAATGGGTGATGTCGTAGGATAGGCCATGAAGTTCACTAACTCTCTTAGCTGAGGCCAAGGCGAGCAGGAACACCGTCCTCAAAGTAAGGTGGTGATCTGTTGCCTGAGGTAATGGTTTGTAGGGAGCACCCTTCAGATATCAAAGGACGGGAACCACTTTCCAAGGAGGTCTAACTTCAGACTGGAGGGTAAGTAATCTCATACCTGTATGAGGGGGAGACCACTCCAATGAAGAGGAAAAACAGACTCCCAGTCTAAAGGCAAGGCTCAAGGCTGAGCAATAGCCTTTCACCACCGAGACAGAGGAGCATTTCCTCTCGAATGTAAACAAGGAACTCTGCTATTATTGGAAGTGGCATCGAGGGAAGAGATGCCCCTTCACAACACCAACCACAGAAGACAGGCCACTTAGCCTGGTAGACTACTACTGAGGATCTTCGCAGGTATCCAGACATCCTACACGCAACTCTCTGAGAGAGGAGGTGCTGGATAGTTTCCAGGTGTAGAGCCGAAGCGAAGCTACTGCCTTGTGGAAGATGTTTGAGTAGATCGTGTCTTGGAGGGGATTTTCTTGGGATCTCCGTCAGGAGCTGCAGAAGGTCCAGGAACCATTCTGTGTGATGCCACAGTGCAGCTATTAACGTCAAGTTTAGATTGTTGGATGCTCTGGTCTTGTTAACCATCCTTCTCATCATACAGAACAGGGGGAAAGGCATACACTTTGATGTTGTCCCACCATTGTTGGAATGCAGCTTGCCAGAACCTGTGGGTCCAGGACTAGAGAAAATTACAGTGGCAGCCTGAAGTTCAAGGACATCGCAAACAGATCTACAGTCGGGGAACCCCACAAAGTTATGACTTTGTGGTCTATCAGAGGATTCAAAGACCACTTGGAGCCCACTATCTGAGTCACTCGGCTCAGATTGTCCGCGAGCACATTCCTCTTGCCTTGAAGAAAGCGGCTGATAGGGACATCGAGTTGTCTTCTGTTCATCTTAACAACTCTGTTATATGGCAGGGGCTGCGAAAAGTTACCGCCTTGTTTGTTTACGCAAGCCATTACTGTGGTGTTGTCACTCATCAGCACCACAGGGTGACCCGCCAGGAACAGTTTAAGGGCTACGAAGGTTGCCTTTAACTCAAGAGATTTATGTGCTGGTACCTTTCGGACTCGTACCAAATCCTCGAGGTCGAGTGGTGCAGCACATGGGGCCCCCCAAACTTTTTCGTTGTATCCCAATAGAGCATCAATTCTGGGGGTGGGGATGAGGAAATCTGTCCCTTTGCGAAGGTTCTCGTCTGCCACCCATCACTAAAGATCTGTCCCATATGGACTAACGTATCCAGGGAGTCGGTGGGCTGACTCCACCTGGATTTCAGCTGCCACTGAAGAGATTGAATTCTGAGGTGGCTGTTGGGATCTAGACGAGCCAGGAATGACAAATGACCTGGGAGACGTAACCACTGCGGGGCCAGAATATATCATCTGAGGAAGGAGCTTGCTACCTTCCTCAGCCTGTGTACTCTGTTCTCTGATGGAAAAACTTTCTGAGGTATACCAGTCTTTTTGAAGGGGGGCCAGAGATAACTTCTTTAGGTTTATCACTATCCCTAGATCCTGACAAAATTTGAGTACTGCAGTCAGTCTCGGTGATAAGGAAGGGTTGCCACGAAGTATGCTAGGATCAGTCAATCCTCGAGGTATAGTAGGCGAGGGATGCTGATCCTGTGAGCCTAAGATGACACTAGGGCAAAAACCCTTGTAAATACCTAGAGTGCTGTGGAAAGACAGAAGCACAGCACCTTGAACTGGTATTGCCTGTTCTTGTGTATGATCCAGAGATACTGCGTTGAAGGCGGATAAACTGGAATCTGGAAGTATGCATTGGAGATCCGGTGTGCATATGAAGTTCTCTGATCTTACCACTTGTGTGACCTTGTCTGTGGTCTCCATTCTGAACGAAGTTTGAAAAACAAACTTGTTCAGAGCCGAGAGATCAATGACTGGTCTCCATCCTCCAGACGCCTTTTTTCACAAGAAAGACTTGACTGAAAAAGCCTAGGGAAGCATCGAGGTCCTACTAGAGCATGCCTTTCTCCAACATGGTCTAGACTTCGGGCCCTTTGTGGCTCCTTTCGCATAGGAGTTCGATGGAACTGGATCCCGAGTCAGTGGAGGGAGAGATGAGTAAATGGGACGCGATACCCTGAACGAATCACAGAGACTGTCCAAGGTTCAGCCCCTGCTGCAGCCATCCCTGCCAGCGCTGTTGCAGGCATCTACTGGGTAGGCAAGACGATTTTCCTCCCTAGCGGGAGCAACCTCTGCCGTCCTCCCCTACTACTCTTGCCTCCTCTGGACGACTTGAAGCCCTTTTGGTCTTTAGTAGGAAAGGTCTGGTTAGACACCTTGGAGGACCCAGATGTCCTACTGGTCAAGGGTTTAGATGTCTGTGGTTGTTTCCTAGGTGCTATTGGAGTCTTACTGTAGGCCTGGATGTCAAGGTCCTATGGAGAAGGGAAGAGCAGTGGCTTGTTGGAGTTGAGGATTGCAGCAGGTGTTCTGCAATCTATCCGCCAGCCGAAAGAGCACTTCGCCACAGAGAGCAACTTTACCCTGGGAGGAAAAGAAGCGGGGAGAGAATTGTGACACTGAATAGTGGTCACTCCCAGAGGATGACGAGCCAACTGCAGATGTGGAAGCAGATTGGAACAGAGTCGCAGCTGGCCTGAAATGCTAGTGCTCATGAGAGATGGAAGTGGTTGCTGGGACACCAGTAACCTAGAAGAGCTGACGAGTGACGATCAAGAGCAGGTGAGAGATGGTCATGAGCTGGCTGCTAGCTGGAGTGTTATGATCATAAGCCGAACGGGGATCCCAAGGTGATGAGAGACAATCACGATCTGGCGAGAGAACCCGAGAAGACTTAGTGACAATCACAGGCTGACGGCAATTGCGAGCTGAAGGATGATCGTGGGCGATCGTGAGCTTACTGTGTAGCTGCATCAAGGCTGGGCGAGACGAGTCAACTGGGTGTGACGAGTTGCAGGACGAGACGAGTCAACTGGGTGTGACGAGTTGCAGGACGAAACGAGTCAATTGGGTGTTACGAGTTGCTGTATGAAACAAGTCAACTGGGTGTGATGAGTATGCTGGACGAGAAAAGTCTTGCTGGGCAAGACAAGTATGCTGGATGAGAAGAGTCTTGCTGGGCAAGACGAGTATGCTGGATGAGAAGAGTCTTGCTGGGCAAGACTAGTATGCTGGGCGAAAAGTGTCTTGCTGGGCAAGACGAGTATGCTGGGCGAGAAGAGTCTTGCCTTCTGGGCAAGACGAGTATGCTGGACTATAAGTGTCTTACTGGGCAAGACGAGTATGCTGGACAAGAAGAGTCTTACTGGGCAAGACGAGTATGCTGGACAAGAAGAGTCTTGCTGGGCAAAACGAGTATGCTGGACGAGAAGAGTCTTGCTGGGCAAGACGAGTATGCTAGACAAGAAGAGTCTAAAGGGCAAGGCGAGTCTAAAGGGCGACAAAGACTGCTCCCGAAAATAAAGGGCGGCTAATGGACGAATACAATTCCCACAGAAGGAATTCCCCGAAGGGAAGACCGAACAGTTGAAGGAAGACTTTGCTGCGCACAGGAAAGGCAACCAACATCTGCTTCCGCCATTGCCAATTCTTCCGGCAAGCAGGAAGGTTGCCGAACAGTGGCTGATGGAGGGACTCTTCCTCGGAAGGGAAAGTCCCAAAAACTGGAGGTGAACCTCAGGGCAGCACTCTCTGCTTCCCTCAAAGAGCTGTAGCTCAAATTGAAGGCTGACATACTGTTCACTGATAATGAAACCAAAGCTTGTTGTTTTCAGTGTTACCCCCGAGGGGGTTACCCGAGGAACTCCAAGGAGATCTAATCCATAACAACTCCGGAGAGGATCGATCTCGCAGACAGGAAAGACTGTTGTCAGTGCGATGATCACGAAACAATTGCAGGGGCAGATGGTGAAGGTGAAGACTGTGCAGGAACAGCAAATTCCCTAGGAATAAGAACGTCGCTAGCGCCGAGGTAAACAAAAATGAATGAAAGAAAAAGCCCACTTGGAAGGACGACCTAAACCACGGATGGGAAAGGTGTCCCCCGAGAGGTACAGAAACCTGCTAATTGTGCACTCCCTCCGTCAGTTGCCATTGTCGAACGAAGGAGTGCGGCGTCGTTAGTCCTGTATAAATGTATTAAAATACATTTATTGAAACAAATAAATAGTTGACAAAGGACCACTCGACAGAACAACCTAACCCACAGGTGGGAAAGGAGTTCCTCAAGAGGAAAGAGGAACAAACTAAAGACTATGTAATCCCCTCATAGGACTGCCATCGCAAGACAGTTTGTGGTGTCATTATTGCTATAGAAATGACAAATTCGTAGATAATTTGTATTTTTCCTAACTATACAAACCTTAGCTATTTATTAGGGGTTATACTTTCGGCGGAACTGAAATGACTAGCCATTAAAATTAGCGAGGGCTAACTACCCACACCGCTAGTTAGCGGGGGTAGGGGGGGGGTAGCTTGCTACCACTCCCGTTCACACACCTGTGATTTAGTCACTTTGCTTAGAGGTAGGACTTCAAGGGGGATAAGGTTAGCGGGCAAACTTGTATAAATAGCTAAGGTTTGTATAGTTAGGAAAAATGACAAATTCGGAGTTAAATTGTATTTTTCCTAACCATACAAACCTTAGCTATTTACATAGGGTATTACTTTCGGCGTAGCTGAAATGGCGAGTCATTAGATTTTTAACGAGGGTTAACTACCCCTGCGCTAGTTAGCAGGGGTAGGGGAGGGGTAGCTAGCTACCCCTCCCCCCTCATACACTGGTGAACTGACTCACTTTGCTTAGAGGTAGGACTTGACTTGGGGGACAGGGCTGGCGGGCAATTATGTGTAAATAGCTAAGGTTTGTATGGTTAGGAAAAATACAAATTATCTCCGAATTTGTAATTTGTTCCGTAACCAAAATACAAACCACGCTATTTACATGGGTGACTTACCCCTTAGGAAGGGTGGAAAGTCCCCAGCCATACTGGCTTTGGCTTTACACGGGACTCAGAATCCGAGTGAGCAGCACTTTGAGAAAAAGAGTCCCTGCACCTGGCAAGTTCCTTGCTCCGCAAGGAGTGTGCAGCCTACATGAGCTTCTGTGTGGAGGGAAGAAGCGTGACTTGTCCTAGGCAGTCGACCTGAAGACCTTTAGATGGAATTCTGGACTAGGGGTTTCCCAATACCACCTCGTCAGGGTATGAGGGACGCGACAGTATCATTTTAATACTATGAACACAAGGAAGCATGGTTTACCTGCAGAGGTTTGAGGTCAGCTAGAGAACCTAGGATGCTGCTTTCCCCAAGAGAGGGGAGGATGAAGAAAGAAGTAAGGGCCAGACATACCTCTTTCAATCATGCAGTCTGACACCGGGTAACAATGCCCCCAACCTTCTGCTACCTGTCCATTAAGGAGCCTGAGGTTAGATCAGCTGTTGTGTAGCCACCACAGGCCGATAGAAAAACGTATCGAGGTTCCTGTGGATCATGTCCTGCAGGTAGTGGGCTGTGAAGGTCATCCGACGCTTCCAGACTCCAGTTTGTAGCACCTGCGTCACAGAGTAGTCTTCTTAGAGACATTGCAATGCCTCTGACATCGTGTGCTCTAAGGCTACATGACGGAGGATGGTCTGGATTCAGGGCGAGATGGATGGTCCTAGAATCCAGGCTGCAAAGGTATTCTTGGTGACCCTCCTCTTCGTCCTTCCTGTGCTCCCAAACAGGGCTGCACGTGAGGACAAACTGCAGCTGTTCCTTAAGATAACGCCTCTGACTCCTTGCTGGGCATAGTAGGATAAGGCCTGGGTCATCTGTTACAGAACGGAGACTCGAAATCCTGAAGGAGTCGAACCGAAGGTTTGGGACCCCAAGATCTTGAGTCTAGAAACCGACTCAGGGACGAACCCGAACGTTACCTCTCCCTATCTTCTTGAATGGGCGAAGTCGTACGAGAGACCATGAAGTACGCTGATACGCTTGCCGAAGCCAGAGCGAGCCGGAGCACCGTCTTCTAAGTCAGGTGCCTGTCAGATGACTAGCGTAATGGTTCACAGGGAGAAGCCTTAAGATCCCTAAGAACCCGAGCCATGTACCATGGAGGTGGTCTCACTTCCGACTGGGTGCAGGTAAGTTCGTAGCTTCGTATGAGCGAAGAAAGATCCAGCGAGGAGGAATTGTCTAACCTTAGAGCCTGAAGGCCAGGCTTGAGGCTGAGCGATAGGCTTTACCGCCGAGAGCAAAAGGGGCAATTCCTCCCGCAGATGGACAATAACTCCGCTAACGCTGGAATAATGGCATCGAGGGGAGAGATACCTCTCCCACGACACCAACCACAGAAGACTCTACACCTCGCCTGGTGGACCCCTGCGGATGATTTTGCAGGTGTCAAGACATCCGCATGGAGACGAAGCGGAGGTACTGCTTGTGGTAGATGTAGTGGTGTGGTTGCTATAGCTCTTGTCGTGGGGAAAGCTCTCTCGGGAGTTCCATCAAGGGATGCAGAAGGTTCGGAAACCACTCTGCATGATGCCGTAGCGGAGCTATCAGAGTCATCGACAGGTTAACCGATAGTCTGGTCTTGTTGAGCCCCCCTCCCCCCACAGACCCAAAGGTGGCAAGGCGTAGACGTCGATGTTGTCCCACCGATGTGGGAAGACATCTCGGCAGGGTGCCTTGGGGTCCGGGGCTGGGGAGAAGTACAGCGACAGCTTGAAATTCGAGGTCGTCGCGAACAGGACCACAAGGGCCGGGCTTGCTGGCTACTGGGGGTTCTAAAGACCACTCGGTACTCTCTATCTGCGATGCTCTGTTCCGACTGTCGGAGAGCACATTCCTTGTCCGGAATGAAGCGAGCCGATAGTGGCATTGAGTGGACTTCGGCTCATCTCAGTATCTCTACTGTAGGATGGGAAGACTTATGAAAAAGTACCTCCCCGCTTGATGAAAAGCAACTACCGTGGTGTTGTCGCTCACGGAGTGACTCGCCGGGGCCTGTTGGAACTGTTGACGGCCAGAATATGGCCTTCATCCCTAGCCAATTGATGTGGAGGTACCCTTCTAGTTCTGGCCATAGGCTTGAGATCCTTTGGTTCAGAACGTGCCCCCCCCACCTTCTTTGACGCGTCCGAGGACAGCATCAAATGCGGAGGAGGGACGAGAAGATCCACTCTCTAGCAAAGGCTTCGTAGGTCAACCACCATTGCAGGATCCCTCGTTTGGCAGGTCCCATAGGACCAGAATGTCTGTGGAATTGTAGTCTTGATTCCACCGGGACTTGAATCGCCAAAGCAGGAGACTCATCCTGAGGCGAGTGTTTGGGACTAGAGGGGTCAAGGAGGAAGGTGACCTAGAAGGCGTAACCAGAAAAGGGCTGGAGACCCTCCTCGCCTGAGGAAAGGTTCTCCTACTCTCCTCCGCCTTGCTATCCTGTAATCTGAAGGGAAAGCTTAACGGAGATTGGAGATTAAAATTATGCCTAGATATACCAGATGTTGCGATGGAAACAGAGAAAACTTCTCGAGATTTACCATGATCCTTAGACCTTGGCAAAGTCCCAGAGGCTTGTCTCGGCGTCGAAGAAGGGTCGATACCGAAACTGCCAGGGTCGATACTAAATAGGAACGATTTCCATTTGTATTTGGCATGTAAACAATGTACAAACGAGCTACAAGCGAGGGGTGTGCTCTACAACGTTCACAGTGTCACACACAGGTGACGTTCATAAGTCATGGTTCTCTATCTCCTCCCAAGTCTTGATCGGCTAGGAAGAGACTGATTAAGTTTGAACAGTAATTAACTGGGTCATTGAGTTTAAAATGGAAAATCTTCACTGAACAGCCTGATAGTTCTGTAAATTATACTGATAAATGAATGTAATGAGAATTATACTGATAAATGAATGTAATGAGGATGGTAATATGACATCTAGTCTAATAACAGGTTCATCAAACATTCTTCAAACTAGTCAAGTTACACAAAGCAATAATTACACTGATGAAAGTAATGCAATGTCTGATATAATATCAGGTCGATCGAGCATTCTACGACATTGGATATAGACATGTTAATCATGAGATGAAAAATCATAGTCTTCATGCCATTTGGGCGTTTTGACAGTCCTGGATGGCCGGCCTACGGCGAGACCAATTGGTGGGATGGGATTTGCTAGTTGGGGTGGAGCGGCTGGCGTTGAAGGTCTGACACGACTTGGTGTTGCTGGTGGGGGCAGTGGAGTTTGGTCGTTCGGCGTTGTGTGTATAAGCTGGCGAGTGTGGTTGGCCGGCTTTACAGGCGTGAGTTGGGGAGGTTGATCGACTGATGTTGGGTAATGTCGGTCAGCCAGCAGTTGTGGTTGGTCAGCAGGCGGGTCCGGCGGTGTTGATACGTGTCGGTTAGTCTCCTTCGGCTTGGTCGGGGCCGCGCTTGCGGGTGGTTGAAGGGGTATGCCACCATAGGTTATATTTTGCGGCTCTGTCGGGGTTGTAACCGGTGTGAACTTTCTCAGGAATTTCCGATTGCGCAGCGATACTCGGCCCGAGCCATCAACCTTTACCACGTACTGGTCGTACTGCCTTACCTCGACGACTGTCCCGGTCCTGTCCCATTTGGTGGGATGTGGGCCAGTTTGATTCTGAATGCGAACATGGTCACCAACCCGTAGGGGTGGCAGACGGCGAGTGTGTTGTGACCAAGTGTCCATCATGCGGACATGGCGCTTGCGTAGGGCTTCTTCCCTGGATATCAGGGTTTCGCGCCATGTGGTGTGGGGGTTGTACTTCCCAGGAAGGATAGGGATGAGATCGCGGATCGGGTGACCGAAGACGCACATGGCTGGGGAGATTCTTGTGACTGGGTCTGGAGTGTTCCTGTACTGGAGGACTGCTTTCTGAACGGCATCTGTGTCTAGGTCTCCATTTGTCCCCGTGTTGTTAGTAATCAGGCGCTTCATCGTTTTCACTCCGATTTCCGCTCGGCAATTGCTGTGTGGAAATGCTACTGATGACAGTCGGTGGTGGACACCCCAGTCTCTCAAGAACCCCCGTGTTTCGGTTGCCGTGAATTCTGGCCCACCATCGCTGGCAAGTTCCTCAGGAATTCCGTAAGTGACGAATGCACGGCGCAGGTTGTCAATTAGTCCTTTGGCACCACTGGTAGACTTTGATATAAGTGGCCAGTTCGAGTATCGGTCCACAATTACCAGGTAGTGGGCGCCCTTGTGAGTGAAGTAGTCGGCACACATTGACTGGAATGGGTAAACAGGCAAGACGGGTGGGGTAGGGGGGGCGGATGGTTGGGAGGGGGCCATGCGGTGGCAATCCTCACAGTTATCTCTAGTCGCCTGTATGTCTGCGGTAATGCCTAGCCAGTACACTGATGCCTCTGCACGAGCAGTCATCATGGAAACACCCTGGTGTGCCGAATGTAATGCGGAAAGGACACCCTGGCGCAAGCACGTCGGGATGATAACACGATCTTTGAACAATGCGACACCATCGAAGGTGATGAGCTCGTTCCGTAGGTGGTAGTACGCACGGAGGTGTTGTGGCATGTCATCTTTTGATGTCGGGAACCCATGTTCGATGAGCTCCGTGAGCGCGTGAAGGGCGGGATCGCTTGCTGTAGATTCCCGTACACGGTCCCAGGTGACCGCTGGAAGGGAATCTAGGGCTGTGAGGTATGCGGGCTCTTCAATCGTGCATGTGTCACAGTCCCTCATGCGTATGCCGGCAAGGATATCGTGGTGGACCGACGGTATGGAGTGGTCGCAGACTGATGCATTGTCGTCAGGGAGATACAGTTTTTCTGGGTTGGTGTCGCCTCTCGAATGACGTGAAATGGCATCAGCTGCTTTGTTGCGCATCCCTGGCACGTATACGATGCGGAAGCGGTAGCGCAGTGTCTTTTCCTTTAGGTTGCGCAGTCGGGGATTCGGGATGTCATCCAGGGATCGGTTCCCCAACACCTTTAATAGTGGCTTGTGATCTACCGCAATGACCAGGTTTGAGCAGCCGAGGACAAAGTAGCGTGATTTGTCAAGGGCATCGGCTACCGCCAGGGCTTCCCCCTCTATCGCGGCATACCTGGATTCGGCTGGGTGCGTGAAACGACTCCCGACTAGGGTCACCTTCCAACCTTCGCGGCAGCAGAATGGCTTGTCTGTTGGGCATTGGCAATGTTTTTGGAATAGCCAGAACCCGATGCCTTCTTTAGACCAATCGGTCGCAAGGCATGTCGACTTGGTTTTGTCGAAGATGCGCACCCCGTTGGAAATTTCATCTACAATGGCCTCTTTAGATGCTTGGAATGCGCTTTCAAGATCGTCGGTCCACGTAAATGCCTTGTCGGGTTTCAGTAGCTCGCGGAATGGGAGCATGCGCTCAGCCATACTGAAAGCATAAGACACTTGGTTTACTAGGCCAAACCAAGATCGAGCGTCGGTAATGTTCTTCGGGCGTGGGAAGTCTGATATTGCCTGCAGGTATTTCGCACAAGGGCGCACGCTGTCCATTGAGATGGTGAAGCCGGCGAATTCTACCTCGCGACAGCCAAACAAAAATTTGTCGGGATTGAGGGTGATGCCGTTTCTCCCGCAGACGTCGAGCCAAGTGATTGCCTGGTAGAAGCTTTCCTCAATAGTGTCGGCCCACAGTAATGTGTCATCAACGCATTTCGTCATGTCACGGAGGTCGGATACTATCTCATCATATCGCCTTGAGTAGCCATCGCCTGACGCGGCATAGCCTTGTGGGGCGACACAGTATCGATATCTGCCCCAGGGTGTGATAAAGGTGGTCATGTGGCGGTCCTCCTTGTGCAGTGGTACACTGTGGTATCCATTCCAGGCATCGAACACTGTTTTTAGTTTCCCCGGTGGGACACAACGGGCCTGATGAAAGGGCGATTGGGTGTGGTGTGTTTCACGAGTGGCATGAGCATTGAGAGCCTGAAGGTCTACCGTCCTTCTAGGCTTCCCCGTCTTCTTGGCGCAGACTACCATTCTGTGGCACCATGTCACCGGCTCTCCTACAGGCACTGGCTCGATAACTCCCATTTTGACGTCTTGGTCCAGACCTGCTTTCACGGTTTCTTGCCAGTGTAACGCTACTGGAATGGGTGTGTGATGGGCAACGGGCTTAGCATCTGAGTCAACCATCAAGCGCATCGGTGGGCCCGCCATCATGGGGAGGGGCTGGTGGACGCACGTGTTGAATGTGCTGGAGGCGTAAAGTTCCTTCAGGTATTGTTGAATGGCCTCCCTGTTACCTTCTGTGGCCGGCATAGGGATAGACGTAGGTTTAGGTGGGGGCGCCGTGCGCCGAGGACAATTGCATTGAGATGTCACGCCATTGTCACATGTATCATTTTGCGGCGTACAATTGTCTGTGGTTGCCGCACTGCACGACTTCTCACCCAGTGTGGGGAAATCTTTGGAGATTATGCCAAGATCGACGCAGGCGCTGCGTGACAAGAACACTCTGTCGGTCGAATCCGTGACATACACTATTTGCCGAGATTCGGTTTGCGGATCTCCGGTGTGTGTTCCGCAGAATCGGACGATGGCTGCCCCTAAGATACGGATATCTTGTTTATTCGCAGCCTTCATTCTCATCGAGACCGGGAGCAGGTCCGCGGTCGTCAGGCCCATCTGCTCGATAACGTTAACCCCGACCAGACAACTCTGGCAACCGGTGTTGGCCATGGCAGGGAGTGTTGCGGGTCTTGCGCGCTTGACCGGTCTGAATCCCAGGGCGAGGTAATCCCCTGCATGGATGCTGAGTCGGAGGTTTATGAACGGCTGCGGTTGGGAGTTCCGCCTGAGCCATCTGTCGCACATGTTGTCATACAGGTGGTGATCTAGTGCTAGCAACTGTTCACCGTCGATCGTTCGGATATCTGACATGGCACACAACTCTACGAATGCTGCCGTCTGTTCGTCGCATGCGTCTGTGTTGGCAGATTCAGCCGCCAATTTACTCCGGCACATTCGCTCTATGTGGTTATCGCGATTACATTTGCGGCACTTTCTACTGTAAGCCGGGCACTCAGTCTTCCTGATTCGCCAGGGCGCATTCTTGCCATGGCCCTTCTCACCACAGTACCCGCAAACAGCTTGTCTGCCACCGTCACTTGCATCCGTCTGACGTGCATCACCCCTGTTTACCGCGTTTTGGCGCTTGATGCGGCGATAGGAGCTGGTGACAGCCTCTGCGCCATGACTGTGGGTGTCCAGCAATCGGGACGCAGACTGCTTACCAGACTCTTTCGCTTCGATGAACCTGATCGTTTCCTCCAGCGACATCTCCTGCCGCTGGTCGCTAAGTAGATCCAGCTGGATGTCCTGGTCAGCGATACCTCGTGCAAGCACATCTTTGATCACGTCGTCCGCAAAGTTTACGTTTAGTCCACATATGCACTTCTTGACGTATTTGCACGTGTTTGCTTGGGCCTTCACGCGGGCGTGAAATGCCCGTATCGGTTCCTCGCGGCCCTGTCGCATGTTTGAGAGAGCCGCCCGCGCCACCATCGCGTTCTCCCCGCGCACCGCGAGGGCTTTTATCGCACTAAGCACTGCATCCTCCGGTTCGCCTACCAGGCTCCTCCCCGCGGCGCTGGTGATGTCCTTGCGTAGGCTCTCCTCACAACATTCAAGGAGCTGTACCACAACATCATCCCCTTGGAGCCCGGTTCCCTTGCGGTATTCGCCCCAACGAGTTAGGAAATAGTCCCACTCCCCACTCGTGCCGGCCGCTGATATCGTTGGGCGCTTAAGTTTTTCAACCTTGGTGCTTGGCGGGTGGTATTGAGCTACTGGGCCCTGGGCATGAGTTGTTGTGTGTGCGTTCAGGAGCGCTGCGGTAATGATGGGCTCTGTGGATGCCTCGGTTCGATAGGTGCATCCAGGCACTGGGCAACCAATGCTTTGTGCGGCCATTTTGCTGCTTATCACTGTGAATTACCTACTAGGGAATTACTGATAGAGTGAATCACTTTAATCACTGTAAACCATTTGGATACTACTGACCTTTTGAGTCCCTTTTGCTGTATTCACGTTCTCCACAGGTTTGCGGGTTTGTTCATATCGTGGTGTAGGGACACACAATCAGGTAGATCTAGTAACAGACTCAACTTTAATACACAGCAACACTATTCTTGACAATTCCCGGTTGCATTAGATTCAAGTCCATTCACTTTTGTTATGGCCACGTTTAGATTACCCTTGGCTGGCACTAGTCACCACATCATCACTCAGCTCGTTGCATCACTTACAATAATGTCTTTTAACAATGGCTTCTCCCTCGGATCGTTTGTACATAAATAGGAACGATTTCCATTTGTATTTGGCATGTAAACAATGTACAAACGAGCTACAAGCGAGGGGTGTGCTCTACAACGTTCACAGTGTCACACACAGGTGACGTTCATAAGTCATGGTTCTCTAGATACCGAAACTGCCCGGGTAGCCAGTCATCCAGAAAGCGAAGGAGGCGGATGCCGCTCCTGTGTAGACATGAGGGTTCAGGATGAACTTCCTGGTGAATGCCTGCGGAGCTGTGGAAAGATCGAAGCACCGCACCTTGAACTGGTATATCTGTTGCCTAGGCTGAATTCCAAGTACTTCCTGTAAAGACGGATGGATTGGGATCTGGAAGTACCTGTCTCTCGGATCCACTATGCACGTGAAGTCTTCTGGTTTCCCTACAAGTCTGATCGAATCTGTTGTATCATACTGACCGAAGTTTGTACGACAAACTTGTTCAGGGCTAAGAGGACGATGGCAGGTCTCCAGCCTTCAGGCGCTTCTTACAAGAAAGTCTCGTTTGAAGAACCTTGGGGGGAGCCGCCGACAACCTTGGAGAGCATCTTTCTAGAGCATGGTCTCGCCCTCTGCCCGAGGGGCTAGCCCCTTTGCCGATCCCATGGCATAGGGATTGGGGAGGTAGAGATGCTACGAAACGGGACACGAAATCCCTGGCTGATCATGAAGATCGTTCAAGAATCGGCGCAGAGTTGCTGCCACTTGAAGGCGCAAATCCAGGCATCCCCCCCACTGGGGGATGCAGGTAGGGGTTGCTAATCCTAGCGTTTGCAGCCTAGGCCGCCCCTCTAGGATTATTGCCTTCCCTCCCTTCGTCCCCGACAGGAGGGGGGAAGCTGCATAGACACCTTGTCTAGCTGCCGGTGCCGGTTCTGATGTCCTAGGCTGAACGAGGCTGTTGAAGTTGAGGCGCTGGAGGCTTGTAGGGACTGGATATAAGCGCCTTGGAGGAGCGAATCGTGATACGATTCTCTCTACCTCTCAGTTGCTCGTTCCTTGTCCTTGGGCTGAAACAAGCCCCTTCCAAGGATGGAAGAGTGTCTGGGTTGCCGATATCCACGGTAGGGACCTACGAGAGAAAACCTCTCGGTCACTGCATCTCAATGCTTCAACATTGAGTTTGTCCCCAAGTTCGACACTTGGTGCCGGGAAACGAAAGGTGCACGTGTCCGAGAGGAGGAAAGTTCCATAACCTTCCCGGAGCTTCCTTGTATAAAACCTCGGGTCGTGACCGGATGGCCAGAGACTCAAGCTCGACGATCAGCCACGAGGTGGCCTGCCTGGCACCCTTTGCGGCTTCCTCCTGGTTCAAGATTCCCGAAGATGAAAATGTCACCTGCCCGACGGAGAGTTTCTCGTGGGAAAAACCCCGGAAGGTCCGTTGCACGGAATGGTGGAGAGTAAGAGCTAAATCAGGCTACCCCATGATCTCGAAGCATTTCCGCTGTTAACGACTGACAGAGGCAGTGTCAGCAGCCACCGTTGGAGGGAAGGGAATCGGGCGATCCTGAGGAGAGGGATGATGGGGCCTGCCTGAAGAGGGAGAAGAACGTTACCCTGACTCTTCTGAAGATTCTTCGTGCTTTTGTACGTGTCATGCTCTGTGCTTACGAGGTGAAGATCGTGACTATGATGATCTGAAAGTATGCGCTCCAGAAACACTCGCCAGGTTGCCCGTGTTGTGAAAACCCGACGGGAATCACGGTCGAAATCGCCCTTGGTGCTCGCGCGATGGTACAATCGTTGGTTCGCATGCGGGCGAACATGTGTGCGCATGCGCGTGAGGACGCGTGGGCGCGGTCGGAAGACCGGAAAACGCTTAAGTGAGCGATGGCGCGTTGGCGAGCAATGAAGCGTTGGCGAGCGATGGTGCGTAGCGACCGATCGCGTACAGGAGAGCCAACGCGTGGCCGCGTACGGCGATCTGAAACATGGGCGCGTTGAAAACGCTAGCGGGTAGGCGAAGAATCGCGCGCGATCGCTAGGAGATCGCCGGCGCGTAGGAGATCGATGGAGCGCGGTTGCGCGGCCAGAAGATATCAGCGAGGGGCAGAACCAGATGGCGAGGTTGTGCATAAATAGCGAACGCTCGTGGGCGAGTACAGAAGACTTCTCGTGGGCGCGCGGGCGCTCAGAGACTCAATCAAATCTAGAGCACAGTAGATCGTCGGCGAGGAGGTGAAGGAACAATCTCCTTGCCTGTGCCTAGATCCAAAGATCGTGGGCGCGAGGGCGAACGTTGGCGTGCATTGTGCACATTAGAAAAGGGAGCGCAGATGTGTGCTGGCGCGCAGGTGATCGTGGGCGTACAGGAGACCGTTGGCGCCCAAGGTGCGTAGCAGGAAAGGGCGTCCAGAAGTGCGCTGGCGAGCTGAAGAGGGCTGGCGCACAGAAGGTCTCCAAGGCGCAGGTGAGCGCTGATGATCAGGAGATCTACGGCGAGACTCAGCTACTGGAGATCGCAGGAACACAGCAGGAGAGCGCAAGAGCGCTACTGCGCGCAGGAAAACGTGGGCGCGCAGGTAAAACCTGGCACTTACGGGACTTACACACAATATGGAGTAAGCCCTCAGCCCTGAAGGGACCAGTGCTCGTAGGAAACGAGGTACGATGGCGCCCACAGCGCATCTGCGTCCAGGAGAAGGTCTGGCAGGAGGACCCTCTGCGGGGAGGGTGAAGATGAAGACGACCACAGGCAGAAGCGCCATCATCAGACCTCCGAAGAGGAGTCTCTGGGGTGAACTCCCCCCTTGCACTCGCAGGAGAGACCATGGCATCAGCTGCCCCCGAAGGGGACTGAGCCCTCAGCAACAACAGCAGGAGGAGACCTCCGAAGAGGAGTCTCTGTGGTGAACTTCCCCCCCGGGGAAGAAACACTCGCAGGAGAGACCGTAGGGCTCAGCTGCCCCCCGAAGGGGACTGAGCCTTCAGCAACAACAGCAGAAGGAGTCCTCCGAAGAGGAGTCTCTATGAGTGTCCGAGAGAGGAAAACTTCGTAGAAGAGACTGAAGATGGAGCCCAAGTGCCGAAGGGTCAGCCAGTGACATAGGAGCCAACCTCCGAAGATGCGCTCCTGCAGCTGCTCAGCCCCTTGAGCGTAGCTGCAGGTGAGACCGCTCAGCACCAAGAGCATAGTCGCACAAAACTATGATCCGAGAAGTAACCGCTCAGCCCCTTGAGCAAGGTTACAAAAGCGGTCGGTCAGCACCAAGAGCAAAACCGCCGGAGGACCAGGAACATATCATAATTATTAAAGGTAAGAGAAGTTTCCCCCGAAAGGAAAAGAAACTTAAACCTGGGCAGGTAACCTCACCTCGGAAGGGAAGTTACCCACCCAAGGAGGCGAACCTCCTGAGTGTTCTAAGATGAACTGAAGAGCTGTCGGGTGCCTCGGGAGAACTTCCAGGAGAAGGAGACACGCCCCTGACGAAGTCCTATAGAGGAGGCAGCAACAGCAGACTCCCCGAGTCCCAATAAGACAGCTCTGCTTCGTTGTCACATTAGGCAAACGGAAAACAGATCGTTAACTGTGAAAATAAAAAGTAATTAGTTAACATTCATTCCCCCGGGAAGACTTCGAAGAGGAAACCCGAGGGAAAAGAACACAAGAATTACATAACAGGCAAGAGCCCCAACCCCACCTACACTCACGGGAAGGGGGAAGGGCGAGAACTGTAACTAAAAACTGAATTATAACAGTTATAAAAATGCAATTCATTAAAGCATGTTCACTAAAAGAAAGAACGAAACACCCCGAAGGGAAACGTTCTAAAAAGCTGAAAGGTTAACAAATATTAGCTTTAATAATAAAAAAAATAATTGAGATAAAAAGTACTGCGTAGCAACTCCACCCGCACGGAGGAGCTATCGTAGAATGTAGAAAATGTAGAAAAAGGTGAACGACCTCCAGAGAGAGAGAGAGAGAGAGAGACCGTAGTCAAACTACACTCTCGCGTTCCTACGCTGAACCCCACCTTCCCCGTAGGAAAAGAGGAGTAGCGGAAAACAGAATAGTAAGTCCAGCGATGACGACTCCCCATGACGCCCGTGGAAGGAGGCGACTGAAGGACCAAGGAAGAGATCGCGGTCCATGAAATTACATCGTAGTGGCCTGATTTCCGGCGGCCACACGGTCATATCGTACACACACACACACAGCACGAACACTGAAAAGGAAACTTACTGATTTCTATACTCAAATATATACATAAACATAAAAATATGTTTACATATATATATGCGTAAAGAAAAGTAAGTAATTAAGTAAAGACAAAACAATAAATGGCTGCCATGCGAGGACGGGAACAGAGACATCCGTTCATCGTCCGAGCCAAAAGCGAAGGGAGTCAGTTCACCAGTGTGTGAGGGGGGAGGGGTAGCTAGCTACCCCTCCCCTACCCCTGCTAACTAGCGCAGGGGTAGTTAACCCTCGTTAAAATCTACAGTAATGGCTCGCCATTTCAGCTACGCCGAAAGTAATACCCTATGTAAATAGCGTGGTTTGTATTTCGGTTACGGAACAAATACAAATTATCTATGAAAATTATCATTTGTTCCGTAACTGGAATACAAACCACGCTATTTATTAGGGGTGACTCACCCATTGGGAAGGGTGGACGTCCCTGCCAATCTGGCTTTTGGCTTTGCCCGGGGGCTCCTTATCTGAGTATGTTAGTACTCAAAAATAAGGAGTCCCTGCCCTCGCTAAAACCTTGCTATGCAAAGTCCGCGGCCTACGCAAGCTGTGTGTTGAGACATGCAGAAGTGTGGCTGTCTAGGTAAAGTTATTCCGAGTCTATGTAGAAAAAACCTTATGTAACCAAGACTTTCCCAATACCACCTCGCCAGGGTATGGGGACGCAACAGTATTAGCTTAATACTAGGTACACAAGGGAGCATGATTTACCTGCAGTGGTTTGAGGTCAGCTTATGCAGAGAACCCAGGATGCTACTTTCCCCACGCAAGGGTAGGATGAAGAAAAGAATAAGAGCCAGTCAAATCTTTTCATTCACGCAGACTAAAACCGGGTAACAGTGCCCTCAACCTTCTGCTACTTGTCCAATAAGGAGCTTGAGGTATACAACCCGCTGTTGTGCAGCCACCACCAGACTGACAGAAATCGTATAGAGTTCCTGTGGGTCACGTCTTGCAGGAGAAAGGTTGTGAAAGTCACCTGGAGCATTCACATCTTTTCTTGTAAAACCTGCATCACAGAGTAATCTGCTAAGGAGGACCATGCCCCTGACACTGAGTCGTCATGTCGAGATGATGTTTCGGTGATCCTCTAGTCTCTCCCAGTGCTGATGACAAGAGAAGGGACCCAGGTGGGCTGTTGCCGTTTTCTTTAGGTAAAGTCTCATACCTTACCTGGGTACAGTAACCGATGATCTGGATCGTCCGTTAGCGAGTGGAGACTTGTGTAGGAACCGTCACCTCTGGAGACTGTGTCTGGTGACATACTCAGCAACGAAACTGAACATTGTCTTTCGCCCTTCTCAATAATGGGTGATGTCGAAAGAGAGACCATGAAGTTCCTTGACTTGTATGGTTGCTGTCTGAGTGTGTAGGAACTTTGTCTTCTTAAATCTGGAGAAAATTTGTTGCCTGGTGAAGTGGAACATGAGGAGGTCTATTTAGAGATTGAAGAATTTGAACCATGTTCTGAGAGGAAGGTCTCAATTCCGACTGGAGAAAGGCAAGTTTTAAGTCCATATGAGTTAGGAAAGGTCTATCGATGAGAGGGTGTCCTTTCTTTCAGTTTGAAGGTGAAGGATCAAGGTTGAGTGATCATCTTTACCTGTTGAAACTGAATAGGGGGTCTTTTCCTCTTGCTGGAATAGAGGTAGCGAGTGGAGAGAGACACTTTCACATGACACCAACCACACAAGACATTATACTGCTTGGTAGACTGATGTTGAGGAATTCCTCAGATATCTAGACACCTTTTCGCAAAAGAGGTACTGTGTAGTCTCTAGGTGTACAGTACCTAGCAAAGCTTTAGCTTGTGGTAGGTGTTGAAGCGGGTTGTCTGTGATGAGGAGAGGGTTCTCTTGGAGCTGCAAAAGGTTTGGAAACCGTTCTGCATAATGCCATAGCGGAGCTCGCAGAGTCCTTAAGAGGTTAACCAATGTTCTAGCCTTCTTGAGTGTCCTTCTCCAGATAAAACAGGGACGAGACGTAAACGTCATAGTTGTACCCACCATTGTTGCCAGAGAGCCTTGGGGTATAGGGCTAGGGAGCAACGGCAGCCTGAAATTCAGGAGCGTTGCGAACAGATCCCTAGTTGGAGGACCCCGTAAATTCAGGACTTTGTTGACTACAAGGCGATCCAAAGACCATTCGGTATACCTTATCTGAGATGCTGTGCACAGATTGTCGGCGAGCACGTTCTTCTAGTCTGGAATGAAGCGGGCTGATAGTGGTACCGAACGGACTTTGGCCCATCATAGTGTTTATACTGTAAGATGGGAAGAGGCTACAAGCAAGTTCCTTCTTGCTTGCCGATGTGAGTCTCTATGTGGTGTGTGGTGTTGTCGTTCATCACATCACTGAGTGGTCTGTTAGGAACCGATGATTGATTGATCGATTGATTTATGAAATTTATGGCCTGAAGCCAAACGCTGGAGCCACAAGGCCATTCAGCGCATATATATCTTTTAGAATGGATTATAAGTATATAAATAAAAGTAAAACAATTAAAATAAATCTATACAACAGGTTAAAATTTAAAACCACAATAAAACCAACAGATTAAAATTTAAAATCACAATAAAACCAACAGATTAAAATTTAAAATCACAATAAAACCATAGATTTATAACTCATAAAAAATAATTTCTTTTCAAAAATTTACAACCTGCTCCAATGGAGCAGTCCCACCTAAAATTTCCCCAAGGGACATATTGATTAAATGATTTTTTCTACGTTGACATCTAAAAACAGTAAAGGACACTAAAATATGTTCAACGGTTATATCTACTTGGCAAGCAGGGCAGCGAGGAGCCAGCCTATCCGCCCCACTTACCATTAGATACCTATGAGTATAATGTGTGTGCCCTATACGCAAAAGTGTTAAAGCAATGCTAGATCTTCTGTCCACCTGTAAATGCGACCATGGTTGGACAGAAGGCCTAATTGACTTTTAATTTAAAATTATTATTTAAATAAGACCAGTGGTCCTGCCACTTGTCTCAACAATAAAACCTAATACTACTTTTAAAATCTGATACTGGGACACCCTGCTGGAAATGTGATTAAATAAGGGTGCAACGTCGGCTCGCTCATTTCCTACAATTTCAATATGGGATGGAACCCTGCAAAACTTAATGGTAAAATGCTTTCTATTCATTAAAATATAAAACCAATCTTGTATCTCTTGCACCAAATGATGGCAAGAGACTAAACTTCTTAATGCTAATAAAACACTCAATGAGTTGGTAAAAATGGTAAAAATTGTATTAGAAAAATTATTATAAAAAATTAATTTCAATGCAGTCAAAACTGCTAACAGTTCTGCCGTAAAAATAGAGGAACTTGACGGAAGCCTTTTTTTTTTAAATTATATTTTCAGTTGCCACTACTGAGCAACCCACACCATCAGAACTCTTGGAACCATCAGTATAAATGTGAAAATCATCATCATGCTCATAAGCATGAGATAGGAAACTAGCCCTTAAATGCCAATCTGAGCTGTTCTTTTTACTATCCATAACCGGACATATCTCTATCTTAGGCCTAATTTCAGCCACTGTAATGGGGAAGTACTCCCACATCAAAAGCTGAGGCTTCTAGTCTTATTTCTAGTGGTTTGGGCAACCTAGTCCTAGTTGGTGCTCTATCAACGGGTTGCTTTACGAATTTAAAATTTGAGTCGAGTTTCGAGGTAGGAACACGAGACATATACCTCAAACCCAACTCTTCCCGACGAATAAAAAGGGGAGGAATCCCTGAATCTACGTATAAACTATCAACAGGTGATGTCCTATACACACCTGTGCAAATTCTTAAAGCCATGTTATGAACCACATCGTTTTTATAAAGTGGTTTTGCATGCAGATCCATATATCTGACATCCATAATCTATTTTACTTAGGCACAATGCCTGGTATATGATCAACAGACATGTTCTATCAGCTCCCCAGTTGAAAGCAGACACAACTTTAAGGATAAGTCTAAGTTTAACATTATATACCACCTCATTAATATTTCGAGAGAAAGTTAATTTCTTATCAAATAAAACACCAAGGTGCTTTATGCTATCTTCGTATGGTAAAATGGAATCGTTTAAAAGAAACGTAGGAATCTCTTCCATTCTTCTCAGTCGACAAAAACGCATGGCTTTAGTTTTTTCAGGAGAAAATTTGAACCCTCTAGCACTGGCCGAAGATGTAGCAGCATTTAGTCTGGATTTTATGACATGCTTCAACAGCTGATGATTTACTACACACTACTGCATAGTCATCAGCAAAAGCCAGACCATACACCCCAACAGGAACTTGTTCAAGTAGACCGTTAATGGCTACATTGAAAAGCGTTAGACAAAGAACGCTTCCCTGAGGCAATCCTTCTTCTTGAAGATAAGCTGATGAAATAAGCGAGCCAATCCTCACTTTCAAGTACCTATCAGACAAAAAATCTTGAATACAATAAAACATATTACCTACAATACCCCAATCAACGAGTTGCTTAAGGATACCCCCTCGCCTAGTAGTATCGTAGGCCTTTTCTAGGTCAAAGAACACTGCAATGGTCTGGTTTTGCATGGCAAAGCCATTCTGAACTTCTCGAGTGAGGAACATCAAAGGGTCATTGGTATTTCTTTTTTTCCTAATACCAAACTGCCTGTTTGATAGATTATTTGATTCCAAATACCACATTAGTCGAATATTGACCATTCTCTCATAAATCTTGCCGACACAACTAGTAAGAGCAATTGGAGTAAAATTTTTGGGAAGTACGAATCCTTAAATGGTTTTATAATAGGAACTATTATCAATATTTTCCAGGACTTAGGGGAAGTTCCTGAAGTCCAAAAACTATTTATATCTACAAGAAATTGTTTTGTACTTTTTGGTAGATTAAAAATCATGGAGTATAAAATATCATCTTCCCCAGATGATGTTGGGGAAGACAATGAAATTGCATTATCCAATTCTAACATGGTAAAAGGAACATTGTAAGACTAAATTTGTACTAACAGGAGGAGCAACCGTAGTACTGTTTCTAATATCCCTGAATGCTGCTGGATAGTGTAGGGCACTAGACATATTAGAAAAATGCCTACCAAACTCTTCGGCTACTTCTCCAGGATCAGATATATAGAGACCAGAAATTTTCAATAAAGGCAAGGGAGATGGACAAAATTTCCCTTGCAACTTTCGGATTCTATTCCAGACTAATGAGAGAGGGGAATTATATTTCAATTCGCTTATGTATTTAATAAATGATTCTCTCCTTGCCTGCTAAAAAGTTTTCTTTTGATTAGCAAGAGCACTTCTGTATGTTATTTTATTGGCTAAACAAGGGTATCGACGATATCTCTTGTAGCAAGTTCTTGCTATCTTCTGCATCAAAGCACAGGCATCATTCCACCAAGGAACTACAGGACGTTGAGGTTTACCTGATGTTTGAGGTATGGAGAGCATGGCCCCACACAACAATATGCTCGCTAAATACTCGTATGCTTGTATTGAACACTGGAATTCATTTTTCTTTTGATAAATTTCAGTGGATTTATTAAATAATCCCCAGTCAGCCTCCCCCACCTTCCATTTGGATAAACATGGAGATGGTATATTTTTTAAATACTTCAAGTGAATGGGCCAATGATCACTGCCATGATCATTTTGGTCTACTGTCCATTGGTAATCTAACCTCAAAGCTGAAGAGCAAATAGTGAAGTCTATGGCTGAATAGGAACTGGTAAACATCATGTCTTGTAGGGGACCCATCGTTCATTAATGTGATGTCATTCATGTCAAGCAGTTGTTCTACTATCAAACCCCATCGATTACAACGTTGTTCTCCCCATAGGGTGTGTTTGGCATTAGAGTCCCCCATCAATATGAAGAATTGAGGAAGTTGGTTTATTAAGAACTGCAAGTCATTTAATTCTAGCTGACGAGGATTACCAAGTGCATCCTGAAGTCTATTTTCTAATGTTGGATCAAGGTTTAGTGAATAAATAGTGATCCATTTGTCAGTAAAGATTTGAATTGCACAAGCCTGCAACAGAATTCAGGTGAACAACTCTTTGATTAAGAGACTTACTTGCGAATTATTATGCCTGTGCCTCCCTGAGCACAAGCACCTACTAGGGGTGGAGACCTATAAAATGAAAAATTATAACCTAAACTGGGGGTAAGATCTCCCAATTTAGTCTCCTGTATACACATAGCAAATATATTATTTTCTTTAAACAGAACCCGAACTTGCTTTCTATTTGAATTAAATCCACGGATGTTCCATTGCATGAGACATTATTTGGATTTTTTAAGATTTTTTTTGTTCTAATTTGGGAATCTGAGACCTAGAGAGAGATGGCTTGCCAGTCATACTTTCAATACTTATTGATCTAGATAGTGCAAACGATGTTTTTGATGCTGGGCCTTCAGTTGCCCTTTCAGTTTTATTTTTAGTTCTTCTGTCCTGATCCTGAGAACGTGAAAGTGAAGGGGGAGGAAGGGGCCTCTTTTGTCTAACAGATTATGCCTCCATTTCCTCACCGTCATTGGATCGATGAACTGTTAAGACAGGTAACGGTAAAATTTGGTATGAAGAGTTCTCAATATCTGGCATTAAGAGCTTATCAAGATCTTTAATCCATCCGGTCACAGATGTAGGGGCTATGAGAGCCTCACTAGAAGGGTTGTGAGCCCCACCAGAGGGGGCAGAAGAAGCCCCACCAGAGGGGGCAGAAGAAATCTCACCAGGGAGGACAGGAGGAGCCCCACCAGAGGAGGCACGAGGAGCCCCACCAGAGTGGGTACGAGGAGCCCCACTAAAGGAGGGCGATGGAGACCCACAAGTGGGTGGAGGAGGAGCCCCACCAGAAGGGGCCAGAGGACTCCCAACAGAGGGTGCCGGGGGATCCCCACCAAGGGGAGCCAGAGGAGCCACAACAAGGGGGGCCCGAGGAACCCGACTAGAGGAGCCACAACAAGGGGGGCCCGAGGAACCCGACTAGAGGAGCCACAACAAGGGGGGCCCGAGGAACCCGACTAAAGGAGCCACAACAAGGGGGGCCCGAGGAACCGGACTAGAGGAGCCACAACAAGGGGGGCCCGAGGAACCCGACTAGAGGAGCCACAACAAGGGGGGCCCAAGGAACCCGACTAGAGAAGTCAACAGAACTCTTCACTGCATCTGTATAAGATTTTTTCCCTAATATCTTCTTTGCATGTCCAACACTGATGTGTTCATTAATAGATTTCAGTAATGCCTCTTGCTTTTTCTTCAATACAGGGCATTCTTTATCACGGGCCCGATGGTCACCCTTGCAGTTCACACACACTACAGGTGTTGAACACTCCCCATGCTCAGGTTGGGCACACGATCCACAGATCTTATTCCTAGTACAAATACGGGAGGTGTGCCCAAAACCAAAACAATTAAAACACTGAAGCACTCTCTGTCTATAGGGACGAACTCTAACAATTTCACTGTCAAAAACAATGTCTGGAGGCAAAGAAGAATTCACAAAATTTAAAATAATAATTGATGAATGGGGCACTTTAAATACCTTCTAAATCACATCTGGGCACATTTCCAAAATCTCACTCTCATCCAGCTCATATAAATCTTTATTAAAGATAACCTCTTTTGCATAGCTGAAGTTGTAGTGAGGTTTTATTTGTTTTATTATTCCATCAGGATCAAGTCTAAGATCGAGAAGCATTACTGCTTGTCCGTCTGTTTTGGTATTCACCAGAAAACTGTTACGTCCAAAACGAGATATCTCTGGTCTGTTTACATTACCAATTTTTTGGTTTACTAACCTCTTCACCTTGAAGAGGTTGCCTCTTTCACTATGTGTGGTAATAATTAACCACTTAGCTGGATTTGGTGATCTAGATATTTTAGTTATTTTAGGTTCTTCAGGTTCATTATGAGGTCTATAGACATCTAGATACCTAGGTACCTCTTCTGCCCTTGAAAGCTTAACATTCATAGTAACTGAATTAAATTCCTTGTACGCTCTATGGGCTTCTGTCACTTTATCAAAGATAATCCAGTTTTCAAAGAATTTATCATCATTGCCAAGTCTATTCCTGATTTCTTTTATTAATCCAAATTTTGAAAACTCCTTGTGAATATCATAAAAACTCTAGTCCAAAGGCACTGGTTTAACTAACAGGATTACCGTTTTTATAAGTTCCTCATATGGTTCCATTGTAACAATGGAGCTCTTAGAATTATTTATTGCCAAAATCGGAGAGGAAGCGGATTGGTCATCAACGGGTTTTGGTGGGGTCGCCATAATGACGAGAAGACTCATTTCATCTGGATATTCCCCCCACCCACCAAGGAGCCACACTTAAGAGGATGGGGTCATCCCTCAAACTAGGGCCGCCCTAGGGGCAATATCCAGATATACACCCCACCCTCAACACTTGAGGTGTCATGACGGCCGTCAACGTCAGACCCAGCACTGAGGGAAGGGTTTGACATAAAACTTTCCCCTCGTTCGGGCACGTCGGGTACTCAAGTTCTTTTGAGATGGCATGCCGTCCATCCCATCAGCGCCAAATCCAAAGAGGCAGCCGAACCATAGTCAAACAAGCCAAAGTCACCAACAAGTTCATGCCCAAGAGTTGGAGGGGGAAAAAAAAAAAAGTGCTGACTAAATTAGCTGGATCAACAGCTTGGCACCAAGGACCAGTGGGAAATCTATTCCCATCGAACATCGGAGCCCAGCTGCTGATCCCTAAGCCCCCCATCTTCATCAATGCTTCAGCATCTGGGGGGTTCATCTCTAAAGAGATCTAAGTGAAGGTACTTTCAGACTCTGTCCAGAGGGCTGAGGTCGTGTGGTGCAGCACTATGGTCCCTCCTCTCTTCTTTTGATGTTCTAAGCACAACACCAAGTCCGAGGGGTGGGGAAGGATGAGGTTATGCCCCTCTGTAGATTCTCGACTGACACCCATCCCTTGAGGTTCGTCCAAACTTCTGGTCCCATGGGGGTCAGAATGTTTGGGGGATCGAAGGCCTAATTCCAGTCCGACTCAAGTCACTTTAGAGTGGGAGTTGTTCTTGTTTTTGAGGTTTTGTGGAGATTGGTGTCTAGCATCATTCCCAGATACACCAGTCTTCTGGGAGGGAAGTAGGGAAGATTTCCACAGGTTTACCCTGATCACTGGATCTTGGTAAAAAGACTTCAGAAGTTCCAGTGCTAATGCAAGGTTGCCACTGAGTCTGCTAAGGTCAGTCAGTCGTCCCGAAACGGAGGAGACAGAAGCCGATCCTATGAGACCAGGATGGGTCTAGTGGAAAGACCGAAGCACAGTGCCCTGAACTGGTGTTTTTTGTTTGTCTAGACTGAATCTTCCAACCTTCCTAGATGGATGGTTTGGGCCTGGAAGTAAGTGTCCTTTAGGTCCAATGGGCAAATGAAGACCTGAGGTCTTAGCCCTTGTTCGAACTCAAACATGGTGTGGACATCGACCCAAAGGGACAGCTCCTTGCGGATCATTTTGCATGGAAGATTGTCGATGCTGGAGTCTTGACTCATGTCGTAAAGGATCAGACGCGATACCCAGTGTAAGAATTCTTCCCAGAGAGAATTCTTTTAACTAACAGAAGGAAGGCAACGCTTAGCTTTACCATGCGCCCTGATGGGATTGATGCTATTCCTTAGAATAATATCAATCTGGCGAATGTTAATCAATGGTTAACAGTTGGGCATCGTGGTTCCTGTGCAGTTGGAGAGTACTCGCAAGTAGTTCCCTGTCGACAAGCCGTTGAAGAGGATTGTCGAATGTTTGCCGATCACTTTAGTGTGATGGCGAACGGTCAGTAGCAAGAAGTATGTTGTATACCTTCTGATCTAGGAAACTACGGGCAGAGGTTGACTAGCAAGTTCGAGTCACAAACTGCTGGCTAATTGCCGATGATTGGTCAATCGGCGGTCTGTGAGCCGATGGTGAGCTAGAGATCAGCAAGCTGATTATGGTCCCCCCTGGTTGGTCAGAGATCAGCAAGCTGAAGATGGGCTGGTCACAGATCAGCAAGCCGAGTTCAATGCTCAAAGAAAGATGAGCTGCCCATTGGTGATCTAGTGATCAGCAAGCTGATGACTGGTTATTGACTAGCAATCGGTGATTGGAACGCTAGCAATCGGAGATCGTTAGTCATTGGAGGGACTAGAGGAGCAATTGGTGATCTGGTGATCAGCGACCTAGCGATCGGTAAACCGTGAACTAGCCATCAGCAAACAGTGATCTTTAGATCAGGCTGTTGATGCTTTCCTGTTTGCTGACGGTGGACTGTCAAGGAAAAAACGAAACTTCAGAAGAGACAGGGACCAAGGATTCCCCGTTTCGATTCCTCTTGTAAGATGGAATCTTCGGGCTCTTGAATCCTCCTGTGAAGCCTCCTTCCTCTTTTCCTCCTGTGAAGCCTCCTTCCTCTTTTCCCGGTGGCAATGTTATGTTTGCGGGGAGGAATGGGGCAATGGTGACCTGTCCAAAAGTTTTATTCCTTTTTTTCTGCCTATTGCACGAGTGTGCAGGAGAGTACTGGAGCAATGGCTCACAGGATGATGCTAGTGCTTAATTTCTGCCTGGAGAGCAGGAGAGCGCTGGCTCTTAGGCAAGAGCTGGGGCATTGGATCTGCGAGCACTGGCTCTTTGGCAAGAGCTGGCGCATTGGATCCGAGACCGCAACTGCGTAGGAGGCGCAGTAAAGTGCGTAAGAGCGCAGTCTCCCTAGAATGCGCTGAAGTGTGCGACTGGTTGCGCAAGGGCGCGTGCGTAAGAGTACTACGTGGAGACTGCTGGCGCGCACGTGCGGATGACCGTTGGCCGAGTAAGACCGTTGGTGCGTGCGTGGAAGACCGTTGGTGCGTGCGTGGAAGACCGTTGGTGCTTGCGCGGAAGACAGTCGGCGAGCGCGGAAGACAGTCGGCGAGCGCGGAAGACTGTCGGCGCGCGGGGAAGACTGTCGGCGCGCGGGGAAGACTGTCGGCGCGCGGGGAAGACTGTCGGCGCGCGCGTGCACGGAAGACTGTTGTCGCGCAAGCGCATGGAATACTGTTGGCGCGCGCGCACATGATAAAGCTGGCAGGAGGGAGCTGGTGAACCTCAGAAGAGTCCAAGGACTAACTGTAGCGTAAGGTAGCGCTAGTAGGTTGGCAGGTCAGCTGGCAGGACGACTGGGATGAGCCCTTTGGAAGGGCAAACATCCATGATGGAGACCATAAAAGGTTCACGGAAGAATCCAGGACCGAAGTCCAAGGACTAACAGCGGCGTAAGGTTGCGTTGGTAGATCGGTAGGTCAGCTGGCAGGACGAACAGGAACTGGGATGTACCCTTTGGAAGGGCGAGCATCCACCCATGGGGACCGTAAAAGGTCCACGGAAGAGTCCAGGACTGGAGTCCAAAGGACTACCAGCTGCGTAAGGTTGCGTTGGTAGATCGGCAGGTCAGCTGGTAGGACGATCAGGAACTGGGATGTGCCCTTTGGAAGGGCGAACATCCACTGATGGCAACCGTGAAAGGTCCATAGAAGAGTCCAGGACGGAAGTCCACGGACTAAGTTGCAGCGCAAGGTTGCGCTGGTAGGATGATCAGGAACTGATGAGCAGAGTGATCCTCCGAAGAGGTGTGCCTATGAGTGGCCTCTCTTGCGAACAAGAGAGGTGAACACTTCGTAAAAGAGACTTGATGACGCCCGTGAGGGCTGGTGGATCAGCAAGCTGACCTTCAACAGTAGCGATCCTCCGAAGAGGAGTCTCTATGAGTGGCCTCCCTCGTGAACGAGAGAGGTAAACACTTCGTAGAAGAGACTTGCCAAGACTGTGCTCCGCCCCTGAAGGAAGAGAGACTCGGCAAAAGGGGAGAGAAGTCTGGGCGGAGACAGCAACAGCAGTCAGAGACGATGAATTTATTAAGATGTGGGAAGTTCTCTCTCGGAAGGGAGAAACAACCTCACACCTGGGGAGGAAACTTTCCCTCGAAAGGGAAGTTGTCCAACCCCAGGAGGCGAACCTCCTGGTTAGTGTTCTAAGATGATCTGAAATGCTGGTCATGTGGTCACGGGAGTACTTCTACGAAAAGAGATGACACCTATGACGACATCCTCTGAGGGACGGCAGTGACAGCAGATTCCCCAGGCATGAACAAAACAGCTCTGCTTCGTCGGTACTCATAGTCAAACGAAGAAAACTGCATAGTTAACTGGGAAAAAATAAAATGTTTTAACAGAAAAATTTCCTAGGGAGGAACTCCGAAGAGGAACCCCGAAGGAACAATATAAAAATAAGTATTGCGCCCTTCCTTCCCCAGTCGACATCCACGGGAAAAGGGAGGAACGGAGTAACTGTAATAAAAACAGAATTACAACTATTTAAATCAGCTGAGAATATTCACTAATAGTGAGGACCACTGATCCTCCGAAGGGAAATGTTCCTCACGGAGAAAAGCTTTAAAGTTAAAATTACAATCATAATTTCACTAAAAACAATTAAGACAAACAATCGGAAGCGCAACCTAACCGGCGAACGGGAAAGGAGCTCTTCCCAAAAGTACACTGTTGTTGAAAGGTGAACGACCTTGAGAAGAGAAAGACCATAGTCAATCTCAGAGAGGTCACATTCCCTTTGCTAAGTAATCCATGTTTCCCGTAGGAAAAGGGAAAAGGCGAAGACAACAGTTTAATGAAAAGGGTCCAGGTGATGATGATTCGCCTGCGGCGGCCGAGTTAACGGTTATATGCCGAAGGGAAGACTGATGGACCAGAGGGGGAGAGGTCGTTCCCCACGAAGTGGAACTGTGTTGGCCCTGTTCCGGTGCTAATGTATGCAAGTGTGTTGTTGTATATGTATCACACGCACAGCACAAACACTGAAAAGGAAACTTATCACATTTCTATACACATGTATATACAAACATTAAGAATGTTTTCATATATATACATGTATAAGAAAAAGTAAGTTAAAAGACAAAAATTAATGGCAGGAGGGAGAGCGGAAACAACCGCTCTTCATCCGAGCCAAAAGTAAAGTAACTAAATCACAGGTGTGTGAACGGGAGGGGTAGCAAGCTACCCCCCCTACCCCGCTAACTAGCGGTGTGGGTAGTTAACACTTGCTAAATTTTAATGGCTCGTCATTTCAGCTCCGCCGAAAGTATACTGTAACCCCTAATAAATAGCGTGGTTTGTATTCCAGTTACAGAACAAAGGTAAATTAAAACAAATTATTCAAAATTAATTAGCTTGTTGTAAAACTTAAATAAAAAACAGTTCTATTAAAATTTAATTAACTGAAGAAAAAGCAATCTAACCCATTGACAAGGAAGGTGTTCCCCGGGAGGCACATGAAACGTACTTAAAACCATATATATATTTACTCTGCTGGCTGCATCGTAGAGCGAGAGAGAGGCATCGTTAGTGAAGAGGAGCAAGATCAAAGTCCAGCTCTGGGTAGGAGGTAACGGCAGCAGAAGACTCCCGGAGAAATCCCCTAAGATGAAGGCAAGGTCGTTGCACTCTGAGAACCGGGGGGAGGCCATCAGCCTATCGGTTGTCCGGGCTCAAAGGGAAAGAAACCATAAGAGAAGGTTTCTCCGGCCTTGAGAAAACGACCCACTACGCTGCCAAGAAAACAATAACACACACTCTAATGATAAAAGAATGCTCAAATATGCATCAAACCAATACATGAATGTTTAAATATAAATAAAACACAAGTAAGGAGTAGAAAAAATAAGAAAGTCAAAGTCCAGACAAAGTTGGGCGATGAGAGACGAAAAAGCAATATGTGACAATACAACAGGAGTGTGAGCAAGGCAGCCAGCTACCCACCCACCACTAACCAGCGGGTGGGGGATTATACCTCGATGAAAGTCTTATGCCTAGATTTCCAGCTTTACCGAAAGTAATATCCCTATAAATAACGAAGGTTTGTATAGTGTCGGAACAAATAAGAATCGTTGTTTTGAAGGTCTACAACAGGTCTATAGATGGCAGTAATCCCAGATCTTAATATTAATCACTCAGGTATGTATAAGAATTTAAAAACCTTACTTTAGGGATAAATGGCATTGGCGTCACAAAACCAAAGGTCAGACACAAAAATCAAATGCAGTTTGGAGATGTCCTAAGTGAACCTATTAAATGGTAGGAATGTCAAAGTCCTGTCCTTAAAAGATGCCATTAGCCGGCCAGCCCCTTCATGGATTCAGCAACCCCAAATCTACATTCAGTAGGAGTTGAAGCTTGTTTTCTAGGCCAAGTTACGCATCATGTGTACTGTTTATACTGTTGTGTGAAAAGTAATGGGCCAAGAACACTACCTTGTGGAACACCAGATATCACATTACTATACTCACTATGGTGACCATCAAGAACTGCAATCTACTCAACCATTCAATAACGATGATATGAAAAGATCCACTTACTCCCAACTGTTTGAATTTTAAAACAAGGACCACATGATTAACACTGTCTAAGGCAGCACCAAAATCAAGACTAATCATACAAGATTCTTGACAACAATTTAGTTATTGTAATAAGGGCATCAGATGCTCTAAGGCCTTTATGAAAGGCAAATTACAAAGTAGGGGAACATAATTACCTTCAGCATACCTATTTAGATGTTCAAGAACTTTAGATAAAATGGGAGTTATGGAAATTGGGCGGTAATCAGCTGGACTAGAGCTACCACAACCACATTTTCACAATGGAGCAACATCTCGCTATCATCAGCTTCTCAAATACTAGGACAAACACCATCAGGTCTGGTATCTTGAAAGCATCACTCTGGTAATGTAAGTGAAGTCTTGTCGGCCACCATCCTCCTCATTTCACCATCCCTGCAAAGTAAGACAGAATATGAGAACAGGCAAATGAGAGGCAAACTAGATGAAATCAAGTACTGTAATTAAAATAAAAAAAATTCACTGTATTATGTTTTAATATAAGCATTTCCTGTCATTCTGGGGTCTCTAAAATTATAAAATACAGTGGGGGAGGGGGGCTTAACCTTTGGCTTTCTTCAAATCTTCATGCATATCAACAAACAAATCTATCCTTACTTCATTGAGTATATTCTTATTCATGTGCATTCACTGACACTGAAATATGCAATTTTCTTGAATGGTGTTTATATAATTTACTGTAATTCCATTTATGCAAATTTACCAATAAACTAACAGTTCTTCGATAAATTTATTTACAGACAAAGTCTCCCACTGCAACTTTACATGAAAATCTGTTCTTATCCTTTACATGACCAACTGTTTTTTCAAGCCATTCTCAAACTAACTAATCACAAACATTTTGTTATGTCAGTCCTTATCATGTGATATCTTTTGGCTAATCCCTGATCTACTGTTTATATCATTTAACATCAGAAATACTGTTCTTATTAAGGTAGTGTTAGAATGTAAAAGGATACTATACGCTATGGTTTTTTGGCTATAGAATGCTATTTAGAGAAACAAAACAAAAAACCCACCTATTCATTGTTTAATACACTAAAATTTGAAATGGAAGAGTGCTAGCTGTTTTGTTGTGGTTCCTCTCAGAATAAAAACCAGTGCTGTTTTGGCCTGTTTCCTCTGAGCACAAAAACCAGTAACAACTGGACAAATGTGAGCTACACTACCTTTCTCTAGTCCATTTGTGACCCCTAGGAGTATGATGGTGGGTTATTGCACATACAGCTGTTCTCTTGAACAAGGCCTTTATGAAAGCCAAATTACAAAGTGGGGAACATAATTACCTTCAGCATACCTATTTAGATGTTCAAGAACTTTAGATAATATGGGAGTTATGGAAATTGAGCGGTAATCAGCTGGACTAGAGCTACCACAAACATTTTCACAATGGAGCAACATCTCGCTATCATCAGCTTCTCAAATACTAGGACAAACACCATCAGGTCTGGTATCTCAAAAGCATCAATCTGGTAATATAAGTGAAGTCTTGTCGGCCACCATCCTCCTCAGTTCACCATCCCTGCAAAGTAAGACAGAATATGAGAACAGGCAAATGAGAGGCAAACTAGATGAAATCAATTAAAAAAAAAATGTACTGTATTATGTTTTAATATAAGCACTCCCTGTGATTCTGACTAGTATGTATAATATATTTTTCTACTGGAGTCTCTAAAATTATAAAATACAGTGGGGGGGGGCTTAATCTTTGGCTTTCTTCAAATCTTCATGCATATCAACAAACAAATCTATCCTTGCTTCATTGAGTATATTTTTATTCATGTACATTCATAGACACTCTGAAATATGCCATTTTCTTGAATTGTGTTTACATAATTTACTGTAATTCCATTTATGCAAATTTACCAATAAAGTACCATTTCTTAGATAAATTTATTTATCTGTTCTTGTCCTTTACATGACCAACTGTTTTTTCAAGTCATTCTCGAACTAACTAATCACAAACATTTTGCTATGTCAGTCCCTATCATGTGATATCTTTTGGCTAATCCCTGATCTACTGTTTAAATTAAGTTTAACATAAAAAATAATGTTCTTGTCAAGGTAGTGTTAGAATGAAAAAGGATACTATAGGCTATTGCTTTTTGGCTATAGAATGCTATTTAGAGAAAAAAAAACACCACCTATTCATTGTTTTATAATACACTAAAATTGAAATAGAAGAGTGCTAGCTGTTTTGTTGTGGTTCCTTTGAGAATAAAAACCAGTGCTGTTTTGGCGTGTTTCCTTTGAGCACAAAAACCAGTAACAACTGGACAAATGTGAGCTACACTGCCTTTCTCTAGTCCATTTATGACCCTTGGGAGTATGATGGAGGGTTATTGCACATACAGCTGTTCTCTTGAGGTAAAGCCTCAAACTCCTCACTGGGCAGAGTAAGAGATGATCAGGGTCATATGTTACAGAGCAGAGACTAGAAATTGGAAGGAGTTGAATCGGGGATCCGCCACTCCCCGATTCTGAGTCTTTACAACAAACTCCGGGACAAAGTCGAATGTTACCTCTCCCCATTCTCTTGAATGGGAAATGTCATATGAGAGACCACGAAGTTCACCGACTCGTTTGGCCGAAAACATGTAGCAGGAACACCGTCTTCCAAGTCAGGTGGCTATCTTTTGCCTGAGAACTCAAATCACATTCCACGGGGGAGGTCTCGCTTCCAACTGAGGACAGGTAAGTTCGTAACTCCGTACAGTAAGAGTAAGGAAAGTTCCAGCATTGAGGAAATGTCCATTCCATTCAGTCCAAAGGCGAGGCTTAAGGCCGAGCGATAGCCTTTTACCACTGAGACTGAAAGGCGCATTTCTTCACGCAAATACACAAGAAACTCCGCTAGTCCTGGGATAGTGGCATCGAGAGGAGAGATACCCCTTCCACGACACCAACCAAAGAAGACGTTCCACTTTGCCTGGTAGACTGCTGCTGATGATATCCGCAGGTATCCAGACACCCTGTTCGCAACTTGTAGCGAAAATCCTCTCCGAGTGAGGAGATGGTGGATAGTCTCCAGACATGAAGTAGTAGCAAAGCTACGGCTTTGTGGAAGATTGGCACGTGGTTGTCTGAGTAGATCGTGTTGTGGGGGAAGTACTCTTGGAGACTCTGTCAGGAATTGCAGAAGGTCCGGAAACCCTTCCACATGATGCTATAGCAGAGCTATGAGAGTCATTGAGAGGTTGACTGATGTTCTGGCCTTGTCGAGTACAATGCCCTCTTCATCAAGACTAAACGCGGGGAAAGGCGTAGACGTCGATATTGTCCCGCCATTGTTGGAATGCATCTTGCCCAAGAGCCTTGGGGTCTGGGACTGGGGAACTGGGGAGCAGTACAACGGGAGCCTGAAGTTCAGGGTTGCTGCGAAGAGATCCACAGTTGGAGAACCCCACAAAGTCTGGACTTTGTTGGCTACTAGATGATCCAAAGACCACTTAGTACTCACTATCCGAGATGCTCTACTTAGGTTGTTGGCGAGCACATTCCTCTTGCCTGGCATGAAGCGTGCCGATAGCGGTAACGAGTGAATCTCGCCCATCTCAGTACAGTATCTCTACTGCTAGATGGGATAGGGGCTGCAAAATAGTACCTCCTTGTTTGTTGATGTAAGCCACTACTGTGGTGTTGTCGTTCATTACCACCACTGAGTGGCCCGCCAGGAACTGATGGAACTGTTGAAGAGCCAGAAAGACAGCCTTCATCTCTGGTTGATTTATGTTGAGGCACTCTTCTGACTCTGACCAGAGGCGTGAGGTTGTGTGGTGCAGCACGTGGGGCCCCCACCCTTTTTTTTGAAGCATCTGAGAACAACATCAAATCTGGGGGAAGACGAGAAGATCTACACCCTTTCGCAGATTCTCGTCCGACACCCACCATTCGAAGACTAACAGCAACGTCGATAGGAGAAGGTCCGGAGACAGGTGAAGGTCAGCACCCAGGAGATGTCGGATGAGAAGATTCCTCCTCCGAGGAGGGCTGCGTAGACAAAGCTGACGGGTCATAGAGGCGTCTCTTCACCGATGGTGAAGGGCACCTCTATGGCAGAGAAAAGGGAGAGCACAACGGGGTCTATGGCCACGATGACGCCCCATGAGGGCCGGAGGATCAGCAAGCTGACCGTCAGCAGAAGTCCTCCGAAGAAGTGTCTTTGAGAGTGAACTCCCTCAGGAGGGAGAAACACTCGCAGGATATATATGCCTAGGACTTTGCTACCACCCCCCCCCTCAAACATTTTCAGCAAAGAGGGAAGTGCAGTCTTCAGCAACAACAGAAGAGGCAGGAACATCGGCAGGCAGGGCAACAGACGAGTCCCCCGACATAACAACATAGACGAGAGCCAAAGGATCCACCACCTACGTCGACGAACGCTGCAACCTAGTACCTCGGTGTAGCAGGACCTCCTTGGAGGAGAGACCCGATAACCCCAAGGACGGCCAAACCTGAAACTGAGGAGAAAGTGACATGGATCCCCAACGGGGGAGAGGCGGGCCGCTTTGCTAGGGGAAGCAACACCGGCTCTTGACGACCGAGGTTGTCCAGGAGTTAAGTGGCTTGCGCTACTGTTTGAAAGTCCCCCGGAGAAGGCCGAACGAACAGGAGCTTCGGAGGAAGGTCGGGAAACGGAAGAAGAAGCCTTGGGTTTCTTCTGCTTCAAAGTAACCTTCCAAGGAGAAGAGTCGTGCTTAGACGACTTCTTACGCTGTCACCCAAACCTTTCCCACTAGAAGGCAGACTGCTCTCGATACTCTCTACACTTCTTCAACTGATCATACTGCTGACCCCTGCAGACCAGGTACAGGCTGTGAGGATCCGTGTCCTCGGCTGACATAAAAGTAACGCAGGTGTGGTCCTCAGGACCAGGGCGGGTACGCATGGCCGTAGGAAGAAGTCAACGCACACACTGAAAAGAAAAAGCATAAACAGAATTAACTGGCAGTCCAATAAATGCGAGGAGGAAGAGCGATAACGAACGTTCTTCATCCGAGCCAAAAGCAAAGCGAGCTCAGTAACAGGTGTGTGAGTGAAACGTTGCTACCCTCCCCCTCTAACTAGCAGGATGGGTAGTTAACCCTCGCTAAATTTTAATGGGTGGTCCTTTCAGCTTCGCCGAAAGTAATACCTCTAATAAATAGCATAGGTTTGTGTTCCAGTTACAGAAGAAACATGATTGCAATATTGTAATGATTTCACACATATAATGAATAGCTGTTTGTAATAAAATCTACAATCAAATAGGTCCTGGACAATCTGGACCCAGCTACCTGCGTAACCTCACGTAAGTAATGTTATTTTGTTCAGCTTTTTCTCCAATTTAGGAGTGCCTTATTTCAAATTTCAAATCTGGTCACCCTGGGAACAGTGCTTCAAAGAAAAATGACATGACAAATTCGGAGATAATTTGTATTTTTCCTAACCATACAAACCTTAGCTATTTGCATAGGGTATTACTTTCGGCGAGCCATTAGATTTTTAACGAGGGTTAACTACCCCCGCGCTAGTTAGCAGGGGTAGGGGAGGGGTAGCTAGCAACCCCTCCCCCCTCACACACTGGTGAACTGACTCACTTCGCTTAGAGGTAGGACTTGACTTGGGGGACAGGGCTGGCGGGCAAATATGTGTAAATAGCTAAGGTTTGTATGGTTAGGAAAAATACAAATAATATCCGAATATGTCATTTGTTCCGTAACCGAAATACAAACCACGCTATTTACATAGGGTGACTTACCCCTTAGGAAGGGTGGAAAGTCCCCAGCCATACTGGCTTTGGCTTTACCCGGGGACTCAGAATCCGAGTGAGCAGCACTTCGAGAAAAAGTGTCCTTGCACCTCGCAAGTTCCTTGCTCCACAAGGAGTGTGCGGCCTACATAAGCTTGTGTGTGGAGGGATGAAGCTTGACTTGTCCTAGGCAGTCGACCTGAAGACCTTTAGATGGAATTCTGGACTAGGACTTTCCCAATATCACCTCGTCAGGGTATGGGAGACGCGACAGTATTATCTTAATACTAGGAACACAAAGAAGCATGGTTTACCTGCAGAGGTTTGAGGTCAGCTATGCAGAGAACCTAGGATGCTGCTTTCCCCAAGAGAGGGGAGGATGAAGAAAGAAGTAAGGGCCAGACATATCTCTTTCAATCATGCAGTCTGACACTAGGTAACAATGCCCTCAACCTTCTGCTACTTGTCCATTAAGGAGCCTGAGGTTAGACCAGCTGTTGTGTAGCCACCACAGGCCGATAGAAAAACGTATCGAGGCCCTGTGGGTCACGTCTTGCAGGTAGTGGGCTGTGAAGGTCGTCCGACGCTTCCAGACTCCAGTTTGTAGCACCTGCGTCACAGAGTAGTTCTCTTGAAGACCAGAGACGTTGCGATGCCTCTGACATGGTGTGCTCTAAGGCTACATGACGGAGGAGGGTCTGGATTCAGGGCGAGATGGATGGTCCTTTAATCCAGGCTGCAAAGGTATTCTTGGAGACCCTCCTCTTCGTCCTTCCTGTGCTCCCAAACAGGGTTTGCACGTGAGGACGAACTGCAGCTGTTCTTCAAGATAACACCTCCAACTCCTTACTGGGCATAGTAGGAGAAGGCCTGGGTCATCTGTTACAGAACGGAGACTCGAAATCCTGAAGGAGTCGAACCGAAGGTTTGGGACTCCAAGATCTTGAGTCTAGAAACCGACTCAGGGACGAACCCGAACGTTACCTCTCCCTATCTTCTTGAATGGGCGAAGTCGTACGAGAGACCATGAAGTACGCTGATACGCTTGGCCGAAGCCAGAGCGAGGCGGAGCACCGTCTTCTAAGTCAGATGCCTAGCGTAAAGGTTCACAGGGAAAAGTCTTAAGATCCCTAAGAACCCGAGCCATGTTCCATGTAGGAGATCTCACTTCCGACTGTGTGCAGGTAAGTTCGTAGCTTTGTATGAGCGAAGAAAGATTCCGCGAGGAGGAATTGTCTAGCCTTAGAGCCTGAAGGCCAGGCTTGAGGCTGAGTGATAGGCTTTACCGCTGAGAGCAAAAGGCGTATTTCCTCCCGCAGATGGACAATAACTCCGCTAACGCCAGAATAGTGGCATCGAGGGGAGAGATACCTCTCCCACGACACCAATCACATAAGACTCTCCACCTCGCCTGGTGGACCGCTGCGGATGACTTCGCAGGTGTCAAGACATCCACTCCGCGGCCTGTTGCGGAACGCCTTTCTCTGTGAGGAGATGCTGGATGGACTCCAGGCGTGAGCCGAAGCGGAGCTACGGCTTGTGGTAGAAGTAGTGTGGTTGCTTTAGTTCTTGTCGTGGGGGAAGCTCTCTCGGGAGTCCCATCAAGGGATGCAGGTCCGGAAACCACTCTGCATGATGCCGTAGCGGAGCTATCAGAGTCATCGACAGGTTGACCGATAGTCTGGTCTTGTTGAGCCCCCCTTTCCCTCAGACCCAACGGTGGCAAGGCGAAGACGTTGATGATGTCCCACCGATGTGAGAAGACATCTCGGCAGGGTGCCTTGGGGTCCGGGACTGGGGAGAAGTACAGCGACAGCTTGAAATTCAAGGTTGTCGCGAACAGGACCACAAGGTCAGGGCTTGTTGGCTACTGGGGGTTCCAAAGACCACTCGGTACTCTCTATCTGCGATGCTCTGTTCCGACTGTCGGAGAGCACATTCCTTTGTCCGGAAACAAGCGAGCCAATAGTGGTATTGAGTGGACTTTGGCTCATCTCAGTATCTCTACTGTAAGATAAGAAGACTTATGAAAAGGTACCTCCCTGCTTGATGGAAAAAAGCAACTACCGTGGTGTTGTCGCTCACGGAGTGACTCGCCGGGGCTTGTTGGAACTGTTGATGGGCCAGAATATGGCCTTCATCCCTAGCCCATTGATGTGGAGGTACCCTTCTAGTTCTGGCCATAGGCTTGAGATCCTTTGGATCAGAACGTGCACCCCCCTTCTTTGATGCGTCCGAGGACAGCATCAAATGCAGAGGAGGGACGAGAAGATCCACTCTCTAGCAAAGGCTTCGTAGGTCAACCACCACTGCTGGATCCCTTGTTCGGCAGGTCCCATAGGACCAGAATGTCTGGGGAATCGAAGTCTTGATTCCACCGGGACTTAAGTCGCCAAAGCAGGAGACTCATCCTGAGGCAAGTGTTTGGGACTAGAGGGGTCAAAAAGGAAGGTGACCTAGGAGGCGTAACCAGAAAAAGGCTGGAGACTCTCCTCGCCTGAGGAAAGGTTCTACTACTCTCCTCCGCCTTGCTATCCTGACATCCGGTGGGAAGGCTTAACGGAGATTGGAGACTAAAATCAAGCCTAGATATCCCAGTTGTTGCGATGGAAACAGAGAAAACTTCTCGAGATTTACCATGATCCTTAGATCTTGGCCAAATCCCAGAGGCTTGTCTCGGTGTCGAAGAAGGGTCGATACCAAAACTGCCGGGGTAGCCAGTCATCCAGAAAGCGAAGGAGGCGGATGCCGCTCCTGTGTGGACATGAGGATTCGGGATGAACTTCCTGGTGAATGCCTGCGGTGCTGTGGAGAGATCGAAGCACAGCACCTAGAACTGGTATATCTGTTGCCTAGGCTGAATTCCAAGTACTTCCTGTAAAGACGGATTGATTGGGATCTGGAAGTACCTGTCTTTCGGATCCAATATGCACATGAAGTCTTGTGGTTTCCCTACAATTCTGATCGAATCTGTTGTACCATACCGACCGAAGTTTGTATGCCAAACTTGTTCAGGGCTAAGAGGATGATGGCGGGTCTCCAGCCTTCAAGCGATTCTTACAAGAAAGAGTCGTTTGAAGAACCTTGGGGGGGAGCCGCCGACAACCTTAGAGATCATCCTGATCCTTCTAGAGCATGGTCTCGCCATCTGCCCGAGGGGCTAGCCCCCTTTGCCGATCCCATGGCATAGGGGTTCAGCGACACTGGATTCGGTGACAGGGGAGGTAGAGATGCTACGAAACGGAACACGAAATCCCTGGCTCATCATGGAGATCGTTCAGGAATAGGCCCCGAGTTGCTGCCACTTGAAGGCGCAACTCCAGGCATCCCCTGCCACTGGGGGATGCAGGTAGGGGTTGCCAATCCTAGCGTCTGCGGCCTAGGCCGCCCCCTCTAGGATTATTGCCTCTACAGGAGGCTCCTCGCCCTTTGTCCCCGACAGGAGAGGGGAAGCTGCATAGACACCTTGTCTCGCTGCCCGTGCCGGTTCTGATGTCCTAGACTGAACGAGGCTGTTGAATTTGAGGCACTGGAGGCTTGTAGGGACTGGATGCAAGTCCCTTGGAGGAGGGAATCGTGATACGATTTTCTCCACCTCTCAGTTGCTCGTTCCTTGTCATTGGGCTGAAACAAGCCCCTTCCAAGGATGGAGGAGTGTCTGGGTTTGCCGATATCCACGGTAGGGACTTTCGAGAGAAAACCTCTCTGTCACTGCATCTCAATGCTTCAACATCGAGTTTGTCCCCATGTTCGACACTTGGTGTCGGGAAACGATGGTGCACGTGTCCGAGAGGAGGAAAGCTCCATAACCTTCCCGGAGCTTCCTTGAATAAAACCTCGAGTCACGACCGGATGACCAGAGACTCAAGCTCAACGATCAGCCACGAGGTGGCCTGCCTGGTACCCTTTGTAGCTTCCTCCAGGTTCAAGATTCCCGAAGTCGAGAATGTCACCTGCCGGGCGGAGAGTTTCTCGAGGGAAAAACCCCCGGAAGGCCCGTTGTAGCGGAATGGTGGAGAGGAAGAGCTAAATCAGGCTACCCGATGATCCGAAGTATTCCCTCTGTTGACGACTGACAGAGGCAGTGTCAGCAGCCACCGTTGGAGGGAAGGGGATCGGGCGATCCTGAGAAGAGGGATGATGGGGCTTGCCTGAAAAAGGGAGAAGAATGTTAACCAGACTCTTCTGAAGATTCTTCTTGCTCTTGTATGTGCCATGCTCCGCGCTTACGAGGTGAAGATCGTGCCTATGATGATCTGAAAGTATGCGCTCCAGGAAAAAACTCGCCAGGTAGCCCGTGTTGCGAAACCCAGCGGGAATCGCGGTCAAAATCACCCTTGGCGCTCGCGCGATAGTACAATCGTTGGTTCGCGCGAGGGCGAACATGTGTGCGCATGCGCGCAAGGACGTGTGGGTGCGCGCAAGGATGTGTGGGTGCGCACATGCGCGTGAGGACGCGTGGGCACGGTCAGAAGACCGAAAATGCGTAAGCGAGCGATAGCGCGTTGGCGAGCGATGGCGCGATTGGCGAGCAATGGTTCTTTGCGGGAGATGGCGCGTTGGAGAGCGATGGCATGTTGGCGAGCGATGGTGCGAAGCGACCGATCGCGTACAGGAGAGCCAACGCGTGGCCACGTACGGCGATCTGAAGCGTGGACGCGTTGGCGCATTGAAAACGCTAGCGGGCAGGCGAAGAATCTCGCGCGATCGCTAGATCGCTGGCGCGTAGGAGAACGATTGAGCACGGGACGCGGCCAGAAGATATCAGCGAGGGGCAGAACCAGATGGTGAGGTTGCGCATAATAGCGAACGCTCGTGGGCGAGTACAGAAGACTTCTCGTGGGCGTGCGGGCGCTCAGAGACTCGTTCAAATCTAGAGCATAGGAGATCGTTGGCGAGGAGGTGAAGGAGTCATCTCTTTCGCCTCCACCCACATCTGGAAGCTCGTGGAGTACGCTGGTGCGCATTGCGCACATTAGGAAAGGGCGTGCAGATGTGTGCTGGCGAGCAGGCAAGCAGGCAATCGTGGCGTAAAGAGAAGGAACAATCTCCTTGCCTGTGCCTAGATCCAAAGATCGTGGGTATGAGGGCAAACGTTGGCGCGCATTGCGCACATTTGAAAAGGGAGCGCAGATGTGCGCTGGCGCGCAGGCGATCGTGGGCGTGGATCTAGGACAACTGCCCCCAGGACAGTTACCCCCCGACAATTGCCCCCGTAGGACTACTGCCCCCCGGAAAATTGCCCCCCATATTGCCATTTACGTAATTACTTTTTAGTAACAAATTACGAAAATATTCTTCCTAATTACTTATTCGGTCATTGAACAAA
This sequence comes from Palaemon carinicauda, assembly GCF_036898095.1. Classification (NCBI taxonomy): domain Eukaryota; kingdom Metazoa; phylum Arthropoda; class Malacostraca; order Decapoda; family Palaemonidae; genus Palaemon; species Palaemon carinicauda. The sequence continues at coordinate 43,148,427 of NC_090765.1, read as the reverse complement.
TAATTGTATCTATTTCCTAAATTTATTACCATTTATGTAGTTATTTCCTAATTAGGTAATCGGTCGTACGATTTATAGTTTATTTTCGAAAGCTATCGTCAATTGGCTAATTCTATATAGTCAAACAAATGTTTACAAAAAAAAAAAAAAAAAAATAAAGTAAGAAGGATTATGTGTCTAATCGGTCATATGAGTTATAGTTTATTTTCGAAAGCTATCGCCAATTGGCTAATTCTATATAGTCAAACAGATGTTTACAAAAAAAAACGCTATCAGGATTCTAGCATACAAATAGCAAACATTGTACTAGAATTTGAGAACCACGATGTATTGGAATTTTTAAGATACATAGCCCACAATTTAGAATTCTAGTATTTAAATCCCTTTTCAATATTTCTGCAACCCATCTATGTACAAATTTTAGTATATAATGTTATCTTTTTAAAACATGTATTTTTTAAATCATGTATTTTTTTTTATTAACAATAACAAAACATTAGTTTTAATAGTTATTATGTATTTTTATTTTTTTACACCATTGCCCAGTGGTTTTACAAGGGCAATTGTCCCAGGGGCAGTTTTCCTACAGGGGCAGTTGTCCTACGGGGGCAGTTGTCCTACGGGGGCAGTTGTCCTACGGGGGCAGTTGTCCCGGGGGCAGATGTCAGGGGGCAGTTGTCCGAGGGGCAGTTGTCCTGATACCACTTACCCAGCTTGTGGAGTAAGCCCTTTTGCCCCGTAGGGACCGGTGCTCGTTGGAAACGAGGTACGTTGGAAACGAGGTACGTTGGAAACGAGGTACGTTGGCGCCCACTGTGCATCTGCGTCCAGGAGAAGGTCTGGCTGGAGGATTCTCTGCGGGGAGAAGATGAAGACGACCACAGGCAGGAGCACCATTATCAGGCCTCCGAAGAGGAGTCTCTGGAGTGAATTCCCCCAAGGGAGAGAAGCACTTGCAGAAGAGACCGTGGCATCAGCTGCCCCCGAAGGGAACTGAGCCCTCAGCAACAACAGCAGAAGGAGACCTCCGAAGAGGAGTCTCTGTGGTGAACTCCCCCCCCCCCCGGGAAAGAAACACCCGCAGGAGAGACCATAGGGCTCAGCTGCCCCCCGAAGGGGACTGAGCCTTCAGCAACAACAGCAGAAGGAGTCCTTCAAAGAGGAGTCTCTATGAGTGTCCTCTCTCGCGAACGAGAGAGGAACACTTCGTAGAAGAGACTGAAGATGGAGCCCATAGGGCCGCAGGGTCAGCAAGTGACCTAGGCGCCAACCTCTGAAGAGGCGCTCCTGCAGCTGCTCAGCCCCTTGAGCGTAGCTGCAGGTGAGACCGCCTAGCACCAAGAGCATAGTTGCACAAAAACTATGGTCCGAGAAAGTAACCGCACAGGCCCTTAAGCAAGGTTACAAAAGCGGTCGCTCAGCACCAAGAGCAAAACCGCCAGGAACATATCATAATTATTAATGGTAAGAGAAGTTTCCCTCGAAAGGGAAAGAAACTCAAACCTAGGCAGGGAACCTCCCTCGGAAGGGGAGTTACCCACCCAAGGAGGCGAACCTCCTGAGTGTTCTAAGATTAACTGAAGAGCTGTCGGTTGTCTCGGGAGAACTCCCAGGAGAAGGAGACACGCCCCTGACGAAGTCCTATAGAGGAGGCAGCAACAGCTGACTCCCCGAGTCCCAACAAGACAGCTCTGCTTCGTTGTCACAAAGGCAAACGGAAAAACAGATCGTTAACTGTGAAAATAAAAAAGTAATTAGTTAACATTCATTCCCCCGGGAAGACTCCGAAGAGGAAAACCCGAGGGAAAAGAATACAAGAATTACATAACAGGCAAGAGCCCTCAACCCCACCTACACTCACGGGAAGGGGGAAGGGCAAGAACTGTAACAAAAACAGAATTATAACAGTTATAATTATGCAATTCATTAAAGAATGTTCACTAAAAGTAAGAACGAAAAACCCAGAAGGGAAACGTTCGAAAAACTAAAAAGTTAACAAATACAATTAGATTTATAATAAAAAATATAATTGAAATAAAAAGTACTGCGTAGCAACTCCACCCGAACGGAGGAGCAATCGTAGTATGTAGAAAATGTAGTAAAAGGGTGAACGACCTCCAGAGAGAGAGAGAGACCGTAGTCAACTACACTCTCGCGTTCCTACGCTGAACCACACCTTCCCCGTAGGAAAAGAGGAGTAGTGGAGAAACAAATAATAATAAGTCCAGCGAAGATGACTCCCCACGGCGTCCGTGGAAGGAGCCGACCGAAGGACCCAGGAGAGATCGCGGTCCATGAAACTACATCGTAGTGGCCTGACTACCGGCGGCTACACGGTGATATCGTACACACACACACAGCACGAACACTGAAAAGGAAACTTACTGATTTCTATACTCAAATATATACATAAACATAAAAATATGTTTACATATATATACGAGTACAAGAAAAGTAAGTAATTAAGTAAAGACAAAACAGTAAATGGCTGCCATGCGAGGACGGGAACAGAGACATCCGTTCATCGTCCGAGCCAAAAGTGAAGTGAGTCAGATCACCAGTGTGTGAGGGGGGAGGGGTAGCTAGCTACCCCTGCTAACTAGCGCGGGGGTAGTTAACCCTCGTTAAAAATCTAATGGCTCGCCATTTCAGCTACGCCGAAAGTAATACCCTATGTAAATAGCGTGGTTTGTATTTCGGTTACGGAACAAATATGATTTTAAAACCACATTTACAGCATCTTAAAAACAACACACTCAGATTTTTTAGCCTTGGAAGTTCTTAGCTTAGGGCATTAAACTAACAGCTTACAGAGATACAAACTTCACATAATTAAGTTTAATATTAACCTTGGCAATATTAAAACACAAATTTTATACGTTCAGTATCTTCTGGTGAATGTATTGATTCGCAAGTAATGTTTTTCGGTAAAATTATAGAATGGTGCAATACAGTAAATGGTTTGTAGAAAATAAGACTGGTTTTTAATGTACTGTACTGTATTTTGTGGTGTTTTGAATGTTTTTGATAGAGATTCCAATTGGAAATCCAGTTTTTTTATTTATGGTGGGTCGACTACTATAACGGTTAAGCTATGTCTTTTCGCTAGGTCTCGTCATCAATTAGCCTACATTCGAACACCTTGAAATATAGTGGACTAGTCTAACTGATCTGATATTTTAATTACCTTTCTTAACCTTGTTGTTTCCAGCAGTCATCATCATTAAAAAATAATCGCAATAAAAAAAAAAAAAATGTTCCCATCAAGAAAACTCCGTAACAATGAAAAGTCAAACCACTTAGATTTTATTTACGAGGACTTCCGGACACATAGAAAATAGGCTTTTTCATCCCATTTTCTATGGAGTCATTTGTAGCATTGTTTATTGTATTACAAATAACTTTTTACTTAATTGGGTTAGTATATGATACTTTAACAGCAAAACTGAAATTCGCTATAAGATATGGATGAGTGCTGGCTAGTTTGTTATTTTTCTCTATACAGTATGTTTAATAGGGGTTGGGGCATAACAACTTAGCTATCAGTCAATGAAAAGGTATTATTTTATTTATGGACATTAATAATGTAGCGTATTTTAACTTAGTTCTCTATGTTAAGGAAGTCTTTTGTAGCATTTCTGTATATTATCATCTGTTGCAAATGTCTAGTTCTTTATATATCGACGATCAAACTCACGCTACTCACGTCTTCCTCCCAGATTTTTTCGAAGTCTATTGTTATTGTTAACTATGTCTTGTTTTTGCTCAAATGAGCCGCCCTGTAGCCACTATAATCCGCAGACAAACTAGTCCACTATAACGTCTTACACGTTTGGCAAATCACAGCGCCTATCCACTATGACGTCTTACAGGTTTGCCCAATCACAGCGCGACAATACATTATCTTACCCAGGCATTTCATTTCGTTCTTAGACATGGAGGCCATAGCAAGCACGTCATCTCATATTGCACAAGAAGTTGAAATTCCATCTTCTTGTCCTGACTGTTTCCTAACTTACAATTAATTTGTTGTACCTTATTCAGGGAATATTGAAAAACTAATGGATTTGTGCCAGAGAGACAATTTAATTTTACAAAATAAAAATTGTCCTGCATGTCAAGGAACCTTTGCAACGGCTTCACGTTTCCCTCAAAGCAGCAGCACATCTTTATGAACCAACAGATTAAGGTAAGCTTCATTAATTTATAGAGTATATTATAATGGTGATAGTATAACGATGTATACAGCAGTACCATCACTTTGGATTTGGTTTGTTGGATGTGTTAGGTAGTGGCCGTAAGGGGGGGGGGGGGGGGGGGGGTGTTCGCAGAGCTAGGCCTAGGTAGGGGTACAGGGCCCTAGGTTAGGTGGTTGTATTAGGTTCAGTAGTGCCCCGAAAAATGATATTTTCATTAATAAAATAAATTTTTGAACATACTTACCCGGTAGTTATATGTATAGCTTACGTCCCTGACGTCAACGGCAGAAAATTCGAAACTCGCGCCAACCGCCAGTTGGATAGCCAGGTGTACCACCCCTGCACCCTAGCGAGGTACCTGGGAACCATTCCAGTGACCCTCATTTATTCCATGCCTCTAGTCTCTAGAGGGGAGGAGGGTGGGACTAAAATTATATATAACTACCGGGTAAGTATGTTCAAAAATTTATTTTTTTAATGAAAATATCATTTTTAAACACAAGACTTACCCGGTAGTTATATATATAGCTGATTAACACCTTTGGTGGAGGGTTAGAGACAGCTAGCATATCTGGAATTCTACTTAATAGTTAATTAAAACAAAACTTAAGGGTTCGTACCTGATAAGGAAGCTGACTTCAATGATACTCTGCCTCATTATGTCTGCTAGCCTTATGAGATCCAGCGATCCTCCCAGGGGGCTGAAGATCTCGAAGGGACTGTCAAACCGGTGTCAAAACCTCATCATGACAGAACTTCCTCCAATAACCAATTCCGGGTTCTCTCAGGGCACAAACATGACCACCTGACAAAATCAATGATTGTGGAAGACTGACACAATCTCCACAAACAACCATAAAAACAATTAAAAGTACCAAGAGAAGAAAAAGTTATTGGGATTATGGGAACATAGTGGTGGATCCTTCACCCACTATTGCACTCGCTGCTACGAATGGACCCAGAGTGAAACAGTCCTCATAACAAGTCTGAACACCTTTCAAATAATACGACGCGAACACGGATTTGCTCCTCCAGAAGGTCGTGTCCATTATGCTTTGTAGAGATCTGTTCTGCCTGAAGGCAGCCGACGTTGCCACCGCTCTGACCTCATGCGACTTGACCTTTAAAAGCCCAAGGTCTGGTTCATTACAATGAATATGAGCTTCCCTAATTAAAAGCCTGACGAAATAAGACAAGGTGTTTTTAGACATCTGTAAAGAGGGCTTCCTGACTGAACACCACAAAGATTCAGACTTGCCTCGTAAATCTCTTGTTCTCTCCAAGTAGCATCTTAGAGCTCTAACTGGGCACAAGACTCTTTCTACCTCATCTCCAACCAGATCCGTAAGATTTGGAATCTCGAATGCTTTAGGCCAAGGTTGAGAAGGGCGTTCGTTTTTGGCAAGAAAGCCTAACTGCAAGGAACAGACAGCTTTGCCATTCGAAATCAAACGTTTTTGCTAAACGCATGAATCTCGCTCACTCTTTTGGCCGTCGCAAGACTGACCAAAAATAAAGTCTTCATAGTGAGGTCTTTCAAGGAAGTTGAACCCAGTGGCTCAAACCTGTCGTTCATGAGAAATTTCAAAACAATATCCAGATTCCAGGCTGGAGAATCTTGGTTCCGACGTTTTGAAGTCTCGAAAGACTTGAGAAGCTCTTGTAGATCCTTATTGCCAGAGAGGTCAAGGCTTCTATGCCTAAACACAGTAGCTAACATACTCCTATAGCCTTTGATAGTAGAGGAAGATAAATTGCATTTCCTTCGAAGATAAAGCAGGAAATCTGCAATTTGAGCTACAGAGGTACTGGATGAGGAAAGAGAGTTGACTCTACACCACTCTCTGAAAACCTTCCACTTAGATTGATAGACCTTGATGGTTGAAGTCCTTCTTGGTCTCGCAATAGCCTGAGCTGCCTCCTTCGAAAAGCCTCTAGATCTAGCAAGTCTCTCGATAGTCTGAAGGCAGTCAGCTGAAGAGCGTGGAGATTTTGATGCAATCTTTCCAAGCGGGGTTGTCTGAGAAGATCTGCTCTTAGAGGAAGAATTCTTGGGGTGTCTATCACCCATTCCAGTACCTCTGTGAACCATTCTCTTGACGGCCAATAGGGAGCCACAAGGGTCATCCTGGTTCCTTTGGATGTCACAAATTTCTGTATTACCCTGTACAGGATCTTGTAAGCAGGGAATGCATAGAGATCTAGATTGGACCAGTCCAAAAGAAACGCGTCTATGTGGACTGCTTCTGGATCTGGAACAGGGGAGCAATAAGCCTCTAGCCTCTTCGTCTTTGAGGTTGCGAAGAGGTCTATACAAGGATGACCCCAAAGACGCCACAGGCTCTTGCACACCTGAAGGTTGAGGGTCCACTCTGTTGGAAGGATCTGATTCCGTCTGCTGAGACTGTCTGCCATAACGTTTTTCTCCCCTTGAATGAAACGCGTGAGAAGAATAATATTTCTCTCTCTTTCCCACATCAGGAGATTCCTTGACGTCTCGTACAGAGATATCGAGTGCGTTCCCCCTTGCTTCGAGATGTACGCCAATGCTGTCGTGTTGTCCGAATTGACCTGAACTACTTTGTTGGTGACTAAAGCCTCGAAACCTCTGAGGGCTAAAAGAACTGCCAATAACTCCTTGTGGTTGATATGCAAATATTTCTGGGGTTCTGTCCAAAGAGCCGAGACTTCTAATTTGTCTAGGGTTGCTCCCCATCCCGTGTCCGAGGCGTCGGAGCATAACACAAGATCTGGGCTTTTCAGTGACAAATCCAGACCCTCCTGGAACTTGTCTGATTCCTCCCACCACCGAAGGCAGACTTTGATGGGGTTCGAGATAGGAATGGACATCGATTCTAAGTCCCTCTCCTTGTCCCAATGGCTGTTGAGATGGAACTGGAGAGGACGAAGGTTCAGCCTTCCCAGTGGGACGAACTGCTCCAAGGAGGAGAGGGTTCCAATCAGACTCATCCATTTCCTTGCTGAGCAAACTTCCTTGCTTTGAAACGAACTCAGTTTCAACTTGGCTTGCTCTATCCTTGAGGGAGACGGAAAAGCCCAAAAAATCTGACTCCGTATCGTCATCCCCAAATAAAGAATCTCTTGAGATGGAACCAAGAGAGACTTTTCCTTGTTTACCAGGAGACCTAGTTCTTCCGCAAGGTCCAAGGTTGTCTGAAGATCCTTCAGGCAGTGATCGTAAGAGTGCGCTCTGAGAAGCCAGTCGTCGAGATACAGGGAGGCTCTTATGCCCCTTGAATGAAAGATCTTTGCTACATTCAGCATGAGCTTCGTAAAGATCTGAGGCGCTGTGCAAAGACCGAAGCATAGGGCTCTGAATTGGAAGACGTCTCCCATGAAAACGAACCTGAGGTAGGGTCTGAAGCTCGGATGGATGGGGATGTGGAAGTAGGCATCCCGAAGGTCCAATGAGACCATCCAGTCGTCCCTCCTTACTGCTGCTAACACTGACTTCGAAGTCTCCATGGTGAACTTCGTTTTGATGATGAACCTGTTCAGCACACTCACGTCCAGAACTGGACGCCATCCCCCCGAGTTCTTGGGTACCAGGAATAGCCGATTGTAGAAACCAGGTGAACGGATATCCTGAACCTTCTCTATGGCCCCCTTCTCTAACATAAGAGACACTTGGTTCGAAAGAGCTTGTCTCTTTGCCTCCTCTCTGTATCTGGGAGAGAGATCCACGGGCACGGAGACCAGGGGAGGGCTCCCTTGAAAGGGGATCTTGTAACCCTCCCTCAAGATCTGAATAGACCATTGGTCTGCCCCTCTCTTCTCCCACGCTTGCCAGAATTTGAGGAGTCTGGCACCAACTGCCTGAAGGCGAAAGCTGTCAGACTCTGCTTCGCCCTGCCCTGAAACCTCTTCTCTTACTCCTTCTAGCATCAGGTCTGGAGCTACCCCTACTAGAAGATCTTCCTCGAAAGGGCTGGGAAAACTTAGGAAAAGTATCTTCCTTAGACTTGCGTCTGACAAAAGAGGAAGGTAAAGCCTTTCTAGCGGACTTGGAGACAAGATCCTGAGTGGCCTTCTGAGCTAAAGCTGCAGAGATCTCCCTAATAAGTTCTTGCGGAAACAGTAATGGAGAAAGAGGAGCATATAAGAGTTCGGACTTCTGGAAGGGAGTCACCCCCGGCGAAAGAAAAGAGCAAAGTAGGTCTCTTTTCTTAAGGATGCCTGCGGAAAAAAGAGCTGCAAGCTCATTAGCGCCATCCCTTAAGACCTTGTCCATGCACGACAATAAATGGACCAGGGCAGAGGTATCCCCCTCTTTAAAAGCCTCAACTTTCTTACCCAAGGCCCCCAGTGTCCAGTCTAGGAAGTTAAAAACTTCAAAGGCCCGAAAAATTCCTTTAAGAAGATGGTCCATATCTGAAGTGGACCAGAAAATTTTGGTCTTCCTCATGGCCGACCGACGAGGATCGTCTACGAGGCTTGAGAAATCTCCCTGGGCAGAGGCAGGAATCCCCAAGCCGAGAACTTCTCCCGTCTCGTACCAGATGCTCGACCTCGAAGCCAGTCTAGGTGGAGGAAAGGAAAAAGACGTCTTTCCTAAGGCCTTCTTAGACTGTAACCAGTCACCCATTAATTTCAGAGCTCTCTTGGACGAACGTGACAGAACCATCTTAGTAAAACGGGCTTTCTTAGAGGCTTTGCCTAGAGTAAACTCAGACGGAGGAGAGCGCGGAGCTATAGGCACAAAAAAGTCCGAAAACTCTTCCGTAAAAACTTTCATAAGTTTTTTAAGATCAGCCAAATGACGAAAAGAAACAGAGTCCTCGTCTTCTGAAACGTCATCAAACTCCAAAGGAGAAAGCTGTGCTTCTACTTCCTTCTCCAGCGACGTTCCTTCGGGAGCAGAAGGATTAAGAGCGGTATCAATATCAGAAAAAATCTGAGTGCCAACCGCAACAGAAACAGGCTCATTGCGAACAGTAACAGGCGGCAGAGTCGCGTGCAGCTCAACCGAACGCTCGCGATCAGCCCGATCAGAGACGAGAAGTTCCTGTACATGAACCGCATCAATGTCTTGAAAAGGATAAGGCTCCTCATCGTAATCCAAACTAACATCCGAAATATGACCAGGGAAAGGACGTTCAGGATCATATTCAGAAACACGCTTGCCGTCAACTACTGGCAAGCAATCGGTACTACGAATCGCTCGTTGTTCAGCGACTCGTTCAACTGTAACCATCCCAGAAATGCGACCTGAAGGACGCTCACTAAAGTAATTGGCAGAGAGGGAAACTTCCTGAAGGATAGGACGTTTGGCAGCCTGTTTAAAAGGACGTTCGGCAGCCTGTTTGCAAGGACGTTCAGCAGTCTGAACCTGAGGATCGGCAGCCTGTTCAGTAGGAAGTTCAGGAACCTGAGTCGAAGGGCGATCAAAAACCTGTTTAACAGGACGTCCAACGTCTTTCTTAGAAGAACGCACAGGCACACAGTCTCGATCACGTTCAATAGAAGAACCGTGGACTGCGGACTTAGGACAACGATCACGATCGCTTCCTAAAGGCCGTTCGAATCGGCTAGCAGGAAGCTTCGAACCCCGAATACGAGGCCGCTCGGAAACACGTCCTGGCTCACTTCTCCGATCACGATCGCTGATACAAGATTTGTCGCTGCGCTGGTATGATTGCATAAAGGAAGAGAGCCTGCTTTGCATGTCTTGAAGAAAAACAAAGTCAGGATCCGAACGTTGTGAAATCGGCGATGAGGTCATAACGTTCTCCTCGCCTCTAAACGGAATAGAGCGCCTAGAAGGCGAAATCCAGTCTGAAGGCTGCTTGGGAGCTTGGAATGAGGTAAAGCCTGGACCTGGGTGCCCAGAAGGATCCTTGGAAACGTCCAGAGTCCTAAAAGGACGTTTGGTCGGGGGGCTTTCAAAAGGCTCTGGAGAATCCCAATGATTGCATCCAGGCTTAGAACTAGCAGGATGTCGATAGGCCGTATCATAGGATCTCTTAAGAGGCCTGGAAGCGAGCTTCCAGCCTCTTAAAGACAAGGGGTCATCCGAAGACGACGAAAAACACTTAACCTCACCTTTCCGATGGTGAGGGCGAACGTCCTGGGAGGCGCCCACAGGTACGTTCGAGGGGACGTCTGCTCGTTTGTTAAAGCCTCTCGTCTCCTTTCGCCTTTCGACATTCCTTCTCCCAGGGGTTGGGGAGCTTGGAAGAGGTCTAGGACTAGGAGGACGACAGACACGAGCAGGCGCACCCTCCACTGCACTTAACTTCACTGCACTTGCACCTTCACCTTTCAAAAGACGCACATCGGACATCAACTGTGTCCTGTCCGCAGCCAAAGATTCAACTTTAGCGCCAAGAGCTTGAATCGCCACTAACATATCTTTTAGTGAAGGTTCATTAGCAATTGCAATAGTGGGATCAGGATCTACCACTACAGGTGAAGGAATAGATCAATGACATGGGAGGAGGAAAAGTCTCTAGAAGAGCGAGAAGAACTACGCCTCAATCTATCCCTTTTAAGTTTACGCCTGTATTTATCAAAATCAATCCATTCATGCTCTGACAGCAAAACACATTCGTCACACCGATCACCTAAATCACACTCTTTACCCCTACATGCAACACAGAGAATGGGGGTCAAGAGAGGCTTTAGCCATACGGGTCTTACACCCACTAGTCACACATAACCTAAAAGTAATAGGGGGGGTGGCCATTTTGAAAACTTAAAGAGAATTCAGACAAGCAAAGGTCAAAAATCATCTAATCCAAACAAAACCAAGAAATATCCAAAGCGAGATAAAAAACAAGCGGGAGTCAATAACCAAAGATTTGTACTTCACCAAAAAAAACGATCAGTAATGACGGAGTAGAATTCACGTGTCGCCGCTAGCGACGGCAGGGAATATATGAGGGTCACTGGAATGGTTCCCAGGTACCTCGCTAGGGTGCAGGGGTGGTACACCTGGCTATCCAACTGGCGGTTGGTGCGAGTTTCGAATTTTCTGCCGTTGACGTCAGGGACGTAAGCTATATATATATAACTACCGGGTAAGTCTTGTGTTTAAAATCACTGTGCCCTTAAGAGGGGGTCGCACGGGGGCGGAACCCACCTCGGTAGGCCTAGGTAGGGGTACAGGGCCCCTAGGCTAGGTTAGGTGGGTTTATTAGGTTCGGTAGTGCCTGAAAATCACTGTAACCTTATGGGAGGGTCGCAGGGGGAGCGAAGCCCCCCCCCGGTAGGGCTAGGATTGTTATCTATAGGGGAGGGGTGGTGGAAGGATAAATATTCATTTGCGATGGAAATAAACCTCAAAATCATTCAAATCACATCATAATACAACAGAAAAACCTATATTTTATGTTGAAAGCAAATAATGTCCATAAGTAAAAAAATACCAATTAAAATGTGAAGGCTATTTCTCACTCCATTGTTTACATTTGGGAGACTGATAGTAAGTTATTGCGCATTTTTTTTTCTTTTTTTGTAATCATTACCGGTCTTTTTTAACCATTTACGAGCTTCCAGCGACTGTGACCTGCGAAGGTTTGTGACATGGGAAGAGGGGTCCAGGGGCTTGCCCCCGACTAGGGGTTGTGACCTGGGAAGAGGGGTCTGGGGGGCTAGCTGGTTAGTCCCCAGCTAGGTTTTGTGACCTGGGAACTACTAGATTAGGTTGAGTGGGTTTGTTAGGTTCTGTACCCTTATACAAATGTCAAAAGTGATAAGTAATGTTTTGTCCTGTTTTAATCCACTTACATGAACCATATATTTTTCCAACTGGTTATCTTACTCTTATTTTGCATTTCTGACCATAATTATTGCTGCAAATTACTCATTTATGACATTTCCTCACTCAAAATACCCCGGTTCCCCACTGGGATCCCCGATAATTGTCTTTAAATATGGAGGTCCAAAAACTTAGAAGTAGGAAAAGTATATGGTTCACACATTGGGCTAGAAATTAAAGTATCATAGATTTACCACCTTTTATCATTAACAGGATGAACAAAATAAGAGCTATGATTATATTGCCTATTCCAAAACTGAAAATATATAAGTTTTAGAATATAAAACGTGGGACCCTTTATTCTGTTCGAACAAGGAACTTACAACGAAAACACCACCTATCAGCGTTTTTCTGAACTTCCGGGTGAAAGGAAGATCCAGGGCCCTGTGGTAAGATGACAAAATGAGCAAAACTGCTATATATTTATTAAAATCTGTAACCTCGTTAATAGAGGTTTCCGCCAGTGGTATATGGGATTCAAAATAGTGAATTTGCAATGATATATTCAACTATGCAAGTTTCAATGTCCTAACTAATATTGCACTGTTCTATAATTGAACCTGTTTTTCCAGGTCTGGTGTCCAGCAAGGTAGACTTGTGATGACCTCCAGATCAATAGCCGGCAAAAGTACAAAACTTTTTAGTCTGCTTTCCAACTATATCCATCCTTATAATCCTGGATCCACTGTACAGTTTGGTACTTACACTTTTAAGTTAAGCCGCCTTAATAACAGTACACAACTAATTATAAGTTATAGGTTCAGCTTCACTCACGGTACACATCGAGGGACCATAAACAACATTGACCACAACTTTCTTAATCCAGTGTTGCCATATCGAAAGAGCAAAATTATGCCAGTGCTATACTGCTATGAACAAATTAGGCTAGAATGAGCACTTTTATTCTATTTAAAATCCTAATTATGCTAAAGGAAATTGTGATGTATATATATATATATATATATATATATATATATATATATATATATATATATATATATATATATATATACATATATATATATATATATATATATATATATATATATATATATATATATATATATATATATAATTATAATCCTATAAGATATACAGTAGATACAAGTGCTTCATTAGGTTACCGTGTAACATGTAGAGCATAATTCTACTTATAAGTGTATATATAATTTTAAAATACACCTAGGAAGATTCACTGTTTACATAATTTTCTATTTTTTTCTGGAATTACGCCAATTGTTTCAGAATTGAGCTAAGATTATGTTAAATGGACATGTTTGCAAGAAGGACGAAATGTGCTCAAATTATACTAAAAGCACAAAATTATCTGGCAACACTGCTCATGGACAGGGGGTATTCATTTTTAGGAATTACAACAAATCTAAAAATTTAAAAAGCTAACAATCTTACTAATGTTTCAGGCCTATTTGACTTTTATAAAATAATATACCAAAATCGCAGGTTTTAATACTGTATTTCCAAGAAAATTAATACATAATCAACTTGAATAAATATTATTTTAAAGGTAAGCATGCTCGCTCTTCATTGATTCCAGAGAATGGACAGTACCCAAATGGTTTCGGTTACAATGATGAAGTTCCAATACTGATTGACATCTTTCATCGAAAGTTTCACAAATTAATTATTATAACAATATGTCAGCATGAATAAACCAGGGTAAGAAAAAAAATTATCAACTTCCTTGGAAGACAGCTTAATCATTATCTATAACATCCAAGTTCATCTCTTAAATGAAATTTGGAGTTCAGGCCATATGGTCCAGTGCTGGTGCCAGGAATTTGCAAGTAACTGTTTATAAATTTCTTATTCAACAGTTTTTATATTAAATACATGTCCTCAATTTTTATTCGCACTTCATTAGTTATCTTTACGCCTTTTTATTCTGTATGAGTCTAGGTGCCGTGTAGGCGAAGGTTCTTTTTTATTATGATTTTTTTTTCTTTGTAGCTTGGTTCAATTAGTATAAGCCTACTACGCCATATATGCTCCTAAACATATCCATGCTTAGGGTGACATCCTGGTCCACTTTCAAACATGTCCCACTCTACTACATTTACCGATGGAGGAGTAAGCTGCCACTCTCCCGTTTAGAGTTTTTTCTTATTTCGCCATATAACATTCCAACTGCATATAGTACTCACCCTCTCCCCAAATGTTAATGAAACTCTAAAAGGAAAGTGTTCCCTCCTCACGAAATCTTCACCTCTTTGTTTCTCTTACTCTAATGTTCACGTCATTAATCAAAGCCCAACTCTCAAACAAGCGAAGCCTACATTTAAGGTTATTTCCAGTAATGGTATTCAAATATTTTGTCAGCCGTTCTCTCACAAAAAGCGTGTCAAAGTTATCCCACTTATGTCGCATTCTAGTAAATAAAATTATCATTTATAATCATTTCACAAATAAAAAGTTTAGAAAATGATAAAGCATTGTTATGTTGAAATCGAGGAATCTCTACATTACTAGACTATAGTCCATTGGCAATGAGCATAATAACATGAAGATATAGGTTATCAATGTAGACCTACCAGTAGGCTATAACGTTTCAATGATATGCTTTATTAATCATCCTAATTATTTTCATAAACTATATGTAGCCTATATTTCTGTTTATATATTTAATAATTAGCTCTACAGTACGTGAATTATTTTGAAGGTAAAAGTCTACTCTATAAAATAGAAAATAATACGCCAAATCCTTAAACAAGAAAATGAATGAAACAAAGATTTACTGGAATCTTTTAGCAAAGATTCTGTAATATTTTACTTTTGAATATTTCCAAATAGCGACTTGATTGCCATCAATGTCACTATTTTCACTTTTATCTAAGCGTACTCTGTTATCATTAGCAGAGTGGTTTCTTTTAAACCACGTCTTGACCGAAAGAATGGCATTCCATGAGTTAAACGGGAGCCCAATCAGATTATCATAAGATTAGCTACATTTTCAACTTTAAAGGCGACTCCTTTTACCTGAATATATATCAATTCAATAAAACGCTCTTTTTGCCCCAGTAGAACTGACAGAAATAGCATTGATCATATTTTAAGCTTTCATAGAATTTGAAGGGTTTCTAGAATTTGGTAAGACGTTTTCCAAGCAGTCCCGAAAATCACAGGTACCGATTTCACATTAAAAACTTTATGAAATTCCCTCGGGTTTTCTTCACCAGTTCTTCAATGTAGCCTGTAACTTCTCAATATTCCACAAAATGGGTGCGAGCAAAGCGATTAGCCCATGAATTTTGTTATCTTGTCCAAAAGGCCACGAGTAAAATGAATAGCTGCCATCCATGTCGTCAGACTACTAGCACCAAATGGAAAACATCTTTTCCTGGTTGCAGCATACCCGTGATCCAATCTGACTTGACAGTTCTTGTGGCTTAATGATGGTTCTCTTCTATATTTATGCTAAGAGGTGAAACTTTGAAGAGAGAACCCTGTTAGCTACGGGTAGACGTGATATATATCTTAATTAAGGACAAAATCGGGTTTGGAGGACAACAAAGGTTGTTGATATATGAATATTAGGGCGGCAAAGCATGTAGCATATATTTACAATAACAGAGAGAGAGAGAGAGAGAGAGAGAGAGAGAGAGAGAGAGAGAGAGAGAGAGAGAGAGAGAGAGAGAGAGAGAGATGATGCAATTACCAGTATATGGGGTTTTACCCACTATGTTTGGCAGAAGGAAACAAAATGATTATTTTCATAGATTTAGTCTTAAAGTAATTGATATGAACACGTTAAATGAAATTAATACAACTAGAGAGAAATCACACTCAAAATTGAACTTTAAATGACTGGGAATTAAATTAAAAGACTGAGAATATATATATATATATATATATATATATATATATATATATATATATATATATATATATATATATATATATATATATATATACACACACACTTAGCCCCTTGCTTTCAAGGTCACTTAAAATGCATCAATACTAGTCGTAAATGCCTTGTATTCCATGAAAATATTGTTGTCGCATCTGTCTTGCTTTTGGCTTTTGACATTTGTAGACCCATTCGTGGAGGCAGCTTGAGCGATAGAATTAAACGTTATTTTAATGTAATGGCTCGGAATACCTTGGATCAAAACAACCCTCGCTGGCCTTGAAAGCTTTTAAAGAATCATTCATTTGGGGTTACGACATCGCTTCCGTAGTCGGAATATCGCTGATGTTTTGATTTTGTTGGTATGTTTTTGGATTAAACTGGAGTCGGCAAAATATTCTTTGGATTAAACTGGAGTTAGTTAAATTAATATTTTTTTTCTTCGAATTATTGTCTGGAGTTTTGATGTACATAATATATTGTTTGATGTTTTCCCTTGTTGTTTTAATCCATGTAATTCAGTCAAGTGAGTTTCATACAGCGGTTTTTTATATGCTTTATAAGCGTTTCTGATTAATCCTTCCCATCCCAAATAGTTGTATTATACATACATAAATACATATACCAAGGCACTTCCCCCAATTTTGGGTGGTAGCCGACATCAACAAATGAAACAAAACAAAAAAGGGACCTCTACTCTCTACTTTCCTCCCAGCCTGACAAGGGACTCAACCGAGTTCAGCTGGTACTGCTAGGGTGCCACAGCCCACCCTCCCCCGTTATCCACCACAGATGAAGCTTCATAATGCTGAATCCCCTACTGCTGCTACCCCCGCGGTCATCTAAGGCACCGGAGGAAGCAGCAGGGCCTACCGGAACTGCGTCACAATCGCTCGCCATTATCATATTTAACTATATTTTTGAAGAAACATAACAAGAGAACTTTCCTACTTCAAGCGATAGAAACTTCCTGGTACAAATATACATACAGTAATCCTCTTTGTAAAATTGCATAGAATAAAATTAGGTAAATACCTAAAGATATATTTAGCTCATTCTCTTATGCACTTTTACAAAGAGGGTTATGTTTATTTGTGCCAGGAAGCTTCTATAGTTTTGCGTAGGAGAGTTGTCCTTGTTACGTTTCCCCAAATATATAGTTAAATCTAACTACTTTAGTTGGCCATAAAATAAAATGCAGTCTCTTTAACAGTAACTTTCAGTAGAAATACCTTTAATTCATAAAGTTACTAATGTCAAAAGTGTGTCGGAGTCATTTATCAACACAATGCTTTTCTCCCATGAAGTTTTCGTTCATTCACATCACGATTTTACTGTTGTTTTATCTTTTATAAGTTATTCTACTCATGTAGGAGCCCTTGGGATTGTAGCATTCTACTTTTCCAACTATGGCAGTAGCTTGGATAATAATAATAATAATAATAATAATAATAATAATAATAATAATAATAATAATAAATAATAAATAATAGTAATACAAATAACAATAATAATAATAATAATAATAATAATAATAATAATATTCTAATTCAACTGACCTATCTACATGTCAGTAAGTCAATAAAAGCTTCAATACTAACTTCGATACAGATACGAGATAAAACAAGAGAAAATATTTCAACAAGAAATGAAATTTAGGAAATGCAATTTTCTAAAATGTATTCTTCTTCAAAATACCCGAACGGCATGAAAAATGTCAATCAAGCCACATGTCAGACTTTTAATCTTTTAAGCCTATGAGCAAATCTAGGTCAGATTCGCAGGGACTCAAAAAGGTTTTATCTTTTCCATCATGATGATGAGACCAAGAAGAGAATGGGTACAAATCAAGCTAGGTCACTGCAGGGAATATGGGCGAATTAACTTTTTTCTTTTTCTTTCTTTTGATGATGGATAATTTGTCTCTTACAAAGATGCAGTTAAAAGATAAATAAAACGTAAAGGATGATAGTAAAGCCCTAAAATCTAAAACTGAATGTCTTGAATAGTTGACTCTATGTTCATAAATATCATACTTTATCTGTGGGACCTGGATAATTGATTTGTACAACGAGACCTAAAGGCCCGGTCACACCGCCCAAACGTTGCTGGAGCGTTCCTTGAACGGTAGGGAGGTGGATCAAACCCTCGAAAATTTAATTTAACGTTTTTACGTTCGGTCTTTATTAGGCTGCTGAACGTAGCAAATCCTCGCATATTTCCTGAGTTTTCTTACACCTCTATTATGGAAGTTGCTAATTTATGCAATAAGGGTATTGGTATACAGGATGTCGAAAAGCATAGCGGAGAGATATTACAGTCACCAACCTGTAAAAGATAATAACAAAGTAGGGTAAAAAATACGGTCGCTGTATCTTAATCAAAATTACAGTTTTTTTAACAGTTTATTATTAAAAAAAAAGCGACTGAAACTTTTCGACATCCTGTATACCAATACCCTTATTGCATAAATTAGCAACTTCCATGATAGAGGTGTAAGAAAACTCACGAAATATGTGAGGATTTGCTACGTTCAGTAGCCTAATAAAGACCGAACGTAAAAACGTTAAATAAAATTTTCGATGGTTTGGTCCACCTCCCTACCGTTCAAGGAACGCTCCAGCAACGTTCCGGCGGTGTGACCGGGCGAACGGAAGTCGTGTACAACCAAGAAGTTTTGAGGAGCAACATCCACGCTATCCAGATGCTATATAAGGCTTTAAAGGTTTAAAGGCCGATCATGAATGACAGAGGCAAGGGACAGTAACATTGCCGTATCAAGCAGGACAATGACCTAGAGACTGACTATATATACAAATGATTACCGCGCAAGCCCTCTCTCCACCCAAGCTACGACTAAGAAGAGCCAGGCAATGGCTGCTGATGACTCAGCAGATAGACCTATAGGTTCCCCCAAAACCACCATCCTTAGCTCACAGGGATGGTGAGGTTGCAGCGACCAAAGAAACAAACGAGTTTGAGCGGGACTCGAACCCCAGTCTGGCGTTCACCAGTCAGGGACGTTACCACATCAGCCACCTCAACCCTAAAAGGATCTTCCCATGTATTAGAACAATGCCATACGCAAGGAAAAGTAAGCCACTCATAAATCAGATGATGTGAAGAAAAACAGTTTCTCATGGAGAAACTAAGCCAAGTTCCAGACGGCATCCTTCTCAGATATGATATTATTTAGGCAAGACACAAAAATGCTGGCAAATCTGAGTGGAACACTTATCAAATTCTCAAAAATTAGCGTCAAGGCAGAAGTATTAATTGGTAAAAGAAAAAGAAAGAAACTGGTCTTGGAAGCAATTAAGGAAAATATATGAAGTCACACCTGCCTCATTCAGAGATACTTCACAGATGTACATTAAAACATTAAATAAGATTAAGCACCATGTATCTCTCTCTTCATCCAATACTTCCCGAAGTTCGTTGCCACCAATGACCTTCTTATACATTGCCTTCTACCAGGCTTTTCTTGGTCTGCCATGCCTGTTAATCTTCACATTCTGTCTTCTCCGTCTATCTACAGACGCTACAGCTACACTAAGTAGTCTTGTATATCAATTATATTTCTCTCATGTTTGACTAAAACACAACAAGCATTTCATTCTAAACATAATTTCACTCCTATTTTATGATTTATGTTGAAAATTTAGTTTCAAGAGAGGGCCTTGTCCATATCAGAGGCGATAACATAGAATCATCTATGTGCAGGACTATTTCAATCCTGACTATTCAATACAGATCTGGCCTGCCCTCCTTTCATATACCCAATGCAGGTATCTAACAATAGCCTTTAATCATGTTTTTGTTTCAAAGTTCATTTCTAATTTTTCCAAATAGATGTTACTTAGATAAAAATGATTCTCTAAGTTTATAAGTTTATCTTCTACTTTCACTGCCGTCTAACAAGTTCTAGTAATTTTGCTTCCTTTCATTTTACTTCTTGTCATCGATTTTTGTTACTTTCCAATGCACATTTATAGTTCTCTAGACGGAATACATATTTGCGAACTGCAATAAATATCCTCGTTGCCGTTACTGAAACTAATGATCCACACAAATAATTAACCTCACAATATGAGTTCAGGTCCGTCCCAAATCATTCAGGCTACCACGAAATTTTTCTTTTCTGACAACTTTCTCACTGCAACTTTCACCATTTACTTTTAACCAGTCCGTCAAAAAAAAAAAAAAAAAAAATTGCCAGCTGTTCAGTAGTTCTTTTAGAGCTGGTTTCATTTGGGTGTTGTTGCTTTAACACTGATGCTTACATGGACGCATTTGGCATTTTTTTTTCTAAAAGCCGATAGCGAAAGGCGTAACTTATTGTACTGTAGACCAGAGAATTGGCTATTCTCTCGAAAGCCTAATTTGATATAACGCAAATCACTATATACAGATGTATCCACAAATGGGATTTTTTGTTAACCTGTGACTTCAGTTGGTTTCAACTGTCCAACAAGGGTAGGGCTTTTTATATAACTTTTTTATACATGATCTGATTTAATCTTACAAAGAAGTTTTCTCAAAATGAATTGAGAGAGAGAGAGAGAGAGAGAGAGAGAGAGAGAGAGAGAGAGAGAGAGAGAGAGAGAGAGAGAGAGAGAGAGAGAGAGAGAGAGAGAGGGAAAATTGTCAAATGTCACAGCATTATCTGGGATCTGAGGTTCTACACTTATGCTTGGTCGTTTACTCTACTTTTGTAACTTTTGGAAAAAATATCTTTTGTTTGAGACATTTATTAAAAACTGGAGAATAATGAATTTTTTACTAAAATCCTGGTGTACAGCAAGGCGAGTTAGGTTTCATCTATCTTACCTAGGCTCTCTTGAGATTTTGGCCCTCTCAAATCTATCTAGTTATAATGTGTATTTTCCTCTCTCAACACATCCATGCTTTGACCTCTCCTGTTTCTCAGTCATCTCGTTAAGGTGAGTTCAAGAGACATGTCTTCATCCTGTGCAACTGTAACTCATGGACTTTCCAAATTCAATATCAGAGTGCTGAGAAGTAAAAATCCAACTTTCCTTGTATATTCCATTCTATTGGGTCTGATTATATGGATTAAATTGAATATAAAATTTAGGGCTTGAGCCAAGCATCGGGGCATCAAAGGCCATTCAGCGCTATATA
>NC_090765.1:43114935-43122435 GCF_036898095.1 Palaemon carinicauda | reverse complement strand
CTATGGCAATGTATATGCGCCACCAGGGACACAGTTCATAGAGTAACCCAAGTTAACTCGGCATTCTTCGTTAATATAGATGAAGATCACGAAGATGAGATCTTAAATATGGAGAAGACCGTTTCTCTAAATGATCAGTTTGAAGTGATTGACCCCCAATAACATAACGCAACGAAAACTAAGGAAACTCAACTATAAACCTGATCATGATGCAAGGAGTTCTTCAATGTGTATGGGGGGGGGGGGAGATATTATGTAATGTATTCTAGAGTCATCAGCATTAATGACAGAAAGAAGCACCGTGATACAACTTACTCAAAAGATCAGGGCATGAATCTGTTCCTGTATAAAGAAAACGTTGCACAAAAACCAAATGGAGAAAAATAAGAGTTTGACCAACAAACTTTATTTTTGCAGGTCTTTATGTCGTTACTATTATAAAAATCCTCGAACTTATCAATTATCATAGTGGAATATCACACAATTTTTTCTGGAAAGTTGAATCTACTTAATAAAGGTGTCTTGTTGTGTCAATAGCTCTTGCCATTCCCAAAATCAAACATTTAGAATAGTTTTTCCCCAGACCACCTCCGTTTACAGCAATCCATTATTATTGTGTACGGGGCTTCGAAGGTGTCTTTGAGAGAGGGGCAAAGGCGAGTGTTGACAGCGTCATACATAAGTGAAATGTTAAAGAGGAAGGGAGGCTACCTTGTCTCGTAAGGATAAAACGTAAAAACGTTTGGAAAGCCTCACTGAAGTAATGTATTCAACCTTGAAAGTAACAAAGGAGGTAACTCGCTCATCTGCTTAGTTTTTCATTTGCTTCTCTCTCTTGTTTGGTTCTACGGTTTAGGTTTTATGGTTTTTCTTATTCTTTTATTACCCTTCATATATTAACATTCCCTTTATGCGTTATAAGACGTTGGCTTTATTTTCTAAATCTTCTTTACAGGTACATCCTTATCTTCCGAATTTGATACTTTAACAACCATCTCATTGAGATAGTTATAAGTAAACAATGTTCTTACTTGGATAATTCAATTACAAACTAAAAGAAAAAAAGAAACATTTTCAAGGTCTCAACTGACTCCCTTTCGTTCCCAAGGTATCTGACAGGAAACTGCAGCCTAAAAAAATATATGAATTATGTCACATGAAAAAAAAGAAACATAGCTTATATAAGAGCGTCTGTACTCACATCCATGCAAACCTCCAGTTTCAATTTGAATAAAAATGCGCAATAAAGACATGTCAGCTGAAAAAAAAAAAAAAAAACTGAAAGCTGCGAGATATTAAAAGAACCAATACTCATGGCCCGGGTTCCGTGCTTTCCTCCCGATGGGATCTTATACTGTGCCTGACAGATACGGGTCTCTTGCCTCAGTAGGAGGCCTTTCTGAACTGGGCGTGGAATGGACAGCCTCTCTTGCCAGTCTTAATTATGATTAGGATAATAGGAGAGAGCCGATGTTGAAAACAAAAGGTAATCCATTGTTCAACTCGAAATGAGCTGGCATTAAAACGAGTGCTTTTAGCTTTTTAGAACAAACATGCACATACATTTGTTTGTGTTCCTGCGTGAATGCAAATTACTCAAGATTATATGAGTGAATGCAGTTATGTGTGCTAATTAACTTAGAATGGGTTTGGTAATACAAAATAAATGCGAATCTATGCTTTTGTATAAGCAATATTTCAATCCATGTATTGATTCAGGAATTCCCAGTTTTTTGTCAAAAAAGAAAAAAAGAAAGAAAGAAAAATCCTACTGAATCTGGCATGAAGTGGGGCACCAGCCAATCAAAACCTTTTGTTCCAACGGTATACATGAAAATAATTTTCACTACAAAACATGTATTGATAGATCGATTAAGAAAAAAAACCTGAATAGAACAAAAGCAGAACGCATTACCCACATGTGGATAAATCTGTATTATTTATCTTAAATATTTGTATAATAAGAAATTAATGAGAGAGAGAGAGAGAGAGAGAGAGAGAGAGAGAGAGAGAGAGAGAGAGAGTAATATCTGATTTTATTATTGTAATCTTAATTTCTTTGCTATTTACTGCATGTCTATTTTACGAATTAACTGCGCCTCAGTTCGTACTGTGACTGAAGTCAATCTAGATGCTTTTTTTTCGATAGCAAGGGTGCGAAAAACACTTACGGTCACAGAAGATCTGAAGCAGAAGGGAGACATGTTTCCACAACTTTTTTTTTTTTATTATTCCGCTTCCAAAAACTTTCTTTAGATCCTGTACGAAGGCAAGCATTATTTTATTCTTATCCCGACAACCAATTGGTTCTGGGTTCTAAACTTCACTGAAATGGGTGATTTTAACTATTGTTATTTCATTAGTTTATTTAGAATGTATGATTTCACTCGGTGATTAATTTATGAACATTGCATAAGTTGGATGGCTGCGTGCATTAGGTATAAATCCCACATACTGGGTACACTGCTGCAAAAAAAATTATGTAGGCAAGAAAATGCTGTATTTTTCATGACAAACTATTTTAGTTCCATTAGCTTTTATTTGAATGTTGTTAACCTATTTACTAAATACCCAGCATACATTTGATCCAAACTTTGTAATGAAAGCTTAAAGTAATTAATTTCAGAAAAATATGTTCACAACATAAGCATTTGGCGTAATGTACTTTGAAACTGGAAGTATCTTGGCTCAATAATCCTTCTTTTCGATCACAAATCTATAAGTCTTTTTATGTGCTGTGCAAGATATCTCTAAAAAGAACTTTTATATTATGCCACAAAGCTCAAAGGGTTACAGCATTTACATTTGCCCATATTCTAAGACAGAATCAAAGAAATTTGTCTCAGATAAATATTTTAGGTTTCAATTACTTTTGTTTTTTCTTTTAAATGAAACCCGGTCTGTATTCAAGAGTTCTAACTATTAAAACGCTTGGTGCAATACTTCTCACAACAAATATAACATTGATAATGTTACAAATGAAGTTAGAAATTAGAAAGTCATCCTTTTAACATAGTTACAATATGCAACTGTCAACTGACCAGCACAAAAATACGACACAAAATGAAATTCCAAATACCAGTAACATTGAGTCAGTGAAGGTAGTATATTATTATCATTAATTGCTAAGCTACAAACCTAGTTGGAAAAGCAGGAGAAAGGAACAACCAGGTAAAATTGCTTAACTCATTAAAAAAAAAAATCCCCACATTCATAATGACTTTAGTACCGAACAACTCTACGTAATATCGTTATCCCATAAACGTATTTTTTTTCGGATACAAACTGTGTCCTCAATTTCTGGGGCCATAGAAATTGCGCAGCTGCAAGCGATTTCGTCCCTTGGAACTTTGAATAAAGTTTCGAGCAACGCTCTGTCGTTGAGATTCTGAATGGCAGAGTCAATACAGATATTGACTCTGATGAATGGTATCGACTGTCCTCACGGACGTTATTAGCTACACAAGCATTACAATGTGACTATAAAAATATAGAATATTCTGGTAAGGTTATGAAACATTAACAATAAATATCTTATCGTATCCAAAAATAAAATTCCTTCTTATTTCTCAATTTATGTTTTCTTTTATTGGTGGTTATTTTTGTGTATTGACTGCTCAAGTATTTAGTTGTCAAATAAACACTCATTTTCAGAAATAGTATTTAATTGGCAGCTTTATGAAATTCATTTCGTTGTCAATATCAAAGAAAATGGTATCGGTGAAAAGGAGACGCCCATTTTTTTGCCTTCTCGTGAAAGAAATAATTATACATTAAAATCGTGTTTCTGACTTACTTATATTAGAAAAAAAAGTCCGAGGCTGGCAAAATCTCCCCTATACAGGATGGGCCATAAGTAGGGTTACAGTTATTTCATTATCTTTTTTATCTTCACAATAACGTTTTAGATATAAATACATTTTGAGCACTTGAGAGATTAAAAATGCTCATTGTACAATGTTTACATGTAAATAAATGTCCAGATGTCTACTAAATATAAAATGCCACACTGTATAATAAAGAGCAAGTGACTGGATATATATATATATATATATATATATATATATATATATATATATATATATACACACACACACATATATATATATATACATATATATATATATATATATATATATATATATATATATATATATATATATATATATGGTCACGTTCAGAAATCGCCATCTCTTGGGTAGGGGAACATGTAGTAGTCATGCCCTGGTGAGAGGGGGTACGCGAGTATGCATATCCATCTAAATATCTAACGGTCATTTTTGAAGGGTCGCGTACACTAGAGACACATATAAGGAGACGAGACAATAAATAACACAGATTATGTGTTATAATCCCAACAAATACCTTGTTCACCAATTCTAGTCGCGACCCAGAAGTTTAGAGCTAATTTTTCAGCAGTTAGGTTTACGGGTCCATGGAATGCGTAAACGGAAATTCTAAACACCGGAAAACTTCTTTACTTTGGGTTGGAATTTGAAAGGACTTTTGTTCTAATATTCATGCTCTGATTTTTCATATGGGGAAACGTGAATGCCCTTGAAAATATACAGACATATATAAAAGTAAACGAAGTATGACTCGTTTATCTTTAAACATATGACACAGAACGTATTGTTCTCCGTTCATTATCATATAAAGAACGTTATATTATTTTCATATAAACCTCTAATATAAACATAGCTAATACCGATAACCATAGAAATATCATACACAGAAATATATCTTATTTTTCTTCTCCTTTTTTGTTAAAGTTTTTATAGTTTATATAGGAGATATTTATTTTAATGTTACAGTTCTTAAAATATTTGATTCTTTCTTGTTTCCTTTCCTCACTGGGCTATCTTCCCTGTTGGAGCCCCCTGGGCTTATAGCATCCTGCTTTTCCTACTAGGATTGTAGCTTAGCAATTAACAATAATAATGATGATGATGATAATAATAATAATAATAATAATAATAATAATAATAATATCAGAATCTTTGGATAAATCAATAACCTTCTTTTAAAATACCGTATAGATTTTCATTCCAAAATTATATATAACAATATATGTAATGAAATTTCAAGATGGAATTCGGAGGTACATTTCGTAACAACGATCAAGACACACCCCTGTCATAACCCCATATTATACGCCATTATGACATCATAAAATCTGTCCCAGAAACATGAGCACGCTAACCAAAGCTTATCTTCGCATGCAACCAAGCATGTGTGTGGAGGCATGAGATGACTGATCCAAACAACTACTCAGTGAGAGAGAGAGAGAGAGAGAGAGAGAGAGAGAGAGAGAGAGAGAGAGAGAGAGAGAGATTTGCCTCTACAGTAACAGCTTTGAAACTATTTAAGGTATGAAATGTAAATAGAAATCTTTCAATATAGAGCCAGCAATTCATATCAAATGCAGTTTTATTTTACAATCAATACGTGCCAATTAAAAATTAATCAGAAGCTAAACACTAACATTAATTTGATTGTTCATGCATATATATATATATATATATATATATATATATATATATATATATATATATATATATATATATATAGTATACACATTCTAAAGACACTAGAGAGAAAGTTTGATGAAAAGCTGAGAGGTGGACAAGCAGGATTTAGAAAAGGTAGAAGTTGTACTGACCCACTTTTAATTTTAAGACATGTGGTACAGTAATGTGTAGCATATAGAAATCCACTTTTGATGACATTTGTGGACTATGAAAAAGCCTTGATAGTGTGCACCGGCCAATTTTGTGGAGAGTCCTACGTATCATGGCGTTCCTCTTGAATAAAGTAAATTTGATTAAGTCTGTTCATGAGCATAGCAAGAGAAAAGTTAATGTTAGTGGAGTCCTATCAAATGAATTTCCAGTGAACAGCGGAGTACTCCAAGGGAATGTGTTGTCACCTATGTTGTTTATCCTCCTCATGGATTTTGTAATGCACACCAAAGTTAGGAATGGTGAAGGATTGGGCTGGATTAGTAACAGTAAATCAGCTGACTTAGAGTATGCAGATGACGCTGTCCTTATTAGCAGAACACCACAGGACTTACAAAACCTGTTTACCATGAAATATTACTTAAGGTTGGGGTCAAGATAAATAGCAAAAAGACAGAGGATGAGAACGGAATATGTAATGGAAGATGAAATATCACTGGAATGAGAAAGGATTAAAGAGACGGAATCATTTAAATTATTATTATTATTACTAGCCAAGCTACAACCCTAGTTAGAAAAGCAAGATGCTATAAGTCCAAGGGCTCCAATAGGGAAATATAGCCCAATGAGGAAAGGAAATAAGGAAATAAATAAATGATGAGAATAAATTAACAATAAATCATTCTAAAAACAGTAACAACGTCAAAACAGATATATCCTACATAAACTATTAACGTCAAAAACAGATATGTCATGTATAAACTATAAAATGACTCATGTCAGCCTGGTCAACATAAAAACATTTGCTCCAACTTTGAACTTTTGAAGTTCTACTGATTAATCAGGAACTATGATCACTAATACAGGATCTTTAGAATTTGAGTTTAAAGAAAGATTGAAAAAAAGCAAATCAGACAATGACTAGGTTAAGTAAAATTTGGAAATCAAATCACCAGAAATTACATATAAAAATCAGACTATATGCCAGTTTAGTGAGGTCGGTGTTACTGTATGGACATGAGTCATGGTATGACAATGAAACAATATCCAACAGATTTTGTAGATTTGAGAGCAAAGCCCTCAGAAGAATATTGGGGGTTAAATGGCAGGACAGGATTAGAAATGAAACTATAAGACATATTACCCGAGTGTCTTGTGTGGATGAGATCATGGTGAGGGGTAGGTGGAGATGGTTTGGGAATGCTCTTCACACTCCCCAAGAGAGGTTAGTTCACCAAACTTTCAACTGGGCTCCACAAGGCACTAGAAGAGCTGGAAGATCCAGGCCTACATGGCTGAGGACTATGGACGTGAAGTAGATGATGAATGGAGAAATATTGATTTAAAAGCTCAAGACAGAGACGACTGGCGAAATCTAACCGAGGCCCTTTGCGTCAATAGGCATGGGAGATGATGATGATGATGATAATTATAAACTGCTGTATTCGTTGTTGTTGTTATATATATATATATATATATATATATATATATATATATATATATATATATATATATATATATATACATATATATATATATATATATATATATATATATATATATATATATATATATATATATATATATATATATACATATATATATATAAATATATGTATATATATATGTGTGTGTATGTGTGTATTTATATAATATGCATATACTGTATATTTGTATGTCTGTGATCAAGTACATTCTCAATGGAGGTAGTTATCTGAATAACGAGGATAATAAATTGATATAAAGAATACTTTTAGATAAAAGTGATAGGCAACATCCCTTATAGCTTTTGGTGATGAAAAGTCAGTGACACGTTTTC
>NC_090765.1:43097435-43104935 GCF_036898095.1 Palaemon carinicauda | reverse complement strand
ATAAAAAAATATTCTAAATGAAATGGTCTTATCTCACGATGTCTTCCAATGCATTATACTATAGGAATAGTGCTATCTTTTCATATATTCAATGCGGAAACAATAAATAATGTGCTGCATACACTTCAAAGTTTTTCTGTTTGGAAATTCGCAAAATTATTTATTTGCTAAAAGGAATTCTTTATTTGCATAAACTGTAGAATTTGTGATTTGAGATATTTATCTCAATAACTTTTGTATATTATTTTCGTAGTTTTCTTTATAGTTTTCTCTATGGAAAGAAGGCATTGTAATAAATATATATGTATTACGTTCTTTTTCTTATATCGGCATTGTGAAATAGGAATATTTTTTATAATTTCTTTTATATATATTACACTTTAAAATAAATGCTTTGTAATAAATATGTATTACGTTCATCTTTCTTATACTGACATTATGAAATAGGAAATTATACAAGGCATTACACAAGGCTTAAACCAACTTACAAACCTTCCGTATTGCCTCCCTGACATGCCAGCCATTACACAGCTTATTCTAAGCTGATTTGAAAGCTAATAAGCGTCATCTGTAGGACTCTCGCCAAAACCTCACTTTCTATGCAAACTTCTTTGTTGCAAATTCTTCAGGAGAGACTGGTTTGCAAGAACAGTAGGAATCCTCTTACAGCGTTTGGGGTCAGGTTAAAGCCCCTTGCCCATTCTAAAACGTCTCAGTCCCTGAATATTCCTCACGAGTCTTTGTCTCCTTTACAGAGGTTTCGCTAACTTCACAGAGTTCATGATGCATACTAGCAGTCTCTCGGGAACTAAAGATGTATGTTTCTCGGAATTCTATTTTATCCTCTTAACATATTCACGCTCAATCTACATGATTATATGTAAGTATACATTATACATACATATATACAGGATATGTGTATGTGCATGGGTGTGTGCATATACCATTGCCTGTGTGTGCCCCCAATTGTGGATACCCAACGAAATAAAGATTATAATGCTTCTTTAGAGTTCAAAAGAAATATCTTATGAGGATTGATTCTGTTATATTATTAATATATCACGAAAGAGAAACGTTCAAAGGGAAGTTTTCATATTGAGGAATTCTCGCTCGTTGTCATTGTAATTATGTTAATATGCTGATCCTGATCTTTATTTGCTGACACACACACACACACACACATATATATATATATATGCATATATATATATATATATATATATATATATGTGTGTGTGTGTGTGTGTGCGTGTGTGTATTCGGCAAACATATTCTACACTAATCACACCCAATGTTCCTCTTGCATAACTATGGCCCTACATCTTAGTTCTTTTCTCCAACTTCTAACTATTACTAAGCCATAAATGTATTTAACAACCATTCAGACCCACTTATATCCTTAACCAGTTACTATCCCATCTATATATAATACAGCCCACGCCGCCATCATAAAATATTTAATCATCATCGATGAGGCCTCCCAGATTGCCTCTTAATTGATTTTATAAGATTTTTTATGTCACTGATTTAGACAGTTTTTTTTTTATTCACTTTCAAGCTACAGAGATTTTAACAGCAACACACACTTCATTATGTTTTTTCTACCATTTATAAACCTATGATATACCATATCTAGAGTAATGAGAAACATTATGACACAGAAATTCTTAAAATTGCCTCTACTGATTTAACTTTGTAGATTAAAACAATTAGCTTCTATCATTTTACATACAATATGAAAGATGTTTACTCTATCGTCTTTTATCATATGGAACAGAACATTTATTTATCTCGTCATTTATTTTGAAACCTTTCCCTAATTTAGACATTTGTTTGGGGTAGCCTACAGGTCTATCTGCGGAGTCATCAGCATCCATAGCCTAGCCTTCCCTGATCCTAGCTTGGGTGGAGAGGGGGATTGGGGCGCTGATTATATGTAATATGGCCAGTCTCTAGAGCATTGTCCTGCTCGATAGGGGCAATGTCACTGTCCTTTCATGAGCGGCATTTAAACCTTTAAATAGTGATTAAAACACTGAATTCCGCTTTCCTCACGTATACCAGTAAACTCACTTGTAATTCCATCACCTCTGTTCACTTTCCATTCTCTAAACTCTTAATTACCCCTTTAGTGTACTCACCACTCAACAGTCTAAAACTTACACCAATTATTCCTTCAACTTCATTATTCACATCTATCTCGCAACCATCTTCCATTCAACCCTAGCTCACATTTCAGCTGCTTTTCAACTTCCTTTTTATCATATCATTTGTCTTGATCTAATTTACAGCCTAATATCCCTATTTCCTCACCTGCTTAAATTTTACACCCTTTGTTTAACTTGAAGGATCAAATATACATCCAGCTACTCCTCTACTAACAATATTCAACTTGTACTAATGCACAACTTCAACTCTCTACTTCACTTTTCTTCTACAATACAGAGTATTTCTAACTTTCATGCTTTCTCTCCTCACACATTTCCCCTAATCTCAAAATTTTCATTTTCCCCCGTAAACTGTACCTTCGAACAATGATATCTCTTTCTCTGCCTTCTACTTTTTTACTTGAATCACATGTCATGACTACCTTTGCGTATCTTTTTATTTATTCATTTATTTTTTCAATCTAGCGAGGTAAAGATTCAAATTAGTTTCCAATCCAGGACCACATAGAAATAATATTTTAGCTTCTTCTAATGATAATAATCCAAAAAACATACTATTAGCGTTACAACTCCCCAAGCTCTACGATTTTTTTGCTAACCAAGATCCAGCTATCACCATTTGTTCCTTCCTTTCCTGGGCACAATCCCTTTTCATCTTTGGCTATTAGAGTGCCGATACATCGAGCTTTTCCAGTCATTGTGTACTATCAGTAGATAATTCAGTGTTTCGGTCTACTGAGGCAAAATAGGTTTAAAGGGAAGTTCAAATCCTTGCACTTCACTTGGACCTAAACCTGGGGTCTCTTACGGGTGAGGTGACGGTCCAAAATACTGTGATTTCCCGTAAATTACAAGAAATCTTTATAGATTAGAAAAATAAACTTTATGGATTTAAACCTGTTTATCTGCCTTTCCCCTTTCCCTTATTTCCATCAAACATGAAATACAGATATTAGATTACCTTACCCACGGGCGAACACATATAAACATATTGTGATAAAAATATGTATATTCAGGTAAATACATATTTCCAACAGTTGCTAATAAGTTACTGGGCCATTAACTAGTACAAACATGTATTGTAAATAAAGTATACGAAGGATTGGCACGGCTAGAGAGCATTGCAAGAGTCAAGTTATAGTAAATAAATGGTATAAAAACTTACTTGTTTTTTTTTTTCGAATAGGCATTATCAGCCTCAAAAGGAAACTTTAATTTAGACAATCAGACAAGAAAACAAATTTCATTACAATTCACCTCTCCGACCACACTTCTTTCTCTATCTTTCTCCCTACGTAATCTATGCAATTTCAGCAGAGAAACTTGAGAGATAATGATAAGAATATAAAAATTAATTAATATTATACATAGTTCCCCGTGTGAGTCTTTCCCCCCCTTCCCGCCCAATATCCTCTGCAAGCAAAATCAATGCTAACATGTGTTTGCTTTCGTGCCAGAGAATTGCTTTCCGACTCGTCCTGTAATATCAGCGTCCAATAGCTTTGTCGAGTTTCCAATCACACGCACCAATTTCAGATCACTAAAGTTTATGAAGATGGTAAGAGAGAAAAGGTTCTTGGCCGGAGTACGAACAAAAATATTATTCCTTTGATAAAAAAAAAAATAAAAAAAACGAACTTAATAAACATACGAAGATATACACAATTATTCACAGATAGAAAATACAATGTGTATAAAAAATATTCATCTCATGACGAATATTGACGTACCTAGCTATATTTGAATATATTCCGTGTATAATAATGATTCTGTATAGATTTTGGGGAATCTGTCCTAACATACCAAATAAAGATATGAGAATAAAAAAAAAATCTAAGGAGGCAAGTCTCTCCATCTAGCATCTGAACCTAAACAGGAGTGCAAACTACAAGTGAATGGAACAGAGTGGGTAAGGGGTTTAATGTGTTGCTGATGAGCTTTCTACAGAGGTGTAAACTTATGAGAATTTTTTGAATAGGGCGTTCATCATCTTCGATTCAGCAGTTCACGTATGGATACGGCAGCTACCAAAATGTTAATTTTTCCCCTGACACCTTGATAATGAGAACACACACACACAAACACTCTGTCTATCTATCTACCTATATATATATATATATACATATATATATATATATATATATATATATATATATATATATATACGCACACACACACACACACATATATATATATATATATATATATATATATATATATATATATATATATATATATATATATATATATATATATATATATATATATACTGTATATATACAATTTCAACATTGAGCTGTGTCCCCAATTCAAAACTGAGATTATCCCCATACATCCTAAATGGCAGCAGGATTTATATTACGCTGGTATGGAGGACTTAAGTGTCAACTATTCAACCACCAACGGAACCCACCATCACTGCCTAACTTTACTGGTCGAATGATTTGTATTGATCGTACGTATGCATATGACTCTTTATGATGTATAGGAATCGATAGGGTTCGTAACGAGGATGGATCATAATATTTTGTGATAGATTAATAATGCAAATAGAAACTATGTCTAAAATTCAGAAGTGTAAAGATAGTGAAGATGGGATTAGAAAGTGTGAAATAAATTAAGTGAATAATAAAGTGCAGATTTAATATTCAGGATACAAAGAGTGTATGTACGGGGGCATGAGGAACTGTTGATGAGCCATCTGTTTAAGTGTAGCAAATGACCAATGTTGTGGAAGTTTAATCGCATAAGAGGTTCATCCACACCTCACCAATTAAGGTATTGATGTGGTATTAAATTATGTGTTTTTTTCCTTTGTACCACTACCCTCTTAGAAAAATAGGCTTTCACACATTACGGTATAGGCCTATATATATATGTATATATATATATATATATATATATATATATATATATATATATATATATATATATATATATACATATACACACATTTATATATATATATATATATATATATATATATATATATATATATATATATATATATATATATATATATATATATGGTTTGTGTGTGTCAGCCTGCAAACAGATGCATTTGGAAGTTGCTAGAGGCAGCTCTCATTTAAAAAAAAAAATATTAAGGGAGCAAAATCAATTAAACCGTTGGTCATCAGCCTTCAAAATAATAACTGAATCTTACAACTTGAATCGAGAATTGACTCTAAATCGCATGCTATCTGCGTTACCTCTGACTTTTGAAGGTAAATTGACTATAGTAACAGCATATCACTGCAATTCTATCCAGTTCAATGAACGACGTAAGACAAAGAAGAGAAAAATAACAAGATTTTATTGTGATTAAATGAAAGACATTTCAAGGGAATGAACGGCAAAACAGAGGAAACTCTATCGTGAATATTGAACACTCATCATGAATATCAGGCATCATACATTTCATATATTTAGAAATGAACAAATAACACCACCTGGAGTCACTCTTTCTTAGGAAAAAGGCTACAGATGAAAATATAATAATGAAGAAGTTTGTAGCGAGAAGATCAAATACTGTAAACCTCCATAATTTCCAACTGTTTAATTTATTCGATAATAGGTATGATGTTAAAGCTGACTACTTAAAGACAAGAAAGGCTCTTCTCACGATATTAAGACACATTTAAACCCTTTTACCCCCGCCATAAGGTTAAATTTCGAGCACAATTTGCTATATATTTTGTTCAAATTGCTCTAACAGCCTTAATTATTGTCTTAAAGAGGTCAAGTTGGTCTCATCCTTTTGGAAAATGCCTGAAGTTTCTCATAAAGTTATCAAAACATGCAAAAACATGTAAATAACAGTGTTTTGCAAGAACATACCGGTACGTCCTTTGGGGGCGAAAGGGCATTTTATAGAACAGGCCTTCCGGTGTGGTCACGCAAAAGAAAATAATAAACTGACAACACTGGTCATTTTGACGTTTTTCCATATTATCACGCAAGAAAAGGGAAATTCTTTGGTAAACATACAAATTGCGCAAGTAAATTTGGTGGTCCGAAACTTTTCTTGACAAAATAGCGTGTAGACGTTCAATAACTCGGGGACTTCAAGGCTAAATAGCAGTTGCGGTCTATAAATTTGCAAGCACGACTGCTAAACACGGTATTGCCACTTTCATGTTTAATTAATTAATCTGAATAGTTTCTTTTCCTAAGAATCAAGAGTAGCAATCACCAATGATACTTCTGAAAACAACGTTTCTGATGATAAACCTTATAACCTGAAACCCATTTTGCCGACCACAATTATGTTCTTTAATTAGCATGAATTTAAGCTGATGTTTACAACGAGAGAGAGAGAGAGAGAGAGAGAGAGAGAGAGAGAGAGAGAGAGAGAGAGAGAGAGAGAGAGAGAGAGAGAAGGGTATGGTTACGTATAGCTAATTATGAAAGATGTTTCTAAGGGAGAATAATAGTACGTTGGTGCTAATGGAAGATGAATAAAAAGGAGAGTTATGAAACGAAACTTACTTTGATGAAAAGGATTCTTGGTTGTTTACACTGGTGCTGTCCGCAATCATTAAAGAGCAGGAAGCATTTTTGTCTGCACTTGTAAAGAGAGAGAGAGAGAGAGAGAGAGAGAGAGAGAGAGAGAGAGAGAGAGAGAGAGAGAGAGAGAGAGAGAGAGAGACTACTAACAAGGAAGGATAGGAGTAAAATAGACACATTTCTTTGAGAAAATGTAAAAGAAAACTTCATAGAATCTCTAAACATAACAGTGTAGCCTGTATTACAAAATTTACAGGGCTACAGACGTGGGGGGAACTTTCCAATAAAAATCTCAAGTCAGGTAAAACTTTCCAA
The DNA here is from genome assembly GCF_036898095.1 of Palaemon carinicauda. NCBI lineage: Eukaryota > Metazoa > Arthropoda > Malacostraca > Decapoda > Palaemonidae > Palaemon > Palaemon carinicauda. The sequence goes on along the minus strand of NC_090765.1, from coordinate 43,097,943 downwards.
TAAAAATCTCACGCCAGATAAGATACATTTAAAGAAAAATATCGGATGACTAAAATTCTTTTTTTTTTTTTTTCAATTCGTAACAGCATTCCCTATACCCAAGTGGATTTGCAAGGGGAAGAATATAAAGTAAATAACAATGACACAGAGAATGCTGACTTAACGTAATAATGTCTACATATTTGAAGGTTCGGAGTCCTGGAACCCTCAAACCTCAGCTGAAAATGTAGTTTCTCAATAGGATCCGCATCCAGAGTTAATAATTGAGGGATTGTGAGAATAAGCTAAACAAAAATTTATGTAAATAAACATTCGTTAAAGTCATATTACAAATTATAAAAAAAAAACATGTTGTACATATTTCACATTCAAGATAATACAATGATAAGAAACGCGTTTTTGGGGTTTTTATTTTCCTGAAATGAAAAATTATGAAGATCTATAACAGATTCCTTGGCAGCCTGTCTCGAAAAATAAAAATCTCTTGTCGATGAGAACCTCTAATTAT
>NC_090765.1:43089014-43096935 GCF_036898095.1 Palaemon carinicauda | reverse complement strand
CACTAAGAAACTGGCTATTCTTTGATGAATTAGTCTATGAATCCTCTATGGATTTAGTCAGGTCTATGGCAAGTGAAAATGAAAGAATTGCCCCCAGTCCGGCCGTAGTGGGTTGCTAAGAAACTTCCGGTTTGAAAATACTAAAGAAAAATTGAAATTGGTTATTGAAATGTTAGAACCATGAATCAAACTGGGAAGTTACAGCTAGTAGAGAATGAATTTATGAAATATAGTTTGGATATCTTGGCCCTAAGGAACAGATGGAGTTAGAAGAGAAGGGCTCGCGTTCTGGCGGAACAGGTAACTGACTGAGAATTTTGTTACAGATACAGGATGAACTGGAGGCTATACGGAACACTTTCATCTACAGATAGTTTGGATAGGTGCTACCGAAGTTGGCGAGCTTTGAAGATCATAATGTACGCGCCTTGAAGGATAATTTGCTTGCGGTTTAGCGACGATGTCCTTTAATTGGATTGCATTGGTGCAAAGCGGTGAGCGACGTGTGTTTCTTCAAAATTCGGCATTGAAGATAGCACATATCAGGACGGCATAGGTAAATATACTGTTTGCTCTTCGTTGACTTTAGTATGATGGCGTATAGGTGTATGCCGAGAAATCAATGGCATCCATGTCTTTACCCATCGCCCTTATAGGTAAAGACATGAAAGCTATCGATTTCTCCGAGGAATCTGACGAACCGACGGACAAACAGGACTGAAATATCTCTTGAAATCTAGAAGGACACTGGCAAACTAAGCAAAGAAGATCTTGAAATACTATAAAAGACAGAAGAGAATAGAAAAGGAAAGCATTTATATGAAGTATAAAAAATAACCTTTAATTATATAGGTAAGTCACCTAAAAATTGAGGTCAAATAGCCTCTACTATTAGCAGTTAGTCGCCTTAAAACAGAGGTCTCAAAGAGCCTCTAGTGCTAAAAATGAGCACCCAAAAATAAATGTCAAAGACCTTTTAATGTTAGAGGTAAGAGGATTAAAATAAAGGTCAAAGAAACTCTAATGCTAGAGTATAACACCTCAAAATAGAGGTCAAAGAACCTCTAATGCTAAAAGTAAGGAGCCTCAAACTAAGGTCAAAGAGCCTCTAATATTAAAAGTAAGGAGCCTCAAAATAGAGGTCAAAGACCCTCTAATGCTAAAAGTAAGGAGCCTCAAAATAGAGGTCAAACAACCTCTAATACTAAAAGTAAGGAGCCTCAAAACAGAGGTCAAAGTCCCTCTAATGCTAAACGTAAGAAGCTTCAAAATAGAGGTCAAAGAGCCTCTAATGCTAAAAGTAAGGAGCCTCAAAATAGAGGTCAAAGACCCTCTAATGCTAAAAGTAAGGAGCCTCAAAATAGAGGTCAAGGACCCTCTAATGCTATAAATATGGAGCCTCAAATTAGAGGTCAAAGAGCCTCTAATGCTAAAAGTAAGGAGCCTCAAAATAGAGGTAAAAAAGCCTCTAATGCTAAAAGTAAGGAGCCTCAAAATAGAGGTCAAAGAGCCTCTAATGCAGGAGATACTGCACCTCAAAATCGAGGTCAAAGACCCTCTAACGCCAAAAGTAAGGTCAAAGAGCCTCTAATGTTAAATATAAGGAGCCTCAAAACCGAGGTCAAAGACCCTCTAATGCTAAAAGTAAGGAGCCTCAAAATAGAGGTCAAAGAACCTCTAATGCTAAACATAAGAAGCCTCAAAATAGAGGTCAAAGAACCTCTAATGCTAAAAGTAAGGAGCCTCAAAATAGAGGTCAAAGACCCTCTAATGCTAAAAGTAAGGAGCCTCAAAATAGAGGTTAAAGAGCCTCTAATGTTATAAATATGGTGCCTCAAATTGGAGGTCAAAGAGCCTCTAATGCTATAAGTAAGGAGCCTCAAAATAGAGGTAAAAAGGCCTCTAATGCTAAAAGTAAGGAGCCTCAAAATAGAGGTCAAAGACCCTCTAATGCAGGAGATACTGCACCTCAAAATCGAGGTCAAAGACCCTCTAAAGCCAAAAGTAAGGTCAAAGAGCCTCTAATATTAAATATAAGGAGCCTCAAAACCGAAGTCAAAGAGCCTCTAATGCTAAAAGTAAAGAGCCTCAAAATAGAGGTCAAAGAGACTCTAATGCTAGAAGTGAGCAACCTCAAAATAGAGGTCAAAGACCCTCTTATGCTAAAAGTAAGGAGCCTAAAAATAGAGGTCAAATACCCCCTAATGCTAAACCTAAGGAGCCTCAAAATAGAGGTCAAAGAGCCTCTAATGCTAAAAGTAAGGAACATCAAAACAGAGGTCAAAGACCATCAATTGCTAAACGCAAGGAGCCTAAAAATAGAGGTCAAAGACCCTCTAATGCTAAAAGGAGTCTCAAAATAGAGGTCAAAGAGCCTCTAATGCTAAAAGTAAGGACCCTCAAAATAGAGGTCAAAGACCCTCTAATGCTAAAAGGAGTCTCAAAATAGAGGTCAAAGAGCCTCTAATGCTAAAAGTAAGGACCCTTAAAAGAAGAGGTCAAAGAGCCTCTAATGCTAAAAGTAAGGACCCTCAAAATAGAGGTCAAAGACCCTCTAATGCTAAAAGGAGTCTCAAAATAGAGGTCAAAGAGCCTCTAATGCTAAAAGTAAGGACCCTTAAAAGAAGAGGTCAAAGAGCCTCTGATACTAAAAGTAAGGAGCCTCAAAATAGAGGTCAAAGACCCTCTAATGCTAAAAGTAAGGAACCTCAAAATAGAGGTCAAAGACCCTCTAATGCTAAAAGTAAGGAGCCTCAAAACAGAGGTCAAAGAGACTCTAAAGCTAAAAGTAAGGAGCCTCAAAATAGAGGTCAAAGACCCTCTAATGCTGAAAGTAAGGAGCCTCAAAATAGAGTTCAAAGACCATCAAATGCTAAAAGTAAGGAGCCTCAAAAAAGAGGTCTAAGACCCTCTAATGCTAAACGTAAGGATTCTTAAAATAGAGATCAAAGACCCTCAAAGGCTAAAAGTAAGGAGCCTCAAAATAGAGGTCAAAGACCCTCTAATGCTAAAAGTAAGGATCCTCAAAATAGAGGTCAGAGAGATTAATGCTGAAAGTGAGCAGTCTCAAAATAGAGGTCCAAGACCCTCTAATGCTTAACGTAAAGACCCTCAAAATATAGGTCAAAGACCCTCTAACGTAAGGAGCCTCAAAATGGTGATCAAAGACCCTCTAATGCTAAAAGTAAGGAGCCTCAAAATAGAGGTCAAAGAGACTCTAATACTAAAATTGAGCAGTCTCAAAACAGAGGTCTAAGAGCCTCTAATACTAAAATTGAGCAGTCTCAAAACAGAGGTCTAAGAGCCTCTAATGCTAAACGTAAGGAGCCTCAAAATAGAGGTTAAAGACCCTCTAATGCTCAAAGTAAGGAGCCTCAAAATAGAGGTCAAACAGCCTCTAATGCTAAAAGTAATGAGCCTCAAAATAGAGGTCAAAGACCCTCTAATGCTAAAAGTAAGAAGCATCAAAATAGAGGTCAAAGAGACTCTAATACTAAAAGTGAGCTGTCTCAAAATAGAGGTCAAAGAGAATCTAATGCTAAACGTAAGGAGCCTCAAAATAGAGGTAAAAAACCCTCCAATACTCTAAAATAGAGGTTAAAGAGCTTCTAATGCTAAAAGTAAAGAGCCTCAAAATGGAGGTCAAAGACCCTCTAAAGCTAAAAGTAAGTAGCCTCAAAATAGAGGTCAAAGAGCCTCTAATGCTAGAGGTAAAGCACTTCAAATTAGAGATCAAAGAACATATAATGCTAAGATTATAGTACCTCAAAATAGAGGTCATACGGCCCTTAATACAAAAGGTATGGCACCTCAAAATAGAGCTTAAATATCCTCTAATGTTGGAAGTATGGCACCTCAAAATAAAAGGTCAAAGAGCCTCTAATGCTAGAGGTAAGGTACCTCAAAATAGAGGCCAAATAGTCTGGCCTATTCTTTGTATATTCACCATACGCATTGGTTTCCTGCGCGCCAGCGCCTCTCTGCGCCTTCACCAAAAACTGAGCTTCAGCAGAAACTGAGCACTAGCAGCATCCTGTGCGCCAACGTTCCAGTACTCTCCTTCGCACTCGCATGAGAGGCAAAAAGAATGAAAACTTTTTGACAGGTTAAAATTGCCCCGTTCCCCTCCCCGCAAATGCATGACAGCATGCCGGCCGGGCAAAAAGGGAAGAGGCTTCACAGAAGGGTTCAAGATCCCGAAGATTCCATCTTCCAAGGCGAATCAAATGATTCCCCTGAAGAAAGGAAAGATGAATACTGTGAAGAACTGCAGAATATAATAGGTGAGAACCTAGAGAGAAATGAAAATTGTGATTAATGACTTCAATGCTAAAGTTAGAAGGAATAATCAAGGGATAGAAAATGTGATGGGTGTTGAGGTTCTTGGCGAAGTTGCAAATGAAAATGGGGCACATTTTATAAGTTATTGTTCAACAAACAATCTTGTTACTGGAGGTACTCTTTTCCAGCACAAGGAGATCCACAAATATACAAGGAATTCACCATGTGGCAATTACAAATATCGAATAGATCACATAGCCATTGATAAAGAGAGAAGGGGGACTCTGGGAAATGTAACAAGCTATAGAAGTGCAGTTATTGGTAGTGATCACCAGCTCCCCATTGCCACACAAATATTAAAATTAAAAGAACCCAACAGAAATGTAGGTAGAATACCTAAGTTTGATACAACTAAGTTTCTAGAGGATGAGCACAGAAATCTTTGTAATTGAATGTAGGAATCGAATTACAGTCTTAAGAGACTTTAAGAGACAAAGTTTTGGGACATGCAGTTACAAGGAGAAAACCATGGATATCAAATGATACTTGGGATACTATAAAAAGAAGACAAAGAAAGAAATTTATTTCTTAAAGTTTTCGAGGAAGTAATGAAAATTACAAGGTAGAGCATGCCAAGTATTTCAGTATTGATAGTGAGGTCAAAAAAAATATCAGGAATGATTGGAGAATATTTAGACAGGAAAGCAGATTAAGCTGACAAAGCTATGAATTCAGGGAGTGGCTTTGTTGTAGGAATTGTTCTTGGAATTATTAATGAAATCTCTACGGGAAAAAAGAAGCATATACCCATCAAAAAGAAAAATGGATCTGTTATAACAAAAGAACATGAAGAAAAGTAACATTGGATTGAACACTTTATAGAGGTCATGAATAGGAAATACGAAGGGAATAATTTGGTTGATATACCTGAAACTGATGAAGACCTTGATGTGCCCATGAATGAATTAGGTGTGTTTGAAGTTGAAGCTATTCCTAAAAAAAAAACTCAAGAGATGGAAAGCCCCTGGATACGAAGGAATAACTGCTGAGATGATATTGCCTGAAAATGAAGTGACTCCCAGATTACCTACAAGATTATTTTGTAGAATGTGGCGTAGAAAGGCAAAGCCTTATGTATGGGAGCTAGGAGGGCTGGTGAAAAAGACAAAAAAGGGTCTGATTGATTGCAATCATTACAGAGGCATCACACTTACTGTACGTCAGCCATCATGAAAATATATAGAATGCTCATTCTAAAGAGACTAGAGAGAAAGATTGATGAACAGTTGAGAGATGAACAAGCAGGATTTAGAAAATGTAGAAGTTGTACTGACCAAATTTTCATTTAAGACATGTGGTACAGCAACATGTAGAATATAGAATTCCACTTTTGATGGTATATGTAGGCTATGAAAAAGCTTTTGATTATGTGCTCCAGCAAATTTTGAGGAGAGTCCTGCGACATTATGGAGTTCCTCTCAAATATGTAAATTTAATTGTCTATTCATAAGCATAGCAAATGCAAAGTTAATGTTAGTGGCGTTTTATCACACGAATTTCCAGTGAAAAGTGGAGTACTCTAAGGGAATGTGTTGTTACCTATGTTGTTTATCCTCCTCATAGATTTTGTAATGCATAGATCGATTGGGGATGGTGGAGAAGGTTTGGACTGGATTGGTAACAGAAAATTAGGAGACCTAGAATATGCTGATGACGCTGTCCTAATTAGCAGAACACCACAGGGCTTGGAAAGCTTGCTTACCAGAATGCGTGAAAAATCACATGAGGTTGGGCTCGAGATGAATAGAAGAAAGACAGATGATGAGAACGGAATATGCAATAGAAGATGAAATATCTTTGGAAGGATAAAGGATTAATGAGGTAGAATTATTTAAATATTTAGGAACTATGATATCTAATATAAGAGCTTTAGAATTTGAGTTTAATAAAAGACTGAAAAAAGCAAATCAGAGGATGGCTAGGTTAAGTCAAATTTGGAAATCAGGTCGCCTAAAATTACATATAATAATCAGGCTATATATAAGTTTAGTGAGATCGGTGTTACTGTATGGTCGTGAATCATGGTATATTAATGAAACTCATTTTGTAGATTTGAAAACAAAGCCCTCAGAAGAATATTGGGTGTTAAATGGCAGGGCAGGATTAGAAATGAAACTAAGAGAGATTACTCGAGCGCCACATGTGGATGAGATCATGGTGAGGGGTAGATGGAGATGGTTTGGGGATGCTCTTTGTTCTCCCTAAGAGACATTAGTTCACCAAACTTTAAACTGGCCTCCACAAGGCACTAGAAGAGTTGGAAGACTCGGGACTATAAAGCATGAAATAGGATATTGTGATTGGCGAAGTATTGAATTAAAAGCGCTGACGATAGAGCCGACTAGCGAAATCTAATTGAGGCCCTTTGCGTCAATAGACGTGGGAGGAGATGATGATGATGATGATATGTGGGCAATGGCTTCAAGCATCTAGCTCAAGGCGAGTCACTTGGCCTCCTTCTTTCTTTAAAAACTCTTTTGTGTCTCTATCAGTGCAAAATAATGGATGATCCTTAATATTTTCCAAAATAATTTCAATTTCTTTTTTATTTCTTTTATTTTAGGTATAAATAAATCCTTATCATTCACTATCGGGACTATCCTAGCAGTTCAATTATCACTATTTATTACCCTGGTCAATTTAGATTTTTTTGTATTTACGTTAGTGTTTGCAGACATTTTTTCTTAAAGAATCGAGAGATATTTGGTTGTTTTGTATTTCCATGATTTGTCATGTTTCTATCTCTCTTTGTTTTTCCTTTTATTTTTCTTCATTTCATCATTTTTTCTTAAATCTCCGATTGTATCCCTTTCTTTTGTAGGTAAAAGTATCTCTTTGAAGGCTCGTTCATAATATGAGGTAACAATGATAAGAATAAAATAGATAGGTACAACTTAGGACGAATATTGTTTATGGGATCAGCTTTGCCCCTCCTTGATATATCTATCATGCTGTTCACTCTAATGTTGCTCCATTTAACACCACATCAAAAAGGCAACATGACAGTTATCAACATAGAAATTAGCAGGAACAGTGAAAATATATTCTATTTCAATTCCTGAAATTTTTCATTTGGATATGTGAATTATTATAGGAACAATGTATATAGTAGAGTTTTTTTTTTCTTTTCTTTTTTATAGATATTTCTAGCATTTGGGTTGACACCCCTCTCGAGGATGTTACCATGCTTTAGTCAATCTTTTTGAAGGTTTCACCCCCTGAGTGTCAACAGCTTTAAGAGTGTCCCCAGCATTAAATAACTTTTTGAAAATCACATCATAACCATCGAGCTAGAAAGAAACTTTTTTTTAATGTAACTCTCTGGGTGTCACTCACTTTTAGGGTGTCACCTTGGGCAGACACCCCTTTTGCTGCACCCCTTATGTCTTATTTTGAATTTTTATGATTACATATATGCATATTTATACATAAAAGTATATTTGTGTGCTCGAATACAAAGACTGATTTACATATTCATATAGTAAGGCAAAATTGGACGATTTTCAAAACCATGGTCAGGCAAAATTGGACAGGAAAACTTCTCACTTTTTTCTTGGCGAGGCAAAATTGAACAATCTTG
>NC_090765.1:43081514-43084014 GCF_036898095.1 Palaemon carinicauda | reverse complement strand
AAAAAACTGAAAACGTAATAATAATGGCATAAAAAAATAGGTCATGATATTTTCCAATTCTTTTGTAGGACCAAATGGACTCTAAGCATTTTAGTCATTCAAAACCATTAAGAGGGACTGACATATAAAACGCTAGAGAGAGAGAGAGAGAGAGAGAGAGAGAGAGAGAGAGAGAGAGAGAGAGAGAGAGAGATCAAAGGCTTTCACCTTCTTGAGCATATTTTCAAGTCTTGAAAAGATTTTCTTATTCAAATATTCTGCAAAATTACAACTCTTTCATTAATGTAAACATGAATGAAGACCAACGTCATCCATACGTCATTTCATCAAACATTTTCGTCGTTGAAAGAGGCAATTTAACACACACCCAGCCACTTCCTACTCAATAGAAAGATATTTCTAAAAAGGTTTCTACCGTCTGATTTTGGGAATATATTCATACCTCCGTTTTTTTTTTACGAACTTTCATCATTCTCATACTCGGTCAGATGCATCTCTCCCTTTTCAATCTGAGTCCAATCCTCTTATTTTACTTTTATTCTTATTGCTCTCTTTGGGACTGAATTAAATTCGAATAAAGAATTGTCGGTTATCCTGGCTTCTTCATGAAAAAATAAAAACCACTTTTCATAAAATGGCAATATGCAGACATGTATTGCATGTATTGTAGTTTCAGTTCATTTCAAGATAAAATCATTCCATACTATCCGACCCATCAAATAAAAAAAAAAAAAAAAAAAAAAAAAAAAAAAAAAAAAAAAAAAAAAAAAAAAAAAAAAAAAAAAAAAAAGAAGAAGAAGAAGAAGAAGAAGAAGAAGAAGAAGAAGAAGAAGAAGAAGAAGAAGAAGAAGAAGAAGAAGAAGAAGAAGAAATCTGATTGCTTCCTAACTATTCCCTGTTCTCAAAAATTTTTTTCTAATCATCCGCAAAGATTCTGTTTCAAAGTTTGCAACAAGATCAGACAATTCATCTCCGGCATAATGACAGTCTTGCCAGCCTAGGGACCTGTACTACGGTAACAGAATCAATAAGTGTAAGAAGCAGGATCATTATTCATCTTGGCAGATGGGTTTTATAAACGCATATGGTGGAACATTAACGATTTTCACTGATTAATCTATCACAGGTAAGTAAAAAAAGGTGGGTTAAAGTCCTAAAGCTAAATTGGTTTCATACATGCAATTGACAGAAAAAATCCTCAAGAACCCTAAAGCTAATAGCGTTTCTGAAAAAAATATAGCAGTCAACTAAAATAAAAAACGAAAGCAATTTCAACTGGAAAAAGATGAAAAAGTTACACATTTCATACAGATAAAATTTTTGAAGTATCTGGTTTCACTCCAAAGTTATTTTAAAGGCAAATGCGTTACAAATCGTAATACTATTAAAAGTGTAATAGTATACAGCAGCCTGACTGAAGAATGAGATTTATATCAATGTAAAATAAAGCCTAAAATGTGAAAACAAGAGTCCTGCACGTGAATGGTTTCAAATGAGAATTTTTATTTCTATGGAAATTTTATGAATTTATGAGCGTACACTCCAATACAAGAAGAGAAATTATGGAAGAATAAAGTACAATATCATTTCGGAAAAGTGTTATACTCGTACAATAGAATAAATACCCATGATATGTGAATTACGTTATACGATTCTACAACTGATCTTAAAAAATACATTTTACGGAAGGTAACAAATATCTGAAAGGTAAATTGCCCGTGTAAAGACGTTATTGACAATAGCCTAATATGAGGGTTATTGGGTGAATATGTTCCTCATGACTACCCTGATACTTCAAGTTCATTATAATTTAGAGGTTTAAAGGCCGCTCATGAATGACAGAGACAAGGGGCAGTGACATTGTCTTGTCAAGCAGGACAATGCCCTAGAGTCTGACTATATATATATATATATATATATATATATATATATATATATATATATATATATATATATATATATATATATATATATATATATATATATATATAAATGATCAGCGCCCTAGCCCTCTCTCCACCCAAGATAGGACCAAGGAGGGCCAGGCAATGGCTGCTGATGATTCGGCAGATGGACCTATAGGCTCACCTAAACTCCATATCTTTAGCTCACAAGGACGGTGAGGTTTGCAGCGACCAAAGGGACTAAAGAGTTTGATCGGGACTCGAACCCCAGTCTGGCGTGTTACACATTGGCATATGAAGTGAAAGCACGATGGCTGGATAGGAGTAGTGATAGGGTACTCTACCTTATGTTGAGCTTCTCCATAAGAACTTTTTATTCACTATTGCAAACCCATCTTCTGTAGCAAATATCTTCAACATTCTCCCCTTTGCCTCTCTACTAAGTCTATAACAAAATTATACAGCTTTCCCCCCATCAAAAAATTTCTCACCGTCAAAACTTTTCCCTCTTCATTTACATTTACCCCTGCTCATACAGGTTTCCCCTTCACGTAAACTTCCCCCAAGTTATGCAGGGTTTCCCCTTCACTTTAATT
>NC_090765.1:43069014-43076514 GCF_036898095.1 Palaemon carinicauda | reverse complement strand
AAGAAACATTCCCTCCTACGATAGACAAAAGCTTGATAAAAAAGGAAAATATATTCAACACAACAATTCAATAAAATGAATTTTTCAAATAGAGGTTCTGGTGAAAGTTTAAAAGATAATCAAAAGGAAATTGAACATAAAAACTATTCTGTTGTCGAATGAAACTTTTGAAAAATACCGAAAGGGAATACAGAAGGTCTACGAGAACAACATGTTTATAAAATTTCTTCAAATTGAAAAATCAAACGAATAAAAGTGAGCTAAACAAACATTGTTATTATTGTACTACAGTTAATGTTTAAAAAGATGAATATACGATATTGATTTTACTCTCTTTTACAGCGACATGAAAATAGAAAAAGATGTTGGCCATTTATCCAATGATATATATATATATATATATATATATATATATATATATATATATATATATATATATATATATATATATATATATATATATATATATATAGAGAGAGAGAGAGAGAGAGAGAGAGAGAGAGAGAGAGAGAGAGAGAGAGAGAGAGAGAGAGAGAGAGAGAGAGAGAGTGAGTTTAATTATCATTAAAGGGATGAGATTTGAGATTTATTATCCCAATAAATCAAACTTGACTCCTACACACACACAGAGAGAGAGAGAGAGAGAGAGAGAGAGAGAGAGAGAGAGAGGAGAGAGAGAGAGAGAGAGAGAGAGAGAGAGAGAGAGAGAGAGAGAGAGAGTTTAACTATCCTTAAAGGGATGGGATTTATTTTCCCAATGAATCAAACTTGACTCCTACATCCATACATACATACATAGAGAGAGAGAGAGAGAGAGAGAGAGAGAGAGAGAGAGAGAGAGAGAGAGAGAGAGAGAGAGATTCATATCAATATTTAAGCTGTATTATTTGCATAAAGTTACAACTTCTCTCTCCCTGATCAGATCAGAATCAACCTTTTTACTATCTTCCATACTTTATTTCTAAGCGCATGTAAATAAAAAAGAAATATTAATTCCACATCCCACAAATTTCAATATGCACTTGTATAGAATTTTTAGACGTATTTTTCAATTAAGAAGTTACTAACAACAATAACTACAGATGTAAATTCTCTTCAAAATACTTAATCATGTTTTGGATTGGAGGGACCATTCTCATACCCGGAATATACAGAATCTTAAAGAACACTAAATATCGGACACAATTCGGTAAAATATCTAGATCTATTATCGCAGGTTACTTCAGTCATGTACAGATTTATAAGTCTGAAATCGGAGAGTCAAATAATCCCTCAGCAGTGTTATTTGAAAATAAACATTTATTCAGCACTTTAGACAATCAACATCACTTAGTGATCCCCTCCTAGCTATGGTTTGATACCGCCCTTGACATTATACGTTTATTGACCAGAAACTGTTAGTCTACGGGATACAAATAAATCTTAAAGGTTAAAACGAGACGTAACCTCCAGTCAGACTTTTCTCGAATTGGTAACTAACTATGGTTTTCAACATTTGCGGACTTTTTAAGTATAAAATATACGAGGGTCCTTTTCTCTTCAAAGACACTTTCCCATTTTCCTTAAAATATAATCACCTGTTGCCAGTCACAAGGTCCACCCAAACCCAAATTTGATTGTAATTCATATAATTAATCCCAAGACAAGAAGCAAAATGAAATAAACCATAACCTTTATGCCGGAGATCATTTGCAGCAAAAATATTGTTTAACTCATTACGTTTGGACGCCATTATTCTCACGCTAAGCTAGGCTCGAACCTCGACCTTCGAAGTAAAGGATTGCACATGGCTATGAATTATGTTTATCAGTTCAAGGTAATCAATGTTCCTAAATGTCAAACATACGCATGGGATTCAACAGGTAACAGCTGTGTATGATTATTCTATGATGTTTACGACAACACATTTATATGCTTACAACGCAATAAGATATGTTTTTACTTAGAAATACTTATTAAAAATAATATGAAATAATGTAAACTCAAAATATAAAAGGAACAGCGATATAAAGCCAGAGGTCATCGTCAAAACAGAAAAAATCCTATTTGTTTTAAAGCTAAAAATCCTGCATTTGAAAAACCTTTTGAATCTACAATTGTATACAGACAAATGGAAAAACTTAGGATTGGAATATTTAATTTTCTTCTTGCAGCCCTACAGCGACTGGCACTCAAGAGGGCGTTAAACCTCTCCACTTTCAGAAATGGGTCCTCATGCTCTCTCTTTGATTGAATATGGGGCCTTGTTACGATTCACTTTAATCAGCTCCTTAACGCTCTTCGAAAATTCTGCCTTTTTAATGCCACGTGATTTTACAAGTTTTCATAAAACGATTGATTAAGGCTTACATAAGTCAGATCTAATATTTTAGGCATAAATTCATGGTCAGATATTAGAAATATTATTGCTATTATTTATTATTATTGTTATTTTGACTCCTGACTAAGAGGAAAGTTACATTATCATAGCTCATACATTTCATTTCCTTGAATGACTTTCATAGAGCTACGAAATCGAGGAAACAAAAGTTTTAGGACGTCACTATGTCATTATCAGGATTAATAGAGTATTATCCTGGCTATAACAAGGTAACAAGACAAGAAGGTCGACTCTCGTGTTCAGCAAACAACAGGGAAAGCAATGCTTTTAAAGTTGGTTATTATACATCAATGTGTGTTTTACCTCACCTAGGGAAAAGATTACTTTTCATCTAACAGTCTGTTTATCATGATTATTTTTTTCAATGGGAAAATATTTCGTAAAAGAATACATGGATGTCTCCTTAAACTAAAAGGCAGTAAAAATAGGAGCGTGGGGTATTTATGATAACCTGATGTATTAAAGAATATTTGTATAATATCAAATTTATAATTATTCTAAATGGTTAACACATTTATAGCAATGTTCAGGCCGCCAACTTTCTAAACAAATTTTCGTGTAGTATCAAACGGAAGCAAAAACATAAAAAAAATGTGCACTAAAGAAATATGACAAGATTTAAACGGAAAAAAGTAAAAATAAGTCACTAGAAAACAAAAATTGAGAAATAGTTAAGAAAATGATTAAGAAAGACCTTATGACCAGAGTAGCATTACAACCAATCTGAACCTTTGGTAAGTCGCAGTTCATAATACCGCCTGGATGACAACCACAATTTTACAGTAAAGGAAAAGAAACTCCTCTGCTATCGGCCACTAGGAAATCCCGGTACACGATTCAATACGATTACAGTTCTTATTCTATAATCCTTGGATTACACATTACTAAACGCGCGTTGCATTGTAACTGGATATGGCCAGACATTACAGGTTATACAATAATTGAAGTTTCCTGTTGAATTTAAGTTTTAATAAGATGACCGAGTAGGAGATTTAAGGAATATAATATAGTAGTGAAAAGGGGAACAGAATATTACCTATAAGGAAACCGGTATTCTAAAGCAACAAGAACTCGCCTTTTATAACCAAGAGACGCAACATGAGAAATCTTTGTAAAACAATCATATTGCAAAGTAATTAAATTAATACCTAAAAAATTGTGCCCTCGACACATGCTGAAATTCTAGCCTACCTTCAATTTCCCAGTACAAAGGATTTGGAATCTAGATAAATCCTAACCATATCATATATTCATTAATGAATTCCCCTGAGCATCGCTGGATACAAATTGACCCAATTGCCCTCCTACTATAATTAATCTCCATTGTATTAACGAGCAATGACGCAGAGCATGCGAAAACCATTAGGTGAATTTTCGATATCATTTGATGAAGGTTGTCGGTATTTCAAGTTTCTTGTGTCTCCCTATGTGGTAGCATTGTCAAATGCCTTAATATGAAAGAGAAACAGTATATATATATATATATATATATATATAATATATATATATATATATATATATATATACATGCATATATATATATACATACATATATATATATATATATATATATATATATATATATATACACATATATATGTTTATATATACATATATATAAATATATATACGTATATATACACACACACACACATATATATATATATATACATATATATACACATTATATATATATATATATATATATATATATATATATATATATATATATATATATATATATATATATATAGTTGTTACTTTTTTCTCTCCATTTCTATTCTTTCTGTTACTTTCTTTCCCATTACTATCGTTTCTAGTCATAATATTTCCTTTAACTCTGAGGAAAATTTGTTTGTAGGTACTTTTGAAGATGGCATCATTTTGGATGAATTTTCAAAGTTAAAACCCAAAAGGTCAAAATTGCACTTTTTTTCATCATATTTCATGAACTATGATAAATAGAAACTTTGGCGGATATTCTAATTCATGATCTCATTTTTCTCTGAAGTTGATTAACTCTCTTGGTAACCGGTGATTAGTTTTCGAAACATTTGAACCTGACCACTACATTTTAGACAAAGTTCAACATAAAGATCAAAGTTTAATTTCCCATGATTTTCAGGGAATTTGAAGTGGGTGATTAATTCAGGTAAAATATCTTATTCTTATCTGAATTTAATCAAATTTATCACGTACTTCCTTTGGGATTACTAACTTACACATAAAAAAAAGTTAACAGGCGGATTTAAAGATGTAAGTGCGACCACGAGTTTTATCAATTATCTTTTGGCCGAAACTCAAAATCTGTCTGAACCGGAATAAAAACGTAAAAAAAAAATTTATTACAATTTGTGTAAATACAAAAATAAAATATCTATGAAAAAAAAAATATATATATAAATATAGTCGCCCGACATTCAGCAGCACTTTTGGGTGGACAAAACTAGTGACTATTGTTCATCATTCGTGACATGAAACAAATAATTATGGCGAAAACAGTAGACAAGCGAGTCTTTCCAATCCAGTTAGTATGGGAAGATTAATTACCATAGTAACGCATACAGCAAATCTAACAAGGGTATAAAAGCGGCCTTGTATATACCAATAATACTAGCTTCAATGTGTGACCAAATCTCACGTCATCTGATTGCACTTATTGTTAACGAAAGGGCTGCAGGTGTTCATAAAGTTCACAGAATCATACTATTACCAGTTTTCGTTTATTTCAATGGTAAGGATTAAGAGGTATTATCCGCCACTGTTTCCAGTAAACGAATAATACCAATTTGCTATTCGCCTGTACATTCGTCTGCCTTTAATTCAAGACGATATTTTCACAGAAACAAAGATTAGTGCAATGAAGTACCATTTAAGACTAAGATTTAAATAACCTTAGGAATATATCGGTGATAGAAATACCCTTACTTGTAAATCATACACCAGGAACCAATTTCATATGCATTATGGCATTATGTATAAATTTGTAATGAACGTTCAGACTTTACTGATAAAAGTATTGATTCCGTATTAGATCAACTATGTTACCTGCTCAATAATACATGGTTCCGAGAATTATGAAAAAAAATACAACTTACTATCGCAATTCGTAGTTTTGAATTGTTAATAATCATCGATAAATTACTCTTGTCGGTGTACCAGCATGTTGCTACACTCCATTTTATGTATTCTCTATACATACCAATAATTCTTCTATATTCAAATGAAATTGATCACACTTCAACTGCAAGACGTACATCAACAACATTCGCTCTTCATCTACCAAAAAAAAATAAACTACTAATAAAAACATCAGCAATTTGATCTCTAACCTTTTACCTCAAAGTGGCACACATAGCACGCTAGACTCTTAACAATTGTTTTTTTCATATAGGAAGAAAAACCTCTTGGCTCCAGTCTATGAGCACTTCATCTTGTATATGTCTGTACAAGCTTTCTCTCCGTATGCTTCAGGAACAGCTTCCTATCCTCATTACTGGAGGAATAATTTTCTATACATCATTTTAAAACGTACATATTTTCCTCTATTTTTTGGGCACAACTTTCGGTTTCCAAAGAGATTGCATTTCTCGGGCATATTTTCCTCACTATTTCTTTGGCACAACTTTCGGTTTCCAAAGAGATTGCATTTCCTCTTTACATCGAAGGAAAAAGATACCATATTTCAAAGGAAAGTACTCTATCTTTATTTCTCACGAATAACGTCCTCTTTATAAAGAGGAACAGACTACGATATATATTTCCCGTGGGACACCTTTCTCAATTTCCAAAGAAACATATTTCTCGATTTACTGTATCTCTATGGGAATAATTATTACAATTTTAAAATAAACAGCGTTCTTGCTTTATTCACAGAGTAACACCATTTTTTCGCAATTTTCCTAGGAATAGGTTTCTCTTTCTACATACACAGAACCGATATCGTATTGATATTTACTGAGAAGTAGCCCCCGCCCCCCCCCTCTCTCTCTCTCTCTCTCTCTCTCTCTCTCTCTCTCTCTCTCTCATTGTTTTTTCTTGGAACATCTAATTATAGTTATTTACCCAAAAGAACTTCTTTTATTCTTCTGTTGCTTTATGAACTACTTACATTCTATTATTGTCATAAATACTATTAACAGCGGAGGACATAGAAGATAGAAGAAATTGGAAACGGCTTACCAGAAATATCGACCCTGCTTTTCGTGAAAAGCTTTAGTCGAAGAAGAAGAAGACTTATTATGAATACTATTTTTACTGTATTTCAATAAACACAATCATTATGGGACTTATCATTCCAAAATTCGGTCTGATTCTATACTTCTTTCTAAATATTTTTCTTTTTGGCGTTTTCTCTGACAATCGATATGCATAAAATATGTATTAAAGCTACGAAAGGATAATTGTTAAAATAAGGAAAATTAAAGATTAAACATTCATCGGCCCAAAAATAAAATTGTATGTGGAGGAAGAAACCTCCTAAGAGATTACCATGATCATTCTTTAACTGTTACCATAGCGATATCTTTGCTCCCATAAGAAAGAGTTAATACTGAATACTATCGGTTTAATAAATAAAAATGTATATTTCTTTTTAAATCTAGAAGTTAAAAGTTATCAATTATAGAAAAACTTAGTACGAAAAATTTCCTCGAAATCCAAAGAATATTGAAAACATTTTTTCTTTTTCATTTA
Source organism: Palaemon carinicauda (assembly GCF_036898095.1). Lineage (NCBI taxonomy): Eukaryota > Metazoa > Arthropoda > Malacostraca > Decapoda > Palaemonidae > Palaemon > Palaemon carinicauda. The sequence goes on along the minus strand of NC_090765.1, from coordinate 43,069,439 downwards.
TTTCCTAGTTCAACAAAATACCAGAGGTCCACGACTAATTTCCTATTCATCATGTTAATCAGGATCTAATTATACGAAATATCGAGGTGAAATATTTTTCAATTGGAATAGGAATAAATCGATTAACTAAATGACAAGTAATATTTACAAGAATTTAATATACACACATGTGTATATATATATATATATATACATACACATATATATGTATATATATATATATATATGCGTGTGTGTGTGTGTGTGTGGGTGCGTATGTATGCTTGAGTAAACGTAGTTTGCTGGTTACAGTATAGAGTTACAGCTACATTAGAGTATACGAGGGCTATGAATTGGATGTACAACCAAAGTTCAAAGTTGGCGTGATTTTTTATTTATCTATTTTTTTTTTTCGTGGTGGAAAACGTGGGGGGGGGGGGGGTTAT
>NC_090765.1:43051514-43061514 GCF_036898095.1 Palaemon carinicauda | reverse complement strand
TGTTAATGTATCAGAATAGGCGTTAGTTAGTATTTCGCCGGAAAACTGACGTCAGTTAACAATACGTCGATAAAATGGAACAGAAAAATGCATTATTAACTCATTCATCAAACGGTTAAGAATAGACATTCTTGATGTTTCAGAATACAGAAAAATCTTAAAACCTTGAGATAAAAAATAAAGTCATGGCATCAACAGAAGATGAAATGTGTCCACAAATTACTTTTTCATGGAAATACTAAATATGTCTAATTTTACCAAATAATACACTTTTCAATGAAAAAAAACCCACAATATGCAAATTAATATACATTCATACTTAATGCAAATATATTTTCCTCGACTAGCAATTCTTTTCAATACCGTTGGGGACATTTATGTAAATGGGTAAGAATATGAATTTCAAGTTAACTGGACATTTAACCAATATAATTCTAGATACCGAATTACTTGGCGTAACACTTTACCATGAATGAATTAACAAAGAATATTTCATATATATGCATGTATAAAATGGATTTTACAATATCAATATCTGGAGCACATTGAATAACATCACATATATTGAAAAGGTATGTTTAATATCTTCACCGTGAAACATAATTTCATTATTTCTCAAGCTTGGCTGAAGCAAGAGCAGTGAATTTCCATATCAGCAGAATTTACACGGTAAGTAATTTAGCGGGTTATGTACATAATATTCCTTGCATAAGCAAATAATAAAAAACACTATTTTTAAGGTTAAGAGATTTTTAAAAGGTCGCCAATGACCCGCAAACGGAGGGGAAGAGCTATTGCCTTTGTTACATATACTGTACATAATGTCCTTGAGCATTACTACTTACACATATGATAAGCTCCTATGCATCCTCTCCATCCAAGAAGAGGATAATGACTGTTGATGACTTAGCAGGTTGCTCAAAATGACAGTAAGGTTGTGGATACTTTATATGAAATATCTGGCTGAAAATAAGGTTCAAACTCCCGACCCCCAAAATGCGAGTCAGCGATGTTTCCGATAGCCCAGCACAACCCTTATATCGTTCAATATTTTTCGACATTTTCATATTTATCCTTTGCCCAGATACATATCAAATGTTAAGGGATAGTGGAAGGATAAAATTTATTAGTGTGAACACTGTACAGATAGTCCAATTAAATACATACTGCAATAATATGGAAGCATACTGAATGTTCGTGTTACCGGAATGCAATAAAATATTTAAGAAATTAACGATCAAAACAGAATGTAAGCAAGGCATGCCACCAAGAAAGTTTAGAGAATGTATGCATATCTAAAAAAAAATAAGTAGCAAGGGTATTGATTCAGAGGAAACACAACATATATATATATATATATATATATATATATATTATATATATATATATATATATATATATATATATATATATATATATATATATATATGTAAATATATATATATATATTTATTATATATATATATATATATATATATATATATATATATATATATATATATATGTAAATATATATAGATATATATACATATATATATATATATTCATATATATATATATATATATATATATATATATATATATATATATATATATATATATATATATATATATATATATATAATTTGATATGATAGGTTTTGAAGGTGACAATTGGGGCTGTACATGCACTAAAAAAATTCTATTTACATATAAGGAGTTGATGTTTCTTTACTACTGTGAATTATAAATGAGATACGTGTTGTGGTTCAACCATTTGATGTGCACTCATGTGTCAACTGTCCTCCATAGAAGCATCCCCATCCCATGACCCAACTGGATAAACCAACATCTATGAAGGACCTTCCTAATAGCAACCAGCTTGACACACATTGTGTGTGTGTGTGTGATTTACTCTGGTAAGTTACACCTCATGTCGTCACAAGGATATACTATTACAATTTAAAAGTAATAATATAGGCAACATCTCAGTCTGATAGATAAGAACTAGGTGAACATACATTTATCTATAAGAGTAACTCCTATACTATTTCCTTTTGTTTTTGTAAGGATAGTACTATATAGGGACTGCAGTAGTGAACACCACTGTAGGTGATGCGACATTCAGTGCACCTGTAGCGGTGCACTGTAGACATTACTGTACTTGAAAGTATCTGCAGCGTTCTTTCGCCCCCATCTCCTTTATTTCAATTCTTCTATTATTCACCCTTTCCCATTAACCTACTTCCATTTTTCTGTACAGATTTTAAAGTTTTCCTTCATACTGCAACAGCTAGTTTTTTCCCTGTTGAACATGGAAGCCGAATGGTCTCCTAAACTCCAGTGCCTGGGTTTCTGGTCCAAGTTCATAAAACTAATCCAATCCAATCTAGGTAGTAAACACGGGTTGCAGTAGTCCAAGAGTTCTAGGTTCAGTCTTGCATTGTTAGTTTTTCTTTAAAGTGTTCAATAACTGTAAAATTATTCTCTAGAAAATTCATGAAGTCAATTTCTGTTTGCATGTGTTAGAAGAATTGCGGTGCTGTGCAGGACCATAACTAAGCATTTACTTTGTGAAGATAAATGGAACAAACAGAATCAAATATTTACATTAGACACAGCTGAACCCTAAGTTAGCCGAATACAATACGTGACCAGCAAAGGTGATTAAAATGATTGTACCGCCGTGCTTCCCTACCATTAGATATTTGGTCAAAGACCCAAGTAGGAAATGTAACCACTTAAAGGTTTTAAAGGCCGTTATGAATGGCAGAGGCAAAGGACAGTGACAGTTCATTGGTTAGCAAGAGAAGGCCCTAGAAACTGACCATATATACAGTACAAAAGATCAGAGCCCAAGTCCCCTCTTAAACCAAACTAGGACCAGGGAGGATCAGGCAATGGCTGCTGATGACTTAGCCGGTAGACCTACAGGTTCCCCCAAAGGCCCCCTATCCCTAGATCACAAGGATGGTAAGGGTTACAGACACTACAAGAAACTTTCGAACTTGAGCGGGACTCGAATCCCAGTCCGGCTAATCGCCAGACAAGGGCGTTTCCAATAAGCCACCACAACCCTTTATCTTGTACTTTTCTGTCTAGCTAATAGCTGTGTCACAATATTCTGTAATTTCTCAATTATATCTCATACTTCTCCCATATTTCATTTGTGTTGATATTAATGGAAAGAGGTCCACAGTACCACTACATTATATTTTTCTTGATGATTGAAGGGGAGAGGATAATTTCATTCCTATGTCTATGGATTTACTTATGCCTTCACAATAACAATTGTTTCACTGCAAAATATTCGCTTGCATTACTTAGGTCCATATTATGCTTTATAATTTTCAACCTTTAGTTATCGTAATAAAACGCATGACAACAAAAGTACATGAATATTTCTCCACTTCAAAAGTACAGATATTTTGAAGGAATATTTACTTGTTACTAAGAAAGGAATATTAATTAAATATCAAATTATAGGCATTAAGAGCGACAAGAGAAGTAATATAGTGAAAAATAACTTCACGAAAATGACTATAGTAATGAGCACAGCAGAGTAAAAGATCACAATTCGAGCAACCTTATCAAAGAATAAAAAGGCCAAGAGAAAGCTAATATCCTTAATATCGGTAATTAAACGACAATCAAACAATTGTACTATTATTATTATTATTATTAATACTATCCAAGCTACAACCCTAATTGGAAAAGCAAGATGCTATAAGCCCAGGGGCTCCAATAGGGAAAAATAGCCCAGTGAGGAAAGGAAATAAGGAAATAAATAACTGAAGAGAACAAATTAACAATAAATCATTCTAAAAAAAAGTAATGTCAAAAGAGATATATCATATATAAACTATTAACAACGTCAACAACAAATATGTCATATATAAACTATAAAAAGACTCATGTCCGCCTGGTCAACAAAAAAGCATTTGCTCCAACTTTGAACTTTTGAAGTTCTACTGATTCAACAACCCGATTAGGAAGATCATTCCACAACTTGGTAACAGCTGGAATAAAACTTATAGAGTACTGCGTAGTATTGAGTCTTATGATGGAGAAGGCCTGGCTATTAGAATTAACTGCCTGCCTAGTATTACGAACAGGATAGAATTGTCCAGGGAGATCTGAATGTAAAGGATGGTCAGAGTTATGAAAAATCTTATGCAGCATGCATAATGAACTAATTGATCGACGGTGCCAGAGATTAATATCTAGATCAGGAATAAGAAATTTAATAGACCGTAAGTTTCTGTCCAACAAATTAAGATGAGAATCAGCAGCTGAAGACCAGACAGGAGAACAATACTCAAAACAAGGTAGAATAAAAGAATTAAAACACTTCTTCAGAATAGATTGATCACCGAATATCTTGAAAGACTTTCTCAATAAGCCAATTTTTTGTGCAATTGAAGAAGACACAGACCTTATATGTTTCTCAAAAGTAAATTTGCTGTCAAGAATCACGCCTAAAATTTTGAAAGAGTCATACAAATTTAAAGAAACATTATCAATACTGAGATCCGGATGTTGAGGAGCCACCGTCCTTGACCTACTTACAATCATACTTTGAGTTTTGTTAGGATTCAACTTCATACCCCATAATTTGCACCATGCACTAATTTTAGCTAAATCTCTATTAAGGGATTCACCAACCCCAGATCTACATTCAGGAGATGGAATTGATGCAAAGAGAGTAGCATCATCTGCATATGCAACAAGCTTATTTTCTAGGCCAAACCACATGTCATGTGTATATAGTATGAAAAGTAATGGGCCAAGAACACTACCCTGTGGAACACCGGATATCACATTCCTATACTCACTATGGTGCCCATCAACAACAACTTTTTGAGATCTACTACTTAAAAAATCAATAATAATGCTAAGAAACGACCCACCCACTCCCAACTGTTTCAGTTTGAAAACAAGGGCCTCATGATTAACACGGTCAAAGGCAGCACTAAAATCAAGGCCAATCATACGAACTTCCCGACCACAATCAAGGGATTTCTGTACTGCATCGGAGATAGTAAGAAGGGCATCACATGCTCCAAGGCCTTTCCGAAAACCAAATTGCAAACTAGGGAATAGATGATTACCTTCAGCAAACCTATTAAGACGTTTTGCCAGAAGACGTTCAAAAACTTTAGATAATATGGGAGTTATGGAAATTGGGCGGTAATCAGTGGGACTTGAGCTACCACAAACACATTTACATAGAGGAGTAACATTACCAATTCTCCAACAAGTGCTAAAAGCTCCTCTTCTTGCTAACTTGCGTAAAATAACAGATAACTTTGGAGCTAAGAAATCTGCTGTCTTTATAAAAAACAAAGGAAAAATACCATTAGGGTCTACACCTCCATAAGCATCAAGGTCCATCAACAGAGCTTTAATCTCACGAGATCGAAAAGCTAAACTAGTTAGTTTAGCCTCAGGAAAACAGGAATGAGGAAGTTCAAGTTTTTCATTACTCTGTTTACTGTCAAAAACATCAGCCAAAAGGGTTGCCTTTTCCTTTGGACAGTGAGTGACTGAGCCATCTGGTTTAAGTAAAGGAGGAACTGTTGCATCTACACCAAAGAGTGCAGATTTAAGGGTAGACCACCATTTATGTTCCTGAGTTGTACCAGAGAGGGTTTCTTTTATGATTAAATTGTACTCCTTTTCAGTTGAGGCATAAACTCTCTGAGCAAAAGCTCGAAGCTAAGTATAGTTGTTCCAGGTCAAATCTGATCTGTTACCCTTCCAAAGGTGATAGGCCTCCTGCTTCTCCAAATAAGCACGTCTACAATCATCATTGAACCACGGTTCGTCCTTCATTCGGTACCTTAGCACACGAGAAGGGATACGCCTATCAATTATGTTGACTAGATTCTCATTCAAAGGGACAACAGGATCTACACTATTATATAATTGTGACCAATTCAAGCACAACAGATCATGCAAAATCCCATTCCAGTCTGCTTGGGATTTCATATAAATTTTACAAGAATATGATATATCAGGGACAGGCTGCTCAGTCTTCACTAATAATGAAATCAAGGCATGATCCGAAGTCCCGACTGGAGAACCAACCTTACTAGTTATAACGCCAGGGGAGTCAGTGTATACGAGGTCCAAGCAATTACCAGACCTGTGAGTAGCTTCATTTATGATTTGCTCACAGCCTGATTCCGAGGCAAAGTCTAAAGCTCTTAAGCCATGGCGATCGGTAGGAGAGATAGAACTCTACCACTCCCTATGGTGAGCATTAAAATCACCAACAAAGACAAAAGAAGCCTTTCTATCATCTTCTTGTATCTTAGCCATAATGGTAAGAAGACAATCGAAGATAGAATCATCCATGTCTGGATTCCGGTAGATTGAACACAAATAAAAGTTGTTATGCCTGCCACAAACTTTTATTACCTGAATCTCATGACATCCACATTGATAGCAGGACTTATGAGAAGCAGGGTACTCGGTCCTAATATACACCGCCATTCCCCTGGCCCTAGGAATAGAATCACGTTTCAGCATTATTGGCTTCTTAAAACCAGTTATAAGGAGCTCAGATGAGTGCCTCATATTAGAAACCAAAGTTTCTGAGCACAAAAGAATATCATACTGTCTGGACGCAACTGTAAGGTCTCGGATATTTGCATGAAGACCACGAATATTGCAATACAGAAGACGACATTGACGAAATCTAGGACGTACTGGTCCCGGATTTCGCTCAATGTCTCCAGACAGCATAAGAATTAATAGAAATAAAAAAGAGACATCATACTTGAAAACTAGATTAACAAGAATTAAAACAAAAACAATATGTACAGAATAATAATAAAAGTGATTGATGATATCCATAGACTATAGTAAAAAGTCGGAAAAACTGGTCAACATGGAGGAGCCGAAACACCATGCAAGGCTAAATACCCTCCAGGATAGACACTTCAACTGAAGGGAGGACAGTAAGGATGGTTTTGAGAAGAAAAAATCAGAAAAAGGAAAAGACAACCTCTTGATAAACCACCAGGCATCCATGGCCCTTCTATTAAGCCTGCCCAACACACCATTTCAAAAAAAACAAGAGGAAGAAAAAAAAATAAGATAGAACAGTGTGCCCGAGTGTTGCTACGAATAAAGAAAAAAAACTCGCTTAGAAAATAATTAGAATTATAAAAACTGGAAATCAATGATTTTACATAATCTTAGACACTATAAGATAAAATAGATTTTCATTACGTTATTGTTCCCAGTAACAACTGAAATGTGGTTGGCCATTGCACCCCAACGCTAAAACTCATTCGTAAATAGCTTATTCATATTTCAGGTATTTCGATATTAACAAAATACATAACGTTACTTTGGGAAACTTCCTCTGTATTATGTCTCAGGATTACATGGTAATATGATAATAAAGCGGTTTAGAGGTGCACTGAAATTGACTATATAGTACAAATTTTAGTTGGCACAAATATACAACTATCTACAAACATTGGTATTTCAAAAAACAGCATGAAATGCCCAATATCCACGGTTAGTGTGCATATTTACAACGTACATTACTCTGTTCCCCAGAATTCGCTTACGTAACATCTCGAGGGAAATCTAAGATGTAAACTGTATGTTACCTACGTCACATCCTGAAATCCTAAATCCTTCCTTCAAGAAAATTTGTAGATTACACCGCCATCAAAAAGTTCAAGTGTGGGCAGAAAAAGGATGATGAATTGCCTGTCGGGGTCTGGGGATTCTTGGAAATGATACGCCGCCCTTTCTTCGCCATACAGAGATTACTAAATTTTTTTCTTATATTTTTTTCTCTTTAAATATGACGTGAATGACGTTAACATTCTCTATATCTTCTATAATAGTAATATTATTAATAGTAATAATGATGATGATGATGATGATGATAATAAAAATAATAATAATAATAATAATAATAATAATAATAATAATAATAATAATAATAATAATAACAATAATAAGTGGCAAATTGCAGTGTTGTTTACAAGAAAATTAGATAAATAGAAAAGGTGTTTTATAAAATTAACGCCACTGAGGTAGCCATTACCAAACTTGCATAAAAGAGGGTTTCCTACCGAAATAATAATTAATAATAATAATAATAATAATAATAATAATAATAATAATAATAATAATAATAATAATAATAAAAGTAAAGCACGCAGAGGGCAGACCTCTGCAAACGAGAGCTTATTTCTCGAAACCAGTTTGCTTTTCCCAGACTTAGTTTAGACCGTAGGCGTATTTGAAGTCTGTGTGACAACCATGTGAAACTTTGGGTTAAGGTAGAGTTAATTCGGTCTACCTTCTGCTCGACCTTGACCTTGTCCTTTGACCTAGGACTTTAAAAATTTAATCACTTCAGTCTCAACATAACAATTAATCCCTGAAAGTTTGACTTTTCTATGAGTAAAAATGGTGGCCAGGAAGAAGTTCTCAAACAAACAAACAGGAGCCAAAACATAACCTTTCCAAAATTCGTTGGTGGGTAATCAAAGGAATATTTCACGGATAAGTTTGACCAACGGAGTAAGTGGTTTTTTACCCCATTACTCGATATCGATTACAAGGTATGATTCAGCTCTAAAATTCCACAAAAAAACTTCTTGTAAGTAACACACACACATATATGTGTACTGTGTGTGTATGTATGTATGTATGTATGTATGTATATATATATATATATATATATATATATATATATATATATATATATATATATGTATTATATATATACATATAGAGAGGTATATATATACATATATATATATATATATATATTTATATATATACATATATATATATATATATATATATATATATATATATATATATATAATATATAATATATATACATAATATATATATATATATATATATATATATATATATATATATATATATATATATATATATATATATTATAGAGAGAGAGAGAGAGAGAGAGAGAGAGGAGAGAGAGAGAGAGAGAGAGAGAGAGAGAGCCAGATACTTTATACACACATACACACACATATATATTTTATTTTCCTTAGGTCACACTCAGCTCTCCCGTCCCTCGGGTAGGAGGGAGAGAAGGTAGTCATTCCATAGTTTAAATTACACTAAAATTAAATTATATATGGCAGGTACAGAATTCTAAAAGATGAAAGTTCTTTTCTGTACTTGGAATGAAATTCAATCCTTTAACATGAGAGCTGAGCGTTAGGTTTAGAATACCCATTGCCAGAATCAATATCTTATAAAACAAAAATGCTAATCATTGTAAATTTAGTAACACACGGACCATTATTCAACAAAACGGATTCTTCTTTTGTATTGACAGACATTATACTTTAAAATCTTACTTTCGTTTCAAAACCTTTTTTTTGTAAACAAAGATTACATTACACCCACGCGTCATACATAGGGATTTCGATTCAATATTCATCGTATATTTCAAACTGTCTTTCCTTCTCGTGGTAACATACTTTTTGAGAGAGAGAGAGAGAGAGAGAGAGAGAGAGAGAGAGAGAGAGAGAGAGAGAGAGAGAGAGAGAGAGAGAGAGAGAGAGAGAGAGAGCAGAATATTGAATAAGGTCCTAGATAAACGTTTATTTTCTTCTGTTGTTTTTTCGGTCATGCGTATGGATGATGGTAAATACCGTTACGTTGTAGTATATCAAGTTCCTAAGTATAATAATATTAAGTACATTTATCAAGAAAATAGCGTTTACACATTTCTATAACAAGAAGTGAAAAGCTCCATGAATTGATGGTATTACAAGTAGAATGTTGTGGCATTGGTGGTGAACGTAATATTACGTTGTTGAACATGGAACAAAGAATGCAATCATGAGTTCCTTAGATAGGAACGGATCCTGCAAAGCATTTTGAAAACATCTGCATAAGTTAAAGGTTGGGAGGGAATGTAACCATGAGGGTAATTGGGAACGAGGATAATGGAGCAATGAATGTTAATATAGATGGTGGGAGAATGGGTGTAATTAATTGA
>NC_090765.1:43039014-43041514 GCF_036898095.1 Palaemon carinicauda | reverse complement strand
CTCATTAGCAGGATATCCAATCTCTTTACACAAACAGCATGTTTCAGATTCATAGTGCACTGGTTTGGTGTAAAAAACGGGTCTGGCTCAAAGGTGAGATATACCTCTTTGGCTGTTTAATATCTACGAAGATGGAAGATGTAGTGATATATGTAAAACAAGAACAGATATTGCTGTTAATTTGAGGGAAAAGTAAACATTTTGTGACTTCTAGATAATTTTAAAGATATTTGCACGTTTGAAGGTTTAAAGGCCGCACATGAATGGCAGAGGCAAGGGGCAGTGACATTGCCCTATCAAGTAGGAAAATGCCCTGGAGACTGTTCATATTACATATATTCAGCGCCAAAGCCCCCTCTCCACCCAAGCTAGAGCCAAGGAGGGCCAAGCAATGGCTGCTGATGACTCAGCAGATAGACCTATAGGCTCCCCCACACACCCCATTCTAAGCGCACAAGAATGGCGAGGTTGCAGCGACCAAAGGAACTAAAGAGTTCGAGCGGGACTCGAAACCCACTCTGGCGATCACCAGGCAAGAACGCTACCACCAGGCTACCACAACCCTGTAGTACTGTTTAATGCTAAGGGCGTAAAAACAGCGAACACTACTGAAAAGGTTTGATAGGAACGTCTACAGGAAATGCTGAGCCAACTCTTTTATGACAGTGATATGTGGGTGCTGTCGAGATGTATCTTTTTGCGCAGTGCATAAGGAAAGAGGAGAGAGAATGGGTAATAGGCGCAGACATATGACGAGAAGTTCTTGGGTACAAAATGTAAGCAAAAACATGAGATATGAAATGATGGGTTTGGGTGAAAATTTTATAATTAGAAATTATTTGGAGGTAGGGGGAGAAGAAGAAATATATGCTATCCAAACGAAAAAAAAATAACTTTTGGATTCCATTTTCAAATAAGTTATTCTTATCCGAATATGAAGATATGAAAATTCCGTAAAAAGGTTGCTATTTTTTTTAACCTATTGTGAATCAAAAGTCCTCCACTTTCCTTTATAGAGAAACAGAAGAAAATAACCTAAAATCTTATACATATTAAATTTTACTCTTTACCAAAAATTATTGCTTAAAGAAAATGATAAAGATTGTCCATTTACTCTTGCTGTGGCCAATTTAATATATCCGTTAACAGAGCAGTTTATCTGTTAGAATACCAGGTAAATCATTGAATTCTTTTGTTTTATGACCATTTCTAAATATAAAAAGCAATGGAAGAATTGTTAGTAGCATGCGAGAGACCCCGTGAAGGAAATAATGAATTATATTCAAGTGAAAGAGTATCTAAGAAAAATCAGATACCAATTACGAGATTTGAAATTTTCCATTAGCAAAATTGGGTCGCCTCATCTAATTCGAAAAAAAAAGGAATATGGAAAAATATATGAAAAACACGTAATGATGTGGATGATAAATTGTTGAGAGAGAGAGAGAGAGAGAGAGAGAGAGAGAGAGAGAGAGAGAGAGAGAGAGAGAGAGAGAGAGAGAGAGGAATTGTGATTACTAAATGAAATCTATTTTCAGATGACAATACGAGAATAAAACTAATCATAAGACTAATCATATATATAATGAAAACTAATCATAAGACTAATCATACATATAATGAAAGCTAATCATAAGACTAATCATACATATAATGAAAACTAATCATACAGATAATGAAAGTGATGTGACTAATAATACAGACTATAATACATCAGCAGAGGTCAATCTTCTTCGAAGAAGTTTCACTGTTGTTTTTCTTTTTTTATCAATGTAAATGGTAGTCATCAACTCGAAGGCTTTTACAGAAATAAAAACAGTATCAAGATTAATCTCTCAAGATCTGAATGCAGACCATTATTCTGTGTTGTAATTCTCCCTCGTTTTGCTGAAAGCCTTTTTTCTCTTTATACAGAATTGGGGTCAATGGAAGTTTAAACAAAAGCGAAGTGAAACAATCGAAAAGAGAAAAGGCATATAAAATGTATCAACAGAAAGAAGGGATGTAAAGGACGATGTTATACGAAATAACAAGACCAGAAAATTATTTGAATATAAATATAAGCAAGATTTGAAACATTATATAAAGCCAATGATACCAATGTTTGAAAAACTGTAAGGATTCAGAACAGTAGAAGGATGATAAAATTATATTAAATAAGGCCTGGAAACGATAAAGAACAAAAAGTAGATTGACTGAGCGGGAATGAATATTGCTTTATACAAGTATCAAAGTTTTCGGAAGCCAAACGGTGAGCGAGACGTGACACGCAACAGTATTTGGAGGACCCAGGGATAAAGCTGAAAGGAAATTCTTGAAAGGAACGGGTGCTGGAACAATACAGGTTCTTCCAATAACAAGAGAGACTGCAGCATTGTATTAATGATAAAAAGCTTTGCCCGTATGGAATGTTAAAGGTACTGTCATTAAATCTAAAATACAAGAACTTTGAAATGTATATGCTTATGGATAAAGTTTTCTCAAAGGAGGGGCTATTTTT
>NC_090765.1:43026514-43029014 GCF_036898095.1 Palaemon carinicauda | reverse complement strand
TCTTTTAGAATTCAATAAATTACGTCAAAAAAACTTGTGGATTTTCTTTTAATGGATTTTTTTTTCGAATCGAAATTATAATTTCTCAACATTTCTTTGGCATAACGTTTCAGGGGTTTAAAAAAAAATTGAGAAATATGCTATTTGAAAAGGTTTTTCCCCTTTCTTATTCTTTTGGAGTATGTTGTTTAATGAAATATCTATTGAAGAGTTTTTCAAATACATGAAAAAGATTCATGAATATGCTGCATTTTCAATCATGATAATTTATGTTTTATCATATAATGAGAATTTTCTCTTTGGTGGAAATTATAGAAGTCATGTAAGACGTTTTCATAAATTCGTTCACTTTAAAATCTAATTCATTTTAAAAAGTAGATAGCATTCTTTAAATTTCAAGTAAAGATTGTAGTATAAAATATGGTAGACATAGCGGTAATTTGCTGACCAACAAAATAACTCAACATGCATTACGAAAAAAATTCTATTTCTCTTTTCTTACACGAATAATGATGATAATTTTACTGATTGAAGAAATTCAAGAGGTATTATTTTACAGGAATCAGTAATTCAAGAGGTGTTATTTTACAGACAATGTTAAAAATCTAATAGAATCTCATATGATGAAAATAAATCCAGCAATTTTTAACAGTCAAAAGTCTGCTTTACTTGTTTGACTTGTTATTCCAGTGCAGGTATTATCAATTTTCTTTTTCCCTATTTACATCTATATAATACTTTCTATTTTAGGCGTCCCTTAACTGTCATTTACTTTTTACTGTAGACTGAAAAAGTGTATAATAAATACACGAAAAATTCATGTGCTAATGTACTTCATCATTTCCTGTCAGTTTTTGCAGAACGCTAGTCACGTGATCTTTGTGACTATACAAACACTCAACTACGCATACATTCCGGATATTCATGAGACTTATTTGCCTCTGGCGTATTGATTTTCCTATTGGTCATAAAAGAAATAACCATTGTTAAAGTTTCATAAATTACTTCACCGTACGCCCTGACATAAAGGGAACGTTCATATGCGTAAACGCATATGCAGGCAAACACGCATAACACACAATACAATACAACACACACACACACACACACACACATATATATATATATATATATATATATATATATATATATATATATATATATATATATATATATATATATGTATATATATATATGTATATATATATATATATATATATATATATATATATATATATATATATATATATATATATATATATATATATGAATGAATGCGAGAGCAAACTAACTTGAGGATGTTCTAACATGAAAGAAAAGGAAATGGTCATGAGAAGGGCATAAAATGAGAACGTCAGATCAACCTTTTTTTTTTTTTTTTTTTTTTTTTCATCATCTATTCATATCATGACATTTCACATCCTATTAACTCTTCTTACATCAGATATAATACACGAGAAATTCATCTTAACAGCTTTAACCTTTTTCCTTTCATTAGCATTCAACATCTATAACTCACTTCCACAAAGGAAAGCGGATTCAACAATCCCTTTATGCATTCCAAATTTGTCTTCAGAAAACAATCTTCCCAGTCTTTTCTCAATCTTTTGCACATACTTTGCTACATATCCTGTTTCCCTGATTATGTGATGTACTCTATATTCACTTCAAATACATAGACGTATCAAACATTTTCATTGATTTCCTTCACTATCCATATCCAACGTCAAAGTTTCCACTTACAACCAATGAGAAAACAATTAAATCAACAAATAAAACAATTACATACATGGCGTGGAATAGAAATGAATTAGTGGTAAGGAATTTGCTGCATACCTACGTTTCCATGTCATGCTGTGCTGATCTGGGATAGTGAAGAAAAGCAGCAGAAACTAGCAAAAGTGTTTGCAAAACGAGGAAATTGTTAGATATTATAAGGGAAAGTATATTATTATTAGGGAAAGTATATTATCATTAATATTAATATAATAATATACTTTCCCTTATAATAACTAACAATTTCATCGTTTTGCAAACCCTTTTTCTAGTTTCTGCCGCCTTTCTTCACTCTCCCAGGCCAGCACAGCATGACATGAAAACGTAGGTATTCAACAAATTCCTTCACTACTAATTCATTTATATTCCACACCTACATCCATCTATGACCCTGACATTACTCCGTTCCAAACGATTTATAACAACCCTGGAAGCATAACACACCCTTCTCTAAGACCCACAAAACACGCCAAAGCAGGTACATACTCAAAGACATGCTTTGCTTTCATCCTACAGATACATCTCAACAATACATCTTCTACACCGCAACTCAACATCTCCATTTTTTCCCACGTCTATATATTCCATATATAGCTTTTCCATTTACTTTCAAACCTCTGATACATCTGTCTAATGACAAACATTTGATTCAAGCACCTTCTTCTTTGTATCATAAACCCACAACGCTCTTAACCTATCAGTTACGGTAATACGCACACACATA
>NC_090765.1:43006514-43019014 GCF_036898095.1 Palaemon carinicauda | reverse complement strand
TAAGATTACATAACTAAGAGTGTAATAGAGTATACGTAGACAAAGAATGATACGAATAAATGACTATATGATTAGAGTGGACTAACCTCTGAAATGAAACGACTTTGTTATGCAATAAGAAAAATACAAGGAAATAAAGACACTTTAAATTTCCTAATCGACTCAGATAGTGATTTTGCCACGAAGAGAAAGGAAAAGACAGTTAAGCACAGACTAGTAGTTTTTGATGAGTGGCTTATTAACTGGGTTTGGGTGGCCGATGTGGAACGTCCCTGACTGGGGTTCGAGTCAAGCTCAATCTCGTTAGTTTCTTTGGGCGCTGTAACCTCACTATCCTTGTGAGCTAAGGATGGGAGGTTTTGGGGAACCTATAGGTCTATCTGCTGAGTCATCAGCAGCCATTGCCAGGCCCTCCTTGATCCTAACTTGAGTGGAAAGGGGGCTAGGAGGCTGATAATATGAATATATGGTTAGTCTAGTCTATGGCATTGTCCTGCTCGATAGGGCAATGTCACTGTCCCTTGCCTCCGCCATTCATGAGAGGCCTTTAAGCCTTTAAATACGGAGAATAAGAGACTTTGAATAATCCCTTAAAAGAAACCAGTAATAAACACAACAAACAGACGAGTGATGATGAGTAATAAATGAATGAAAAAGAAGATAAGAGAAAACGAGAAGAGCGTCAGAAAAAAAGGCCTGCCATGGTACACCCACGCCGTCTTTCAAACTTTGGCGCAGCTTGTCCGCGTTTAGACACAAGAAAATTGTGACTCCACATGCGATGCAAGCAGAGAGAGAGAGAGAGAGAGAGAGAGAGAGAGAGAGAGAGAGAGAGAGATTTCCAGACGAAAGGAAAACATGCAGAACGTGTTTCTTTTCGTCTGGGTCTTAAG
Organism: Palaemon carinicauda; assembly: GCF_036898095.1. Classification (NCBI taxonomy): domain Eukaryota; kingdom Metazoa; phylum Arthropoda; class Malacostraca; order Decapoda; family Palaemonidae; genus Palaemon; species Palaemon carinicauda. Next base: position 43,018,121 of record NC_090765.1, on the reverse strand, counting down.
GTTATTAGATACATTTGTCACTAACGAATGATGGGGCTTATAAAAGAAATGCCAGTAGAGAGAGAGAGAGAGAGAGAGAGAGAGAGAGAGAGAGGAGAGAGAGAGAGAGAGAGAGAGAGAGAGAGAGAGAGAGAGAGAGAGTAGGAGTTCGAATTTGAATATATTGTAAAATTAGTCAGTAGAATATACTGGGTTTAGTGATCAAAGAGACAACAAAGGAATGCCCCAAATATTGTTCTTCTTCAATATCAAGTCCGGTTATATCATCAATACATCTATTCTCCGTTTACTTGACCTCGCTCTGACCTTTTTCGGCGTCAGTGACAGCCAAATCAATTCCGTTGGTGGCAACTCTTATAAGGAGCCGAATCCTGAATTCACGAGGCAAGTTGAATTTCCTGTATTATGTAACCAGGAGATTGTGTGAAAGAGGGCCAACTTCCGGTCGAGCTTGACCACTTTGGTGAAAAGTATTTTCCTTTTTAGTTTTCCAAATTGTATGAAAGGAAATGAATTAATAAAATTCATGTAATTTGAGAACTCGAAAATATATATAAATACAAATTTTCTATCAACTTAAAAATGTTTTCCTTTTCACGGAAAAGTATCATATATATATATATATATATATATATATATATATATATATATATATATATATATATATATATATATATACATACATACATACATATATATATATATATATATATATATATATATATATATATATATGTATATATATATATATATATATATATATATATATTATATCAAATTCTAAATAAAAAAGCACTGGTACAATGCCCACATAGTTTATACTTTAGAATCTCAAACACATAAATAGCCGGGGGGGTTTGTTCCATTCTTTCTCATTTCATATTATATTATTTTTTTTTCTTCTTATTCTAGAATGGTATCCACTTTTAAATCAGCGAGCAGTTAATGTTTTACCCCCCCCCCCCAAGCTGATAATTAATAAATATATGCCTTTAAGAATTTCATCTAACAATTTTTTCTACTTCATAATATAAGATAATATGGGCCCTTCTGCATACGTTCGATGTTCATACTTCATTACGTACAATAAACTCTAGTAGTCTAATACTAATTCGGAAACGATACAAAAATATCTAAGAAAACACTTCAAGAACAAGAAATGTAGGTAATACCATCAGTGCAAGATAAGAGCTTTAATTAGTAAAGCATTTAAGGTACATTATCGAAAATAATACTTTTCAAAACAATTTCAACAATACTTTTTACGGGTATTTCTTCTCCTGTATCATTTTGAATGGAATCAATGATATTATAGATATACGATTGGGTTGTATTTATAAAGATGGCTTATGCAACTGGGTAAAACCAACCAGTTGCACTATAAAGTAAAACTTAGAAGGGTATAGTAAGAAATAAATTAGGTAATTGGAAACAGTGCTAAGGTAGCAAGTGCAGCTAAGGGCCCGATTAAAAGCTGCAAAGAACTTTAAGTAGTGATCATATTGCAGGTGTACTGGTGGCAACTAATTAACACATGCAATAATAATAATAATAATAATAATAATAATAATAATAATAATAATAATAATAATAATAATAAAAGAAGAAAACCAACAACAGTAATAATAATGAACAATTGAATCAATACACTACCACTACGGCTAATAATCATACCGTATTCAGTAACAAAAACACAACTCTACCGGAATTTTTAGCAACATTCCATCATCATTCCATATAACGCCAAGCAACGCAGAGGACCTCGGAAATTCCGCCACTTAAGTCTTCCACGCGAATTCCCTTCCACAAAATCTCCACCCATCATCTATCTCCCTTTTCTCACCCTCGTAGGTCTCAATCATCCACTACTCTACAATTTTACTTACTATTCTCCCAGGGAGATTGTATTATTATCATTATTATCATCATTAGCTGAGCTACAACCCTAGTTGGAAAAGTTACAACACCAAGATATCTAACAGAGAAAGCACCGCAGAATGGAAAGGAAATGAAGATTTAACGAATAAACTAAATATGTGAAATAACAAAGATAAATGATAAAATATATAAAGATCTGTAACAATGTTAAAATAGATGAGTCATGTATAAACTATGAAATAAGATTTATGATCCCGTTTAAGAGAAAAACATTTGCAACAAGTTTGGACTTCTCAATTCCCATAGATTCAACAGTTGGATTAGGAAGATCATTCCACAATCTGATCACAGCTGAAATATGACTTATAAAATGATGTGTCATATTAAGCCTTACGATGGAAAAGACAAGACTGTTGGAAATAATCGCATACCTAGTACTGCGTACAAGATGGTACAGTCTCAGAAAATCTGAACGCAAAGGTTGGTCAGAATATTAAGATGCACAAATAACTAACTGGACGATGATGTCAGAGATCCAAATCTAGAACTAGGAAAAGGGATTTATCAGACTGAAAGTTTTTGTTTAACAAGACTCAAATTGTGATTGGATAAAAGAAGTGAAACAGGTCCTCAGGATAATTTGATCACCAAAAATTGTACAAGACTTTAGCGATATGCCAATATTTTCCGTTTCTTAAAAGTAAATTTACAATCAAGAATCACACCTAGAATTCTAAATAAGTTTTATATAGTTCAAGAGATATTGTCAATGCAAAGATCTGGATGTTAAGGAGCCACTGTCCTCGACCGACTTGCAATCATACTTTGAGTTTTGTTAGGGTTCAACTTCATCCCCCATAATCTGCACTTTAAACTTATTTCAGCTAGGTCCCTATTAAAGTATTCTGTAACCATAATTCTATATTCAGGAGATGGAACTGATGCAAAGAGAGTAGCAACATCTTCATATAAAACGTGTTTTCTAGGTATAACCCCGTACCATTCATGTATAGTATGATAAGTGATGGGGTACGAACACTACCCAGAAAAATACCGAATATTACATTTCTATAGACACTACCAAGCCCAACAGAACTACCCTTTGCAATCTATTACTTAAAGATTCATTAATGATGCTACAAAAAGACCCATCTACTAACATCTGCTTAAATTTGAAAACAAGGGCCTCATGATTAACACAGTCAAGGTAGCACTAACATTAAGGCCACTCACCCGAACTTCCTGACCACAATCATGGGATTTCTGTATAGCATGGGAAATTGTAAGAAGGGCATCACATGCTCCAAGGCCTTTGAAAAAGTTGAATATTAAAGCATGATTATTTAGAATTTTTGCCACAAGACATTAACTTTTTTTTTTAGATATTATAGGAGCTCTAGAAATTGGGTGGTAATCAAGGGATGTAGAGCTACCACAAATTATTTTATATTACCAAATATCTAATCTTGCAAAAAGAACCTTTTCTTGTTAACTTGCAAAAAGTAACAAACAACTTAGGAGCTAAGAATTCAGATGTCTTTATAAAACACAAAGGAAAATTTCAAGGTATCGAAAAGCTAAACAAGTTATTTCAGCTTTAGGAAAACAGGAATAAGCAAGATTGCGTTTCTCATTACTTTGCTTACTGTCAAACACACCAAACAAAGGGCCTGCCGTTTCCATCTGATTTAAGCAAAGGAGGAACTATCAAGTATACACCAAAGAGTAAAGATTTAATGACAACCCACCATCTATGTTCCTGGATTGTGCCAGAAAATTCATCTTATGGTCAGATAAAAGCATAAATTCCTTAGCAATAGCTCAGAGATGAGTATAGCTATTCCACACCAAATCTGATATATTACTGTTCCAAGGACGATAACCCCTAAGTTCCTCCAAATAATCATCACTGAACTATGGGTGGTCCTAGATTCGGTACGTTAACACATGAAAAGGAATGTTCCTATCATTTATATTGACCATATTTTCATTTAAGAGAATAAGAGACTCGGTCCCTTTAGGAAATTTTGATTAATTCAAAAGCAAAAGATCACCCAAAATGCCATTCCAGCAACGTTGAATGATTTTGGCATTTAGGCATAGACAGTAAGCCTGTGAACTTGAAAAGCAGGTCAAGGTTATCGATGCTCTGATCGGGCTATTAGGTACCTATGAAAAATCATTTGTACAACGATCATAATCATAATAAATTTTCTAACATAGAAAATTCAGGAACAACAATAAAAATTCATCACACACACCAATGCTTCAATTCAGACAATTTAAAATCCCGACTACCACCAGCCCCGGACACGATGGAGTCAGACGTCTCGGCGGCCGGACAGACAAAAAGGAATTGAAAAACTGAAAGATGGTTTATAGGGTTCAGTTATGATGTTGCATAGATGAATGCAGTTTATATTTTTTTAAACGGCAACAATGATGTCCTATGATGCAAATCTTTCATCTGATAGATTGAATGGTTGATTTTATATAATCGATCTCGAACGATGCACTTGAAATAGAAGACTATCATTGAATTTGGCACTTAAATTAAAACAAGCAACGATATTTATAAAATTAAAGAAAACATAAATATGCAACAAATTAATATAGAAATTCTTTGTCTCGTTATGTCCTTTAAATAGACGTTAAACAAATGAATGCTAAAAGGAAATGCTTAAGGGAAAAATCTATTTGCTTCTAAAATGATAGTCTATTTGAATACAAGTATGATAAGAATTCTTGACGACCATCGAAATTAATTTACAATAAAAATAGGGACAAAAACTGGCCCGCGCTTCAGCATGCATAAACACACTCGCATTAATAAACATAGATGGAGTAAAGCATATGAGAGAGAGAGAGAGAGAGAGAGAGAGAGAGAGAGAGAGAGAGAGAGAGAGAGAGAATTACTAATATATAAAGCTTGAATTCTTCAGTGTTCGTACTAATCTTAGCATATGCGTTTCATTTGCCGATTCCCTGGTGAACAAAATCATTCGAGAATGAAATGGGCGTGCCAAAGGATGGGGAGGAGAGAGAGAGAGAGAGAGAGAGAGAGAGAGAGAGAGAGAGAGAGAGAGAGAGAGAGAGAGAGAGAGAGAGAGAGAGATTATCTGGGGAAAGCAAGAGTGAATTTAACTCAAATCAACATTGACAAGCTCGACACATCCTGTGGTGGATAGTTTCTCCCTTTTGTTTGACAAGGTTAGATTTCCTGGCTTGAACCGTCAACACCCATAACCAGAAGGATGTCAAGGTCACACACACACACACACACACACACACACACACTGACACACACACCCATACACACTCTAACGTTCTCTCGTCCTCATAATCGAATGTAATAACATAAATAATTTAAGAAAATTGTGTTTTCCCCTGGAAAGTTTGGTATGAATTGACATTTACGAATGAAATCTTTTTTTTGCCTTGAGTAAAAAATACCTTGTCAGCAATTTTCCTTCCCTATGCTCGAAAAAATTCAAGGTCGGATGTGGTTGTAGGGGCAACTCAAGATCAATGGACTTTCAAAATATTTTCATCGAAGCTTTGTACTTCGGCATTGCTTTTCCTTATGTTCGTCTACTCGGTTCAAGAGAACCCGACATCCATAGCTAGGAAATTAAGGCTTAGTTCTCAATTGTTAAGACAGGCAAGACCCCTATAGAAGCACCCACCACAAGCCTAGCCACCGAGCAGAAAGCATGTACAACTTCTTGTGGGCTCCAGACAGGCGGGGATTTAAACATCGGCCCTAATTATTCGAGATATATGGCAACTTTTCCCTTGCCACATATGTCATATTGATTCCACAGCGCTACGTCACCGTTAGTAGTGCCAGGGGTTCTGAGATTTTTAATATAATAAATTCATCTTTTTTTACAATTAGGGGTATGATTTACAGCCTGTAATACTCATCCTATACAAAATATAAGGAAGGAAATGATCCTGCTAACGACTTAAGAGGTCAAATATTCAGCAGAAAACAATCCAGACGTACAAAATGTACGACTTCTGATCACAGTGCCAAGCTGGAGTTGCGTACACGGCTCTCTGGCACCCATTCCCTGGCTCTGTATATCGATTTTGCCTACTCCCGGTGGATGGAAGCGACGCTGCCATTGGTTTATACTCGGCATTGATCATGGAGTTGTCCAATCACAGCAGCCTTTACACAACTCGATATGTAGGCTACTGGTCTTGGAATAACCCAGCACGACCTCCTGGTGTTCCGAGCGGTAGTCAGCTAGACAAATAGGTTGCCTTGCAGTGAGCAGCATCTCTCGATTGACACGAGAGAAAAAGAAATTCCTTGGAGGCGAATATCGCTGGCCACACCCGCTTATAAAAGCACTAAGTGCGAATCGTCTGAGCATATCGTTGAGTGTGTGTGTCTGTGTGGTGGTGGTGGTGGAGGCCTTTTGTGAGGGGGCTTGAAGCTATTGATCCCGGCGAGTGACGCTTCTCCCCCTCCCCCCATCTTCTTCCAGTGCAGTTTGAGGCGGCTGGACACTAAGCATGGACTCGTAAGCGATCTCTCTGTCGATTGCGAACTTATTTAAACTCACGGATCACTCTTAACTCCTCTCCAAAAAGCTAAACAGGTAAGTGTTCCTCCAGTGTAGGTGTCAGTGTCGAGAAAAAACCCTCTGGAAAATGGTTTCGTCTGGAAAATCATTCTGGAATGGGAACTGTGGGAACCCATCGAGCATTTCTTAGCCCGCCAACCACACGGGTTCGGTCGACTGCTATCAGCTGTGGCTCCCAACCACCATATTGGCCGATGGCACTCGAAAACTTCCCCATCAGAAGCAAGGATTTTCTTTCCGAAATTCCAAACGGATATTCTTTACTCTGGCTAGGTACTGGCTGCGGATAAAGCCAAGAATAAAACACTATCAGCTAATAATCATACCCATAATTCCATAGCTGTGCGATTGCCATATTGCTCGACGAGCTTATTACACTGGGACCTAGATGGCCTAATCCAGTTCTGTTACATAACACGGAACGGTTACTTTTAGCAATAGGAAAATCCAAACAATCTGCTTCTTACGAATGTTGCGAATTTTTACAATGCTATGTTTTACCCAAGATTAAAGGCTTCTAAAATTCAATTTCCCTCCATATACATCATGCATGAAGTAAATAAGCTCAAAGAACTTTATTCCGCCAAAGAGTAATAAAATAAAATATCCCAATAATGATACATACGTCTAAAGTTATCACTCATTTACAATTTACCAGCTTGCGTTTCTATAATTTGAATTTATTAGATTTGAAGCCCATTCGAAGCTATTGAACACCCTATACACGAAGACGTTTTACAGGGAAATACCTAGAAACATTAATATACTTCCTCCATATAAAAGTTCTCGTATCATTCTATAAATTTCTGAATTAAAGTTACAATATCGTCTGGGTTCAGACCCTTCATCAACTGCTAAGAGCAAAACCATAACATAGAACTGTAATAATTTGCTAAAGTCACACTGCGATACCAACTAAAGATGGCCAAATGTTCCAGATATTTATACATTTCCGCTTATCATCGTCAGCCACACTTCTTCACTGTATTCGCCAGTCTTTTCATTTCAGCCATTAATGAATAAAGAATATTATGTAAATAAGAAATTATTAAGCAAATAATAGCAGCATGATATAATGCTCTGTAGCCTGCAATACCCCTGGGGGGAGGAGGGGAGGATGAGCTGCCAGCGGGGGCGGGAACAAATCAATCCTATACACAACATTTTACAGTGCAGAGCATTCTTTCAGTTACCACATCCTCTGAACCAACTTATAATTTTCGATCTACTCTAACGCTTTCTTGGTATTAAGTAACCCATTGCATGAATAAACTAAACCCCTACATTATAAAACAGACTAATATAATGTAAGACTTTCAACACAGCACCGCCTTCTCTCTGCTCTCTTCCTACATTGTTCTGGTGACGAAGCATTCTCCTGCCTCTGAAGGTTTTGCTGGTCAAATAGCTTTTGCTTTAGCTTATTTTATACATTTAGAACACACCATTGTGATTATAATAAAAACACTTAACGACAACTGTGGCATACAATGAAGAAATCATGAATAATTTTTTAACCTTCCCATATATCACTAAAGTTTATGAAAATATTAGAATTTCTAATATATTATAATAACGATATTACCCCCCCCCCCCAAAAAAAAAAAACTTCATAAATACGCAAATATTTACGTGGATCTTATCAGTTACTGGAATAGTTTTCATATAAGGTCCTATAAGAATAATTTCGACATATTGCACATTGTAATGATCCTCGTTATATGAAGTTTATACAACTAAAAAAAGATACGTATACATTTAAAATCAAATTTTGTAAAGTAATGTTACAAATGAATAAAAAATTAGATGCTTCCACAACGAAGACAACCACTACCTATCTGTAAAGATTCTTACACATACAAACATAATTTTGAACATGACCGTACAGACCCCTATTTGCTCTATCATAGTGCGTGGCCTTTCCGGACACGAAAATAAAAGACTTAATCCTGTCGACACGCAAGCCCGAATTTTTCCCGAGATGTAGCTTTCGTCCTGACCCAGAACAGGATGTAGGGATATCGATAAATAAAAAGTGGCACCTCGCCTCAGCAGCAAATCTACCCGGCGGACATTTTTTTTGCGTTTTTTACGAAAGTGAACAAGAGAACAAACAAATAAGTGCATAAAGACATAAGGATGTATGATGGGAAATGAGTCGTTCAACAACCCTTGCTTGCAACATGGGCTTGCGCGATGCCCCAATGCGCATAGTAGCCACGCGATATTCTCGCAACTTCAGACATTTATTGGTGTTGTTTTGTGTTGATGTTGTGCTCTATTCAGATTGACACTGAGGTCTCAGCAGAGATACTGTTCTGTAACTTGAATATTACACTTTTCAAAGGTGAGTCTCGTCATGTAATACCTTTGTGTTCTGAATATTGTTTGAAACAGGTTTACTTCTTGCAGGTTACACTCTGTACACAGTAGTTACCATATGTCATTACAATTCATGGACTTTATGTATATGCAAATACAAAGATATATATAACACCATAAATATAAACATACATACATTCATTTTCATATAACACTATGCAAATATATGGTGAACTCATAAAAATGTAGATAAACCTGTACATTGATCTGTGGTAAAAAGAAATTTTATAAAACCTCTGATGCTCTCAAAGTGTTAGCATTAATTTTCATTATATAATTTACAATCTAGATCGTTCGTTTACTTTCTTTCAACATGTATGTTCACACTCACACAAAATGTGTACACAAATCATTACATCTAAGTTTAATGAAACATAATTTATTCTTAAACTTTAAGGAATGTTAATGGCTTCCTCCAGGTTATTTCGTGAATCAGTGAATAAATGTGTTAAAAGTTCATAAAAAAATCAATGGTCGCCAAACCCTAAGATGAAGTAAAAGAATGACTAAATTTAACTAATTACCACAGAATTAACAACAAAGCGTAATTAATTATCACAGAATTAGCTGTAAATTGAAATATGTGAATTAATCATTTGGAAACTACAGATACACAAAAAGAGTACAAAACCTTAGTTCCTGAGAAAAATATAAATCAAAATCAAGAAAAACTCTTAAATATTGAGATTTGCAAGAAAATTACAGCATATTAACCAAGGTACTCGACTCCCAGCAGTAAATTAACAACCTTAAAAAAATGAAGACTCGATGTGAAATCGTTTACCTAAATATCTAAAAAATATCACCGAAAAGGCTCGAAAAGAATACAATTTCAAAATCTTTTCAGAGGCCCCTGACAGCACCGAGTTTTTTTTTCGAGCACCATTTTCAAATGCAAACCCAGTCGACAGTGGAAAGCGTGGGTGGGTGTGACCTGGGAAAGAGGCTGCTGAGAATTTCAGTTTCGAATTTATAAAAGAGTTTGGAATACATTTCATTTTCATTTTGGGGATTCTGAACTGGAACATTGATTCTAGTCCTTTTGGAATCGTTTACCAAATTGGGAAAATAGTCTGTAAACATACACATTTGGATGTGCGCATGGGCAAATTCTTCAGTGAGGCTTTGATTTTATCTCTCTCTCTCTCTCTCTCTCTCTCTCTCTCTCTCTCTATATATATATATATATATATATACTGTATGTATGTATATATATATATATATATATACACAGTATATATATACATATATATATATATATATATATTCATTCTAGAAAGTAAAAATTAAAAAAAAGCCGAAAAGAAAAAGAATATAGCACCCACACACATATATTTTACATACATACATATCAGTGTATCATACATTGTATTGTATATAAATGCATACATATACATACACACACGTTTACAACTCTTCCAGAAGGCTAAAATTATTGCCAGGTCTTTGCTCAGACAGCAACTATAACGTTTACAACGCTTCCATAAAGTATATACATATATTGTATATGTAAAACACACAGACACATAAGACACACACATACACACTCACACACACACACACACACACACACATATATATATATATATATATATAGCAAGATAATATGACAATTATCAGTTCCAAACACATTCATAAAAAACTACAAATGAAATGTTTCGACCAATGTAATGATTTTGTCAACGTTCTGATACTACTACTACGACTACTACTACTACTACTACTACTACTACTACTACTACTACTAATAATAATAATAATAATATACCTACGATGAGTCAATCGCTGCAGAGTTAATTAAAATAACTCTCAAATAAAATTGCTATACATAGTTCAGGTGCATTACCAATAATGACCATAACCGCAGGTTTTATTCATTACGGCAGTAATTACTAATTCTGAACCCAAATGCAGCCATACAAGCCCCATTAACTACATCGAATACTTGGCAGAAAACTCGAGCTCCGTAAAATCAATTTGTGTTCTTTTTTTCTCAATCTCGTAATTGAATTCGTTGGTCTTTTTGCTAGATTATTTATGTCCTCGTTTCGAAGCCATCATAAATAAAGATGTTTTAACATGAGTGGATGCATATTATATACGATTTTATCTTCCTATTCATTCGTATTTACATCACTCTATCTTTAATGATAGGATAAATTGTGGCATTTTAACTTCGATGCTATCATATGTGGCCATCTGTTATCATCAGCCAAGTCTTGAACGGCAACGTTATACCATATCACACCATGATCACTCAAGTCTATATTATCGTAATTCTTGTATAAGTGATATTCCAGATAAAGTGATTCCATTTGATAGTCTAATTTATAGATAAAGGTATGTTACTGACGCCATTCAACTTCTTCATCATACAAAAGGACACCATATAAAGTAAGAAATAAAATAATTACCCTCAAAGATATCATAAAAGACATCAATAAAATCTTCCAAAATGATGCTATCTCAGCTTCAAATGTTATGATTTCCATGATTATAAACTCGTTATAATCAAAATAATGGCAATTACATTATTAGTCCCTTTGCAGTGTTACAAATAAATAAAGATTGATTCCAGCTTGATTGACTTTCAACACACACACACACACACACACACACACACGTATGTATGCAATGACTTCATATGTCATTTTCCCTTCAGATATTTTCAATACGCTGAATGAACAATTATTAATAAATTACCTGCCCTGAAGGAAGGGGAAAATTATATTTATGAAAGGAATAATGA
>NC_090765.1:42969870-43006014 GCF_036898095.1 Palaemon carinicauda | reverse complement strand
ATTCATGGACTTTATGTATATGCAAATACAAAGATATATATAACACCATAAATATAAACATACATACATTCATTTTCATATAACACTATGCAAATATATGGTGAACTCATAAAAATGTAGATAAACCTGTACATTGATCTGTGGTAAAAAGAAATTTTATAAAACCTCTGATGCTCTCAAAGTGTTAGCATTAATTTTCATTATATAATTTACAATCTAGATCGTTCGTTTACTTTCTTTCAACATGTATGTTCACACTCACACAAAATGTGTACACAAATCATTACATCTAAGTTTAATGAAACATAATTTATTCTTAAACTTTAAGGAATGTTAATGGCTTCCTCCAGGTTATTTCGTGAATCAGTGAATAAATGTGTTAAAAGTTCATAAAAAAAATCAATGGTCGCCAAACCCTAAGATGAAGTAAAAGAATGACTAAATTTAACTAATTAACCACAGAATTAACAACAAAGCGTAATTAATTATCACAGAATTAGCTGTAAATTGAAATATGTGAATTAATCATTTGGAAACTACAGATACACAAAAAGAGTACAAAACCTTAGTTCCTGAGAAAAATATAAATCAAAATCAAGAAAAACTCTTAAATATTGAGATTTGCAAGAAAATTACAGCATATTAACCAAGGTACTCGACTCCCAGCAGTAAATTAACAACCTTAAAAAAATGAAGACTCGATGTGAAATCGTTTACCTAAATATCTAAAAAATATCACCGAAAAGGCTCGAAAAGAAATACAATTTCAAAATCTTTTCAGAGGCCCCTGACAGCACCGAGTTTTTTTTTCGAGCACCATTTTCAAATGCAAACCCAGTCGACAGTGGAAAGCGTGGGTGGGTGTGACCTGGGAAAGAGGCTGCTGAGAATTTTCAGTTTCGAATTTATAAAAGAGTTTGGAATACATTTCATTTTCATTTTGGGGATTCTGAACTGGAACATTGATTCTAGTCCTTTTGGAATCGTTTACCAAATTGGGAAAATAGTCTGTAAACATACACATTTGGATGTGCGCATGGGCAAATTCTTCAGTGAGGCTTTGATTTTATCTCTCTCTCTCTCTCTCTCTCTCTCTCTCTCTCTCTCTATATATATATATATATATATATACTGTATGTATGTATATATATATATATATACACAGTATATATATACATATATATATATATATATATATATTCATTCTAGAAAGTAAAAATTAAAAAAAAGCCGAAAAGAAAAAGAATATAGCACCCACACACATATATTTTACATACATACATATCAGTGTATCATACATTGTATTGTATATAAATGCATACATATACATACACACACGTTTACAACTCTTCCAGAAGGCTAAAATTATTGCCAGGTCTTTGCTCAGACAGCAACTATAACGTTTACAACGCTTCCATAAAGTATATACATATATTGTATATGTAAACACACAGACACATAAGACACACACATACACACTCACACACACACACACACACACACACATATATATATATATATATATAGCAAGATAATATGACAATTATCAGTTCCAAACACATTCATAAAAAACTACAAATGAAATGTTTCGACCAATGTAATGATTTTGTCAACGTTCTGATACTACTACTACGACTACTACTACTACTACTACTACTACTACTACTACTACTACTAATAATAATAATAATAATATACCTACGATGAGTCAATCGCTGCAGAGTTAATTAAAATAACTCTCAAATAAAATTGCTATACATAGTTCAGGTGCATTACCAATAATGACCATAACCGCAGGTTTTATTCATTACGGCAGTAATTACTAATTCTGAACCCAAATGCAGCCATACAAGCCCCATTAACTACATCGAATACTTGGCAGAAAACTCGAGCTCCGTAAAATCAATTTGTGTTCTTTTTTTCTCAATCTCGTAATTGAATTCGTTGGTCTTTTTGCTAGATTATTTATGTCCTCGTTTCGAAGCCATCATAAATAAAGATGTTTTAACATGAGTGGATGCATATTATATACGATTTTATCTTCCTATTCATTCGTATTTACATCACTCTATCTTTAATGATAGGATAAATTGTGGCATTTTAACTTCGATGCTATCATATGTGGCCATCTGTTATCATCAGCCAAGTCTTGAACGGCAACGTTATACCATATCACACCATGATCACTCAAGTCTATATTATCGTAATTCTTGTATAAGTGATATTCCAGATAAAGTGATTCCATTTGATAGTCTAATTTATAGATAAAGGTATGTTACTGACGCCATTCAACTTCTTCATCATACAAAAGGACACCATATAAAGTAAGAAATAAAATAATTACCCTCAAAGATATCATAAAAGACATCAATAAAATCTTCCAAAATGATGCTATCTCAGCTTCAAATGTTATGATTTCCATGATTATAAACTCGTTATAATCAAAATAATGGCAATTACATTATTAGTCCCTTTGCAGTGTTACAAATAAATAAAGATTGATTCCAGCTTGATTGACTTTCAACACACACACACACACACACACACACACACACACGTATGTATGCAATGACTTCATATGTCATTTTCCCTTCAGATATTTTCAATACGCTGAATGAACAATTATTAATAAATTACCTGCCCTGAAGGAAGGGGAAAATTATATTTATGAAAGGAATAATGACTTTGACGTACGACAAAGAGAAAGGATTAAACAGACTATAATATCAAAGAATGTGCCATATTTTGACAGAGAGAGAGAGAGAGAGAGAGAGAGAGAGAGAGAGAGAATTATAGATAAGCAAATGGTCCCTGACAAATTGAAAAATACAAGAAACACAGCATAGTTGGCACAAAGAGAGAGAGAGAGAGAGAGAGAGAGAGAGAGAGAGAGAGAGAGAGGTAACCGAAATTGAAAAACATACTTAAAATGCAATAAAAACTAAACGGTTGCAATGCAATCTAAATGCACGTTGCTTTTTCGTGTTCGTTCCCGAAAACACTATTATTCGTTTTAGTTTCTCATATCGAAAACAACAGAGACGATAAAAATATTGGCCAACGAATAACAATTTTTTTTTTCAGAGATTTTCAATCAGTTTCAATTTCAGAGAGAGAGAGAGAGAGAGAGAGAGAGAGAGAGAGAGAGAGAAATCTTCACGGCGCTTAAGAAGATTCTGTTTAAATGCAGCATTTCACATTGTTAATGGTATCTACCCTCATTTTTCAAAGTGTTTATCTTGTAATATTGTTTATCAAAGAATCTAAATTCCAAGAAAAAATATCTGAATTCTAAAAAAAAAAAAAAAAAAAAAAAAAAAAAAAAAAAAATATGCTCATACATGTACCTAAGGATTCTTCTCTCGTACTTAAATTCAAGAGCATATATTTGGTGATATCCTATGCTGTGCATGGAAAGGCCATTTTGCACATTATATTCCTGAAAGCCTTTATAATCTATGTAAAACTCCCACATATTATTTCCCAATCATTTTGATTTCACAACCTACGTTATTTCATGCAAAAGATCGAGTGACCTAAGAGATAATGGTGTGAGATATATATATATATATATATATATATGTGTGTGTGTGTGTGTGTGTGTGTTTATTTCTAGCCTGCAGCATTAACGAATTGAAAGAAAACTATGCCAATTGTGGAAAAATACAAAACCAACTGTTTTTTCTATCACTTTCAGATGAAAATAAAACGCCTTATATTCGGATAAAAAATTACAAACATTGGACATTTCCAAACAGAAGAGATCGTATACCATACAGAATGTATAAATCCATACTTCTTACTCCAAAGTATGCTAACCTTCATAATAGATAATATTTTCGTTGCCATTTCTTCTTATCACATCTATCATCATGTGAGTTGATCAAATCCTCAAGTTAACCAATGGTTGATTGGGTTAGCAGTCTTTTCAAACATAAAACGAACACTAAAAACATTGTTTTTTTTATTCGTAGTTTGCTACTAGAAATATTGTCTAATAATTGCAGGTGTAACTGAATGAAAATTGTACTTTAAAAAATTAGAAAAAAAGGCTCTATTAGAGACATGCTATGGAAAATGAGGAGGTGGCCTGGTCATCTATTATACCGCTATGAAAAATATACACGCAATTTTCTATCAGAGACGTTTAGTTGGCCCGGCTTTCTATGATCCTCTCTAATTGGTGCCTAATATTGAGCTCAGGTTATATTCCATGCAACAACCACGGCAGAATTCTCGTTGAGATTGATGTTTGTTTTTCTCTCCAAAGCTATCGTATTTCTATTTTCCATTTCGAGAACGTAAACAAAATATACCATTTTACCACAAGCACGTCCTCCTCGTATTTATCTTAGGTAAAGGCAAACACAACATTCATGCTTCTGTACACATACATATGAGTAAACATATTCCCTTCAGAATTCTATATATAACATTCATGCTAACAGAGCATTCATAAACGTATATTTGACTAACCATCACGGACTGTTAACACATGCATATAAGCACTTGTTACTGGGAGGGCTTCCCTCAATGCTTTCAGAATGATCAATAGAGAGAGAGAGAGAGAGAGAGAGAGAGAGAGAGAGAGAGAGAGAGAGCTCTTGGGTTTTATGTGGTCTGAATTTTGGGTAGACCGTCCTTCAGCCAGGTTTTTAGATATTTTTATCTGGAAAGCCTCATGAATAATTACATTCTTTTTTTTTTTTTTGACTTGGGACTTTAATTTTCTTTTATCTTCTGAGGTCTGTTTGACCTGTACTTTGATGCTATTCAAACTTTTATCTTTTTGCTGATCTTCACGTGACACATCCTTAGGACAATCGTCATGAAGGTGCTATTTTCTTCTAACATGTTATGGGAGATGATGTTTGATCCATGACCTTACGGAGAGTTTTTTTAAACGATTATCGTGTCGTCTGCATTCGGCTAAATTGCATATATCTGTGGTCTTGCTTGCCTGATTTGCTTTCGGACGCCTGCTTCCTGCTTGCCTTTTTTATTCACGAGGCACCTTCTGGTTGGTTTTCTTGCACAATGGCTCTGAAATAGTCATTAGTTGTTTGCCCCTTCTTTCGATTTAATCGAGTAGAATGTAATTTTATTTTTGGTGGAAGATATAACCACCTGTTTGGTTGAGGTTCAGTCGGTGGTGTTAACTTTTTGGTTCTTATGTGATATCGTTTTTATCACAGTTGTATAAGGATCATGCCTTGATCTTTCATAAGGGCCCTTGTTCTCAAACTTGAACAGATGGGAGTTGATGGAACATTTCTTTTGCCTTACCACTGAATTTTAATGAACAGATTACAAAGGGCAGTTGTTATTGAACAGCATAGGGATTACAATATATGCATATGTATAGCTTGGCCTTGAAAACACGCTTGTTACTCAAGCAGATGAAATTACTTTGCATCAATGCCATCTGCGAATGTAGTCTTTTAATTATTAATCCCTTCACCGAGATTTAGCTAAAATTGGTGTATGGTGTTAATTATGGACAAAGTTAATTCCTTGTTAGTAGGTCTGATGGTTTATTTTTCTCCACCCAGTTCTTTCCATCAATAACGGGCCTTTATCTCTATACAGTTCATTCAAAATTCTAGGTGCTGTTCTTGATTGCAAATCAACTTTTGAGAAATACATCCGGTCTGTCTCTCCCTCACTTTCACAAAATATTGATACTTGCGAATACCTTTTAAAGATTTTTGGGAATCTCTGTAACCAGAGGAAAGGTTTTATTTGTTTATTTATTTTCCATTCTGGCAAGTTTTGAATATTGTCCCCCTGTCTGATTTTCAGCAGCTAAAGATCATCTTGAATTTCTGACCCAAAATTTAAGGTCTATTAAACTCCTTACTCCAAATCTGTAAATTGAGCTCACTGTGCATATTGAATAAGATTTTCCATAATACTGACCATCCTTTGAATTCACATCTTCTAGGATTGTATCATCTAGTAATATACATACAATTAATTATAAGCATTGCCTTTTCTTTCGAATAGCTCTGTTTCACAGAATATTCTTGAAATTTTATCCCAGCTGTGATAAAATTCTGATTTGATCACCCTAATCAAACAGTCGACTTTATGGAACTTCACACGTCCAATCTTTGTTTCAAATGCTTTTATTTTGAGCAGTCTGGCATAAGTCTCATTTAAATATTCTATCTGTTACTTAATTATCTATTTTAGTTTCATTTCTCTTTTATAATTCATTCTTTGCTTCTACGCTTATTTTCTACACTTGGGTGCTTTTGGGGCCGTGGGGATTGCAGTATTCTGCTTTACCAACTAGGGTTTCACCCACTCAGCACTGACACGGAATAAGTGGGATGGTAATTCGAGTTTTTGAAGTCTTTTGGTTGATGCTATACTGCTTTTGCTTAAAGTATGTTCGGTCAATTTTCCTTTCCTGAATACGTTCCACTTCGCTGACTGTTCCCAAATTCCAATTTTACGCTATAACCAATAGACTCATTGTCTATTTGTGGAATAGGCTTTGATGGGGCATACCTTTGAGTTCTAGCAAACATGGTACGTTAAATATTGCTAAAAAATTCTTGAATGGTTCTTTTGTTATGAATTCCTCTAGAAAACTTATCCTTGGTTGACTTTTGTCTCATGGAACATTCTAAACTTCGTTTTGTACAGCCTTTTGGATGATTACAGACTCATTTCCATTTTCATCGGCTACCAATCTATTGACTGACCCTACAGGTCTCCGGAACTAGCGTCTCCTTATACAATGTTCCTTTCGATTTTTCTTTCGCAAGTCTTTAATATTAACTGTCCGTTATTTAAGTGATGCCTGTTCATTTCCTGATGCCTGCGTTGTCTGCCTTTAAATGCGTTGCAAAGTGAAGCATCTGGTTAATCGACGACTGATTCAGTTTTTCATCTACAATTCAGTTCTGGAGCCTTTAGTGACTTGTCTGACGAGCAGAACAAAGTTTTTTTTATCCTTCCTAGCAGAAGGAACGTACGATAAAAAAAATATTGAAATATAGTAAAAGGGATGCGGAAAAAAAAAACGTGAAAAGAAAAGGCACCCCGCCCCAAAAAGAAAATTACGAATTTGATTATAAATTCAAGTGTTTAATGCAATGACACACTCGAGTAGTCCCACTTAATTACGAGACCTCTAGTTTACTAATAGCCTATACTTTCGGTGTAAAAGTGAATGAATTTCTAGTTTATATTCACAATCAAATGAAATAAACAGTTCTAATGGAAAAATTCCAAAGAAACACTAAAGCTTTTCAGTTTTAACATTTCATAATGAAGATTCCGTTTAATAAATATCCAACACGATTGCAGCTAAATTTATGCAGGAAAGAACATTTAGTAGAAACCGGTTGTGCCAGATATTAAATTGATATTTAAATCATCAGTATCGTGTTCATACAACGCTCACATCTAATAATGAAATTTAATGAAACTTCCAACTGTCATATGCAGAATTTTTAAAAAATTAAACATGAATAACTTTCACTTCGTGGTTTCGTACGCAAAAGCCGATTGGACAGGCAGCTAAAAACCTTACTTAAATCATGCTTACGGGAAAATCAGAAGGAGAAATAGAAATGAAAGTTTGTTGGAAACCTTTCATTAATACATTTAACACAGATATACAACAATAACTATACAACAGTCAATTAATCGTCTGAAGATTGAATTCCCCGATCTATAGATGATTTCAGCTACTTCAAATGTTGAGATTCCATTAAGAATACCAAAACCCTATCTAATGTATTACACCTATAAATTTTTCAAACGGAATATATGTGAAAAAAAAAAAAAAAACAATTAGATAATATATATTTTCAAATGACAAAAGAACATTAAAAAAATATAGGGGTAACACAAAAACTATCAATGGATGGCATTCTTTAAAATCACAAAAAAATGCTTTGAAATACACAAAAAAAACTACTGTATAGTATACTAAAAACCGTCCGTAAAAATTCCGTTGCATAAAGTGCAATAGATATTAACTAAGTGGTGCTTTTAAAGACTATAAATATATATGAAGGGTTGATATACCGATTGCATGTGCAATGTTAGCATTACTTAAAATTATTGTTACTATGGTAAAATGCTTATATATCGGATACGATGTGACAAAAATTTTATTTTTGTTTAATTTCTGTATACAGGTAGGGGGCACAGAATTACAAAAATGAGACGTTGTGTGTACTTTTCGAATATGTATGTATACACAATATTTCTAATAAATATGTACCATTCTTGTTATACACACTTTAATAAAGAGACTCCAAGATAAACATTGGCATAAGAGAGTATAAATATACATAAATTGAATGGGTATAAATGTACAGTATATCTTCATTGCCAGAATTCTAATCACAAACTACAGCTATGGCCAGAGGATCATAAAAAGGACGAAGCAGCTCTTTCATCTAATTTTGTTATGCTATTAAAGTAGAATATCGTAGTCGTTCCATCAACATCAAATGTTATTACTTTAATCTATTGCAGTAGATGTAAAGAAGAGCGAAACAAGTTTCACAGAAAGAAATTTTGGACCTAAAGAAGTATATTTCTGGTTTACATAAAGAAAATATGGTTTGTCTACAATTAATAAAATGTGATTGGCTGAAAATGTCCTACGAATACGTAAGTACTCAATTTTTTATTATCGCTATGATTTTTATGACGGGAAAACTATTCTGTTGTTTTTTGTTATTATGAAAAAAGTAAATACTACTATTAACAAAACAGTGACACATTTCACAGCAAAGAAGATGGCTAGTTCTCTACTTTAAAGATAAACTTAAAGCGCATTCACCACAGCATAAATGACACATCCATAATACTCCGTGCACTTTTGCGACAATATATTTCATAACAAAATAACTTAATTGCAAAATAAAAGAAAAAATAAAGCAAAGTTGGATATATGAAAATATTTTTTCTTTTACTAGCTAAGCTACAACCCTATTTGGAAAAGCAGGATGCTATGAACCCAATGGCTTCAACAGGGAAAAATAGCCCACCAAGGAAATGAAATAAAGCAATAAATAAACTATATGAGAAGTGATAAATAAAAAGTAAGAAATAGCTTAGATCCGTAACATTAAAATAGATCAGCCATATATAAACTGTCCAAAGAAATTTAAGACAGCCTGCTCAACATAAAAACATTCGCTGCAACTTTGAACTTCTGAAGTTCCAACGATTTAACTGCCAGATTAAGGAAGATCATTCTACAATCTGATCACAGCTGGAATAAAACTTCTATAATGCTGTGTAGTGTTGAGTCTTATGGTAAAGCCAAGACCGTTAGCATTAACTGCATACCTAGTACTACGTACAGGATGGTACTATATGGGAAGGTCTGAATGCAAAGGATGGTCAGAATAATGGAAAATATTTGGAAACATCCATAAAGAACTAACGGAACGACGGTGCCAGAGATCAATATCTAGGCATAAGAAACTTAACAGACCGCATGTTTTTGTCCAAAAACTTAAGATGAGAGTCAACAACTGAAGACCTGACTTGAAACAAGGCAGAACGAAAGAATTGAAACATTGCTCAGGAAAAGATTGATCACAGAAAATCTTAAAAGATTTTCTAAATATGCCAATTTTTGGTGGAATTGAAATAGAAACTGATCTAATGTGATTTTCAAACGCAAATTTGCAATCAAGAACACATAAAATCTTAATGGAATTGTATAGTTAAAAAAAAAAATCATCCATGCACAAATCTTGATGTTGAGGAACCACTGTCCTCGATCAACTAACAATCATACTTTGAGTTTTGTCAGGGTTTAAGTTCATGTTTCATATTTTGCACCATGCACTAATATTTAGCAAGATCTCTATTAAGGGATTCAACAACCCCAGATCTACAGTCAGGAGATGGAATTGAGGGAAAAGAGAGTAGCATCATCTGCATGCCCAACGAGCTTGTTTTCTACAAGTCACATGTATGTAATATTAAAGCTTAACGATGGTTAGTCATACCATTGTAAGTGGAAAAGAATCCTGGCATAAATCTTTAACTATTTGGGTTCTTCAATTAGATACGTTCTACTTAAACACATTTAACAGTTTTCTTTGGTCTGCTTATTTGAGATGGATTTTACAGTAAAAACAAAAACACAAGATGGCAAACATAAATCCATCAATGAAAAGAATGTATATGGGTAACAATTATGGGGGAGGAAATGCCTATAAGAAGGAGATACAAAAAGATTTCACTTAGAAGTTCGATAAAAAAATAAAAGTAATCACAGGCAAAAACAATAAAACGTTTTATTTGGATAATGAATACCCTTAGAATTACAACAGTTAAAGAAATGTCTCGAGAACATATGCACAAGAAAACTGGGAAGGGAAGGGAACGAATGAGGGGAGAATTGATCTTATTACTGCAGTACTCCCATCAATGACAGTCACGGGCTTTCGAATTTGAATTTCAGGAACATCGAAAATCACGGCTCTATTTGTGTTGAGAAATGGTAGCCTGTAAGACTGGATCTCCGTGTCAACTTTCTACACAATTTACATAAAAAATGTCTCTTTGTCTCAGTTCTTCGTATTGATTTTTATCGTTTTCAATAAGCATAGACTAGAAAATAGTTATTCTTCCTATACCATCAGTCTTTCCTTCAAAATTTGTAAATGTAAGAGTAAGGCATATGATTTATTTTTTCTTGTTGCAAGATGAAAACTTACAAGTCAGTTTTAGACATTGGTACAAAACTGTCGATATCCTCTGTGAGTCAATTTGAGGACATGCCTGACCGGCCTATCAAATGCCTTCCTCTTCCCCTTAAGGTTCCACCCTGCTGGATTCAAAAGTCTTGAAATGAACCCAATGACTCTGAGACGTGACGACTTTTCAAGATAAGTTTAAACTCTCTTGACCCTTAGTCGTGACCCTTTGACCTCGAATGAACGGGTAAGAGTGAAGAAAACGGCTAGCAAACCTTCGTGATTACGAAGAGAAAATGCTGTGTGTATTTGCATATTCATTTACTTTACTTTTTATAGCGGAGAGAGAGAGAGAGAGAGAGAGAGAGAGAGAGAGAGAGAGAGAGCGAATTGTCAATTCAATGGAAAATTCATCACTCCAGATGATAAATTCTGTTCATTCACTAAGCAGGTTTCTTATCATCTTTTTAGATAGAGAGTTTGTCCCAGTTTAAGAAGCACATTTCTCATCACACAAAAAGCGACTGTCATATTCCTAACAAGGGTAATGGATTAGTTTCCCACCACTTCCGGATCAGGAACCACATTTTCATTCCAATTACTCATCATTCGAGGTTGCAAAAAGGATTAGTTTCTAGCCACTTTGCAATGAGAGATTTTTCCCAGATATAAAAGTTTTTCCATCACTTCCAGATGCAAATCCTATAATAATCGAAGTAGGTTTCGTCTCTCTCTCTCCTCTCTCTCTCTCTCTCTCTCTCTCTCCTCAGCATAGTTATCATAAAGTATTCAAAATATCGGAGACATTAACATTTACAAAAAGGACTTCCAGAAGCATTTTCCATAGCGTTTAGTGCATTTGTTAATTAAATTCAAATGTGTATTTTCAACCCATGTTGAGTTTGCTCTTCTTTTATGTTAATTTTAAAATACAATACTACTGAGTCCTTCAACATAGTAAGGCCAATGAAATTAGATAATAATGTGATGATATCACTCAGCGTGAACTCTTAAATTGATTAAGCAAATCAAATTCTTGAAAACGAATTATTACTTGACCCAGTAAAAACCTAAATTTTCGTTTGAAATCCGGAGACACAACATCTGGCCAATTAACGAATGTAAAAAAAAAAAAAAAACAACAAATAAACAGAGTCGAGTATCTACACTTTTTAAAAGCCACACAGACGATGACCTTTGAAGTCTGCTTTGACCGAACCTCTTTGATGTCCGGCTTTGAATGGAATACCTCCTAATCACAACTCCAGAAGGCGTTGAGGAAGGATACAGAACATGAGAGGGATAAAAAAAAGATCCACATCTGACTTCCTTTAATGGCTCCTAGTTGAAGGAAGTCTTGTGATCATTGCTCCAACA
The DNA here is from genome assembly GCF_036898095.1 of Palaemon carinicauda. Lineage (NCBI taxonomy): Eukaryota > Metazoa > Arthropoda > Malacostraca > Decapoda > Palaemonidae > Palaemon > Palaemon carinicauda. Next base: position 42,993,949 of record NC_090765.1, on the reverse strand, counting down.
GCATTATGCTCGTTGAGTGGGTCAGACTAGACAGTTTGGCGTCATGCTCGCTCAAGGGTGTCTTCACTAAGGACCCGCATGCCGCATGTTTGCTCGCTGAAGGGCCCGAACTTAATAACCTCCTTGGCAATGCTCGGTAAGAGGCCTTCTGCAATGGTACAAACACGCCCCCACCACAGCATCCAAGTTGACTGGCCTGAGATGGCCCTAAAGGAGATGCTGCCTTGCAGTCTCCCAGGGATGACTATGAGATGTCTGCCATATGTCACGCTATATTAAAGACATCAGACTATTCTTGTGGAGAGCTCTTTAAAAGAACGGGGGAATTTATGAAAATAAATCGCTTAAAAGCATCTAATTCCTTAAAGAACGAATGAATTCTACGAGGAAGGAGTCCTTACGAATTATTACAATGAATTTACAGTTCAAACGAAATTACAAAACAGCTCAATACTTGAAATAATGAGAAAATTAAAATTTAATGAAAGGAGAACTATCCTTTTCCCAAGTTAACACGAAAGTATTTTAGTTCTTTAAATCCCAAGAGCAAATGAAAAAGTGGAAAACTCAGCAATACTTTGCATATGTGTGTCTATTTCATTACAACTTGGCATTAAATAATCACTGAGTATATTTAGCTCATCGTGGCATTTACACATTCGCCTTTGCGTGCGCACAACGCCCACCCAACCACCCGCCCACACACTTTTACCACACACACACACACACACACACACACACACACGCACACACCATTGGTGCTTCTTCTTAGACATCCATCGTCTTCAATCAACATTTTGATCCATTATAGAGATCAATATAAATGGTACATTACGTTTAATGATACTTGTTCTAAACAATAAAAAGTTATAAGCAGCTCGAGTTCTTTCAGACTTTGAAAAACCTATGTTCTATTTTACAATTGGAAATGTAATAAGTTAAATTAATCAATAATATATAAACGAATTTAAACAGGAAGAGCATAAGGAAAAGTACCAGAAAAAAATAAAGGAGTAATTGCATTAAAAACTGTGCATATTTTCATCATAAAGACAGCTGGGATGGGTAATTTAATATTATTTATCATCCCAGCTCTAAATTCAAAAGTGAAATGGGATTAATTAAAGAAAATTATGGTTCTAATTAGAAAAAAAGAGAAGCCAACATCTTAGAAGAAGTTTTCTTTATATAAATGAATTTTACTAATACAAAGTGACGTCATTAAACCAATCGAAAAGTTCTAATGTAAACTGTACGTAGCAATGAATTTAAGATATTAAAAAGTGAGTTACATTATATGAAAGATTACAGTAAAATCCTACTTGAAATAAACAATAACACCCCCAAAAATTAATAAATATATAATACTTCGTTGATTCATAAAGCAAAAATGCGGCAACGTTAGATATACAGATTCTTTGCGCATTCTGCATTTTAAATTCCGCTAATTTAAAACTTGAGAATGAGACCGGATATTTTCTTCCTAAAGATGAGACTTTTGGGAGATGTTCGTGACATAAACCGTCGTCTTGATTTTCTCTGAAGCTCCATGGAAGGGAAAGATTGCTGATGAGGAAAAAAACTTCCTTGCACATATGCATAGGCTATATGATAAAAATAGATCACACACACACACACACACACACACATATATATATATATATATATATTAGTTAATAAAAATATACACATTCGTATACAGGTTACCTGCATATACATCCGCAAACTCAAACACACACACACACACACACACATATATATATATATATATATTTATACACACACATACACACACACACACACCACACACATATATATATATATATATATATTAATAAATAAATAAATATATCGATAAACATACATACCAATTCTACGACCCAACATAGGCTACATACATACATACATACATACATACATAGGGAAAGGAAGAGAAAACGTTGGATTGACGAACTAAGAAAGTATGCGAGTGAGAACTGACATGGAAAGACGATAAGCAGACGCAAGTGGATGGACATGTCTGTTGCCTTTGTTCTGCAGTGGACTAGTAACGGCTGATGATGATGATACATATACATATACCAAGTGGGTATGTGGTTGGAATCGTGCAAAACTGGCTCATGCTTCATAGGTTAGTGGATTGCATCAAGCCTACACCCCACCAGTTCACCCCGCTGTTCATAGGCACCGGAGTCTTCTGGTGCCAAGAAAAAGGGGCGGGGCTCGTAACCTCATCGATGAGGATTGGTCGAGAAACCAAAAGGCTGTGTCTTTCTGGTGCCGACTGCTTCCAAGGGGACTAGACTTGGGCTGGAAAACTTTATGTATAAAAGTCTACTGTGGGTGAGAGGTACAGCTCCGAGCTTAAGTTTGTTAGGTCCGTAGTTCGCTCTTGACTAACCTCGTAGCAGTCAACAACATAGGCAGCCAGCCGTTTCTAGTCCACTGCAGGACAAACGCATCAGACAGAGAGAGAGAGAGAGAGAGAGAGAGAGAGAGAGAGAGAGAGAGAGAAACTACCTGTTGAGAACAGATTATGCATCTTAATTTCTTTCAATATTTCGTTTCACATAAACATACTATGTAAGTACACACAACAACAACAAAAGCAAATACACCCGTTTCGAGTCCACTGCAGGACAAAGGCCTCAGAAACGTCAATTCATGTTTGGGATTTGGCCAGTTTTCATCACCGAAGTTTTTCGTCTGATCTCTCACAGTAAACCATCCTAGTGGCCCCAGACTAGTACAGCTTTGCTGATTATGGCGAGATACAGAAAAACATATGGTACCATATGTTTCACACACACACACACACACACACACATATATATATATATATATATATCTATCTATATACACACACACACACACACACACACATATATATATATATATATATATATATATATTAGACTTTAATTTGGCCAAAAACTATGATCTTTAACCCTTTATCCGCCGTGAACTTTGACCCGTTGCTTCCGTTAAAAAATTGATCTCTGACCTCTCAGTAGGACCCCGTTAATCTGACTTTTGTGAATCACAAGCCTTTGGCGAGAGGCATCAGAATAATGAGTGGTAATATTAAGAACGGACACGAGGATAATAAACTGCTCATAAAAAAGGACAAAGCTTTGAGAAAACACACAAACGCATGTAATTAGTGCAAAACATGCTTAAAATTCTGCCTCTTCTTCTCTAAAAGGATTCTTTGTGAAAACGTAAGTACGCAGGCTTCCATTTTCCTGTTCTATATTCGTCCAGTTCTTCGCCCTGAGCACATACGCAAAAACACTTGCATGGACAAATACACCATCTTTAAAAAGTAATTGTAAACGAATGAATAAAAAGACGAAATAAAAAAAAAAAAAGCTAAATTCAGAATTTAAAAAAAAGGAGGCAATCAGGGTTACTGATTTGAGAGAGATAATTTGAAAGGATTACAATATGTAGCTGAATAAAGTGGCAAGTAAACTTTGAGTTATCTAAATGTCAAAAGTTTAAAAGGCAAACTGATTTTCAAATAAATTTACTAAACCCAATTGGTGGTCCCTATTCACACAGGTACAGCAAATTTATTATTCTAAAACTATGACATGGAGTCACATACTGTAGTTTAGTTCGTTCAGTTGAAATGGTTAGTCTCAACACGAACAGGCAATAATCCTGGGAAACAAGTTTTTTGTATGTATAACTCCACCTACGATAAATTCACAAACTTCTCCACGTCTTCGGCTTTGGGTTTATCCCATCCCACTGGTCTATCGCCTAAACGAAAAGGGGAACTGTTGTATTCAAAGAGAAGAGACAAAAAAGCTTAATATGGTGAAACAATATTTGCTGTTTAAGAAATATCTAGGCATCGGTTGTGAACTCACAATACATTCTCAGCTCTATTATTATGATGTTATGAAAACACTTGGGTATGATGCAAATGCATTAATATCCGCATGAAAAATGCTCATATTTTCAATATTATAACTACATAGAAGTCACAGACAAGAACACAAACATTGAAACAAGAATTTACTTATATGACTATTGCATCTATCACTGTAAGAAAAAAAGACGCTAATTACAAGCTTGCAAGATTTTTTGAAGTATAAATAATGTTTGAGACGCCTAGACCACACTAGTCTTCAACCTTTTCACTAAGATCATTCGAAGACATTGAACTTTATGTGCCTTGTCCAGATCAAGAAATCAGCAGATTAAGACAACGAGCACCACTTGAGGGAAGTTTCACCTCATCTGAACAAAACCAGACTTTGAGTGTTAGAGTTCATAGTCTGGAGAATCCTGATATTCAGAGAATATAAATATCACAGATCTTTAAGCGCAAGAGCGAGACGGATCGATGAATTATTGGTTACATGAAAGGCCGGCAGAACCGGCTTAACTCGTATGAATGAAAGTCTTGGAGGTTGAAGAAACTGACGATTAGAGTTTTTGCTTTAATTGGTGTATACTAACTTGGTGTCATAGCAAAAGTGGGCATAGGTAATGTTTAAACCCGAATGCTAAATCTATCGTTATTTTACCAGGAGGATGGCTAACTATCTTTCTCTCTTTATCTCACATATATATGTAAGTGAATGTACTGTAAGTACAAAATACAGTTACATATATCATCATCATCTCCTCCTAGGCCTATTGTATATGTATAACACAGACATATATATATATATATATATATATATAATATATGAGTGTGTATACACATACATGATACAGCAACGTATTACATATATACACACAAATATATATATATATATATATATATAGTAATTATATACACGATAAAGACATACACACATGCACTTAACGTTATCTAGCATTACTACCAATGTGCAATGCATATTCAAAAGCGAAAGTAACATTCGTAAAGGGCAATGGAACGCATTCGGACATTCTTATCGACCGTCCACATTCTTTCGGGTGCAAAATCAACCAACCGATGCTGGTACTCTTCAAATGACAGTTTGTATCCAGGATTTATTTAGTAAAATCGAATCAATGTACTGACACACACACACACAACACACATACACACACACACACACATATATATATATATATATATATATATGTATGTATATATTACCTGAGCCATAAAAAATGACAGATATGCACACACACAGATTCAACACTTCTCACCTTCTCCCCGTTTCCTAACTACAACTTGCTGGTTCGGCAATATATGGGAGAGTGTGGATGCCGAGGGTGCATCGCAGAATAAATAAATACACTCACACACACACACACATATATATATATATATATATATAAAGCAAGAAAGTTGCACTTTATTTATATATATATATACATATATATATATATATATATATGTATACATATGTACTGAATAAAACAAATAAAGTAAATCATTCCTCGTGAAAACTTATACATGTTCTCAATTATTGTGAAATATTCAAACCTAACTATAATTATCAGTAATAATAATGAATCAATATGAGAATGTTTGGGGCACTAATCTAACTGATGCCATAGGAATAAATATACTGATGAATTACACGACAAAATAATATCAAGCAAACTTTAAAAAGCAGCAAAACTGTGACTGACAGATGTACGATAAGCGAAGGTTCTCGGTGATGACTTCACAAAAATCCATCTACCAAAATGTCACGTGACTGACCTCTCATGGAAGCCGGCCGACGCATAATCTAGTACTGTACTGTATTGCAGGAATCGACTTGGTCGTTGTCCTACGCTTCGTGCAGTGAAAGCGCCACTGGCTGATATTTAGTCCGGGAGCTCACAGAGATTTGTATTACATTTCGAGTACAAAAGGTTTGATAGCTAAAATCATCAGCTAGTATGATGGGGATCCTCGAATGGTCATTCTTAAGTTATGCCGTTGGTGCGTTGAGTAGGGGGCGCAGCTTGAACTGCCCCCCAAATCCGGTTTAAATTGCATTTTGGAGTACATCAACCAAACCTGTGATAAAAGTTTCGTTTTAGCACTGTGATTACAGATGTGCCATTCTTAAATGGCGCAATTGGTGCAAAACGCATTTAAGAAGGGCTCAAAGGGGGTGCTACTGTCACATTTAAATCACAATTTGAGTACATCAATGAAAGTTTGTGGAAATATACCTTAGAGCTTCCTGATGAAGAATCAGTAATTCTTAAGTGTCAAATTTGGTGCAAAACCTATTTAAGAACGACCTAAAGAGGGCGCTATCTTTTGCACATTTAAAACACGTCTTACGTACATTAATGAAACTTTGTAGAAATATTCTTTATACCTTCCTGATAAAGGATCAACAGTTCTTAGGAGTTGAAGTTGGTGCAAAACACATTTAAGAACGGCCTAAAGAGAGTGCAATATTAGCACATAGAGGATTAACGTATATATTCCAGTGCCATGACCTCTCTATGTACCATGAATAAAACTGTGAGAATCTTTGTTTTATATGATATAGAAGAACAAAGGAACTGCAAATTTATGTATTTAGGTATTTATTTATACAAACAAAGTGCACTGGTGAACAGTGAATACAAGAAAAGGTGAACTGGTGAAGAGCGAATGCAAGAAAAGGTGCACTGGTGAAGAGTGAATACAAGAAAAAGTACACTGGTGAAGAGTGAATTCAAGAAAAGTTTCACAGGTGAAGAGCGAATACAAGAAAAGGTGTACTGGTGAAGAGTGAACTCAAGAAAAGGTTCACAGGTGAAAAGCGAATACAAGAAAAGGTGCACTGGTGAAGAGTGAATTCAAGAAAAGGTTCACAGGTGAAAAGCGAATACAAGAAAAGGTGCACTGGTGAAGAGTGATTTCAAGAAAAGGTTCACAGGTGAAGAGCGAATACAAGAAAAGGTGTACTGGTGAAGAGTGAATTCAAGAAAAGGTTCACAGGTGAAGAGCGAATACAAGAAAAGGTGTACTGGTGAAGAGTGAATTCAAGAAAAGGTTCACAGGTGAAAAGCGAATACAAGAAAAGATGCACTGGTGAAGAGTGAATTCAAGAAAAGGTTCACAGGTGAAGAGCGAATACAAGAAAAGGTGCACTGGTGAAGAGTGATTTCAAGAAAAGGTTCACAGGTGAAAAGCGAATACAAGAAAAGGTGCACTGGTGAAGAGTGATTTCAAGAAAAGGTTCACAGGTGAAGAGCGAATACAAGAAAAGGTGTACTGGTGAAGAGTGAATGCAAGAAAAAGTACATTGGTGAAGAGTGAATTCAAGAAAAGGTTCACAGGTGAAAAGCGAATACAAGAAAAGGTGTACTGGTGAAGAGTGAATACAAGAAAAAGTACACTGGTGAAGAGCGAATTCAAGAAAAGTTTCACAGGTGAAGAGCGAATACAAGAAAAGGTGTACTGGTGAAGAGTGAATTCAAGAAAAGGTTCACAGGTGAAAAGCGAATACAAGAAAAGGTGTACTGGTGAAGAGTGAATACAAGAAAAAGTACACTGGTGAAGAGCGAATTCAAGAAAAGTTTCATAGGTGAAGAGCGAATACAAGAAAAGGTGTACTGGTGAAGAGTGAATTCAAGAAAAGGTTCACAGGTGAAAAGCGAATACAAGAAAAGGTGTACTGGTGAAGAGTGAATACAAGAAAAAGTACACTGGTGAAGAGCGAATTCAAGAAAAGTTTCACAGGTGAAGAGCGAATACAAGAAAAGGTGTACTGGTGAAGAGTGAATTCAAGAAAAGGTTCACAGGTGAAAAGCGAATACAAGAAAAGGTGCACTGGTGAAGAGTGAATTCAAGAAAAGGTTCACAGGTGAAGAGCGAATATAAGAAAAGGTGCACTGGTGAAGAGTGATTTCAAGAAAAGGTTCACAGGTGAAAAGCGAATACAAGAAAAGGTGTACTGGTGAAGAGTGAATGCAAGAAAAAGTACATTGGTGAAGAGTGAATTCAAGAAAAGGTTCACAGGTGAAGAGCGAATACAAGAAAAGGTGCACTGGTGAAGAGTGGTTTCAAGAAAAGGTTCACAGGTGAAAAGCGAATACAAGAGAAGGTGTACTGGTGAAAAGTGAATTCAAGAAAAGGTTCACAGGTGAAGAGCGAATACAAGAAAAGGTGTACTGGTGAAGAGTGAATGCAAGAAAAGGTGTACTGATGAAGAGTGAATTCAAGAAAAGGTTCACAGGTGAAGAGCGAATACAAGAAAAGGTGCACTGGTGAAGAGTGATTTCAAGAAAAGGTTCACAGGTGAAGAGCGAATACAAGAAAAGGTGCACTGGTGAAGAGTGAAAACAAGAAAAGGTGTACTGGTGAAGAGTGAATGCAAGAAAAGGTGCACTGGTGAAGAGTGAAAACAAGAAAAGGTGTACTGGTGAAGAGTGAATGCAAGAAAAGGTGTACTGGTAAAGAGTGAATTCAAGAAAAGGTTCACAGGTGAAAAGCGAATACAAGAAAAGGTGCACTGGTGAAGAGTGATTTCAAGAAAAGGTTCACAGGTGAAGAGCGAATACAAGAAAAGGTGCACTGGTGAAGAGTGAAAACAAGAAAAGGTGTACTGGTGAAGAGTGAATGCAAGAAAAGGTGCACAGGTGAAGAGCGAATACAAGAAAAGGTGCCCCGGTGAAGAGTGATTTCAAAAAAAGGTTCACAGGTGAAAAGCGAATACAAGAAAAGGTGCACTGGTGAAGAGTGATTTCAAGAAAAGGTTCACAGGTGAAGAGCGAATACAAGAAAAGGTGCACTGGTGAAGAGTGAAAACAAGAAAAGGTGTACTGGTGAAGAGTGAATGCAAGAAAAGGTGCACAGGTGAAGAGCGAATACAAGAAAAGGTGCCCCGGTGAAGAGTGATTTCAAAAAAAGGTTCACAGGTGAAAAGCGAATACAAGAAAAGGTGCACTGGTGAAGAGTGATTTCAAGAAAAGGTTCACAGGTGAAGAGCGAATACAAGAAAAGGTGCACTGGTGAAGAGTGAAAACAAGAAAAGGTGTACTGGTGAAGAATGAATGCAAGAAAAGGTGCACAGGTGAAGAGCGAATACAAGAAAAGGTGCCCCGGTGAAGAGTGATTTCAAAAAAAGGTTCACAGGTGAAGAGCGAATACAAGAAAAGGTGTACTGGTGAAGAGTGAATGCAAGAAAAGGTGCACTGGTGAAGAGTGAATACAAGAAAGGGTGCACTGGTGAAGAGTGAAAACAAGAAAAAGTGCATTGGTGAAGTGTGAATACAAGAAAAGGTACACTGGTGAAGTGTGAATACAAGAAAAGGTGCACTGGTGAAGTGGGAAATACCATACGTGCCAATACTGTTTACAATTCGATCTTCATTTTTGCTATTTAACTGGATATCATAATTTAATATCTAACTTATTTAACTCGTGAATTATTTTCTTCTTTAAATGTAATGTTTCACACATTTTGTAAGATAGTAGTAGTCGTAGATATGGTAAAACATTGCTATCTAATAATATGCTTCTACAGGTGATGACCGGGCACTAACATGCCTATTTGCAAGTGATTATGCTCTTTGAAACCAAAACTGCCTTTTGATAGACACACTCATATTAATTAGTGCACACATACATGTTTCACATTTGCTATAAATCTATTGCTAAAGTTTATAAGATGAAACATTAAAACTGCTTATGAATCTCTCTCTCTCTCTCTCTCTCTCTCTCTCTCTCTCTCTGTTCGGAAAAGATATGTGAATATACTTATAATCATGAGTTCAACTAGTATTTACTGGTATAGTTAATTATCATCTCAGCCTGCCTTTCTGTAACAAGATTTTAGTCACCCTCATCACAACACTCATCTTCATCTGAAGATGCAATGTCCATGTCGTCCTCATCATTGTCCAATGCTTCTAAATCATCTGTTTCTGGGATAAGGCATTCATGGAAATGCTCCCCTTCGAATCTAACCGGTTTGTAATGGCCATCAACCAACTGCCAGCCATTTTCTTCAGAGGGATGCTGCTCTATATGAGTTTGATCTGCTCTTTGTTGTTAGCAACAATAGAGGCACGCTCAATTTAAGGACTGAGCTTGTCTTCGCAAGGTAGTAGTCCACTTGCATCTATGCCCTTCAAATTGGCTAGTAGGTATTTTCCATTTCGATTTGGTCCATGTCTTCATAAACTTCTCATACCTCAATTCATTCAGCCAAGTGTTTGCTCTATCCTCAGCTCCATACATTGTGGCTGTGAACCTCTGAAGAGCTTCATTCGTCGTACTAGAAATTATAGAGCTCATTGCCATTACTCTGAAAGTCTTCTGATAGTCAGGTTGCTTTCCTTGAGTTTGGAGAGGCCTGACCTTCCCTTTTCTGACAAACGCTGATGCATACTCTGATCCTGTGAAGGCATGGAAAGCTGGCAATGCTGCACAAAGATATGGTATTAGTTCCTTCCATATTGCAGTCAGGCTGACTTAATGACGATTGCTCTTTGAAACTGTTCTTATTTCCATCCGCAATGTTGGCTGAAAGCTATTGCAGTGGTACAATAATTTCCCTGCAATATCTGTGTCGGATGCTGTGACCACTGTGTCAATTCTCATGATCAACTGATAAGGGCTAATTTATCTACTGCGTTTCGCTGTATCATAACCTCTGTCACCTGGAACTTATAACATTCCCCTTAGACATCTAGGAAGACTTCACAATCGCCAAAAATTTTAGCATGTGAAGAGTTTTGCCATTCATTGGTAGGAAACTGAGGTAACTGCTTCTTGAAGGACTTGGACTTTAGGGCATCGTTTAGATTTCTTGGCACTCGTCTCTGCTCTGACCCTGTGATGATGAAGGTTCTGTTGTCAGGTCCCCACCTATCTCTTTCAGTGTCCTTAATTGAAGTCTGTGGATAGTCATCAAAGTCTATGTGTATGCGTTTGGCTGACGTTGTTAAACTCTGGGTAAGAATACTTCTGGCTAGTCCTCTGTATGTGGGGACAAATTTAGTGGCAAGGTATGTAAGAGAAAATGTCCATCTATGATATAAGCACTGAAGTGCTTTGGCTGCTGTTCAATACCTTTCAATTTACTCTCGATATATTAAAGAGCTCACTCCTATCGGTCTTTGACATTACTTCTTCAGGGCTGGTCAAGGACAGAGGTATTGGAATCAATGGGTACTGGAGAATATGCTGCATGTCATTGTCTCTTCTTGGTGGACAGTACAAGGAGACGTCCCATCAGATCACGTGATCCCTTAAGCACTGCAACTTAAAGTGTTATTTATCCGACGATTGCTTGCTCAGCCATCTACAAAGGTTTTCAGCTTTTCCTTCTTTATTAGATTTTCAAACAAATTTTATTTAGATTACTCATGCAAGCTTGGATGCATTCCTTGTGTCTGACTTTTCCTTTGGTTGGTACACAGAGAAGACATTCATGGATTTCATCATTGGTACCTTTTCCAGTTGAAATATTGTACAATACCTCTGAACCTTCCTGTGTTTCAAATAGATTGTTTGTATCTAAGATTTGTTTGATGATTTTCTGAAGATCCTCATTGTCACGTTGAATTCGTCTTGGCCTAAGACGAAAAATACCGCCCTCTTTAGGTCGTCTTAAATAGGTTTTGCACCAAATTTGACACTTAAGAATTACTGATTCTTCATCAGGAAGCTCTAAGGTATATTTCCACAAACTTTCATTGATGTACTCAAATTGTGATTTAAATGTGACAGTAGCACCCCCTTTGAGCCCTTCTTAAATGCGTTTTGCACCAATTGCGCCATTTAAGAATGGCACATCTGTAATCACAGTGCTAAAACGAAACTTTTATCACAGGTTTGGTTGATGTACTCCAAAATGCAATTTAAACCGGATTTGGGGGGCAGTTCAAGCTGCGCCCCCTACTCAACGCACCAACGGCATAACTTAAGAATGACCATTCGAGGATCCCCATCATACTAGCTGATGATTTTAGCTATCAAACCTTTTGTACTCGAAATGTAATACAAATCTCTGTGAGCTCCCGCACTAATTCCTTCAGGGTTGTGGTGCCCGACGTGGTACAGTCCTTGACTGATGATTGCCAGATTGGGGTTCGAGACTCGCTCAAACTCGTTAGTTTCTTTGGTTGCTGCAACCTCACCATCCTTGTAAACTAAGGATGTGGGATTTGGGGGAGCCATAAGCAGCCATTGCCTGGCTCTCCTTGGTTCTAACTTGAGTGGAGAGGGGGTTTCGGCGCTGATCATATGATATATGGCCCGTTTCTAGGGGGATGTCCTGCTTGGTGGGGTAATTTCACTGTCTCTTGCCTCTGCCATTCATGAGAGGCCTTTAAAACTTTACGAAGAAATATACGTTCATGATCATTTTCTTTACGAAGAGATAAACGTTCGTGAACGTTTCCTTTACGAAGAGATATACGTTCGTGATTATGTCCTTTAAGAAGAATTACAAATTCATGATCATTTCCATTACGAAGAAATATACGTTCAGGATAATTCCCTTTACGAAGAAATATACGTTCGTGGTCAATGCTCTAGCAGTCAATACATTCCTGTTTAGTTATAATATCCTTTAATTCACATAGGTGAATTGAATTCTCAAGTAATGTAAGATAATTCAAAATGTAAAGGATGATCATACACATGTTAAGCAAATGCAGTAATAATTTTTTAGTATATCATAGAGAGAGAGAGAGAGAGAGAGAGAGAGAGAGAGAGAGAGAGAGAGAGCATCTATTAGCTTCTGTAATGAATTTCTGTGAAAAAATCAGAAAGCATATAAGTCATGGAAATGTGTTAAGCTCATTCAAGTAAATAATAATAGCAGTAAATGCAAGGGCAGATCTCCAAACACGTCACAGTCCACTTCAGCATCACCACTGTATGAACACTATTGTATTGCACAGACTTGCGATGGTTGCTGAAACACAATGGCTTTCGCAGTTAATTAAAATGTCGCTAACTCCTTGGTTTATTTAATTTTTTTTTTTTTTTTTTTTTTTTTGTCTTTGTCTTGTGGAGGCTGCCGCTGAATGAAGGAGTCAAAATTAAGACAGTATATTGTTTCATGCCTGGAATATATTACACTTTACTCAAAGAGAGAATAACATATGTCTTACCGCACCTGTCAGATGAAGGTTAAATTGTCAATTGACCTTCTTTCTTCTTAATGCACAGGCTGACCTTCAGTCGCTAACCTGTCTTATTATGAACACATTAATTAAATGCAACAGAAATGAACTGACATGAAAATACGATCGTTGGTATCTTTTGAATCAATATCAATCAACTGCACAAGTCGAAGGTCGCCCAAAAACAATGACGAAATGACCGATTTTTCCTTAAAAATCGGAAACTATAATTAGAATGATTCTGTGTAGAGACCTATTTATGAATTTCTATTTTGCAAGAACTAAAATTTAGTATATCCCATTGGAAGGAACTCCCACCAGCCCATGACGTCAGGCACACGTCACACGGCCATTCGAACAATGCCGTCTCAAAGGTGTGTGGCACGGGCTCTGCTAGTATAAAATTCTGAAGAGCATTATAAATTCCCATTCAATATATTGCTTTGTGCGGAAAGTTTTCATTCAGTGAACCGCGTTATTTCAATAGTTATGGTGCATGTATATTCAACATTAAATAAAAATGGGTTAGGATAGTTTTGTAGCCATTTTTGTTAGTTTCAAACCAACTTTCAATAATTTTAAATCGCGTTTTTTCCCCTATTTCTAAATTGTCTATGATATAGGATTTTTTTTAACATTTTGCCTGAACTATTGCTACTATGCTTCCAAACTGAAATAGGGATTAACTTTCTACTGTCCTAAAATTTTAGTTCGATACATAAGCCTTATTTTTCAAAATGCATACAAATATCCCTGTCTAATACACCAGATACGCTCACTGTAAATGAATAAAATTTGTTTAAAAAATGTATATGCATTTGGCAAGAAGGTGGTTAGAAAATGTTTGTCGAGTACCAACGGACAAATTGGAGAAAATGGAGTAAAAAGCTCGTAAAATGTGCAATTAACTTCACCTTCATTAACAACTACACTCTGACCCCCAATCACCTGACTTCAAAGCAAACACAAATGACTGAATTACGTCAAGTGACTGTAATTTAAACATTTCTGTGCATATACTAGCATGTGCACTGCATGCAATCAAAAGTGTATTACATCGTTAGTAATTTCTCTTCCTCTTGTTTTGTTAAAGTTTTCATAGTTTATACACGAAATATTTATTTGAATGTTGTTACTGTTCTTAAAATATTTTATTTTTCCTTATTTCCTCTCCTCACTGGGCTATTTTCCTTGTTGGGGCCCCTGGGCTTATAGCATCATGCTTGTGCAACTAGTGTTGCAGCTTAGCAAGTAATAATAATAATAATAATAATAATAATAATAATAATAATAATAGTGATGATTACGTCAAATTTCGTTATTGCATAATGAGATATTTGCCTGACAAGTCCCTTCGTCGGATGAAACTCTTTTCATGAGTGGCAAATATTTGTAAAAGTATTATTATGACAGTAATGTTAGAAGTAAACCAAGATAAGCCAGCATCAAATTCGTTTCAGAATTATGAGGTAAATTTGTCTTACTTCATCTAGAAAAAAATCCCAAATAAATCATTCTAAAGTTAAAAATTTCTAATTTACAGCAAATGTTTTTATGTTGAACAGGCTGATAAGTATTTTTTTATAATTTATATATGAAAGATCTATTTTAACGTTTTTAAAGTTTTTAAAAAGTTTTATTTTCATTGTTTGTTACTTCTTTTGTAGTTTATTTCTTTTCTTTCCTTACTAAGTTATCTTTGTCTTTTGGAGCCCCTGGGCTAATAGCATCCTTCTTTTCCAAGTAGGGTTGTAGCTTAGCTAATAATAATAATAATAATAATAATAATAATAATAATAATAATAATAATAATAATAATAATAATAATAATAATAAAATTGTCATTATTATCACTATTGTTGTTATCATTATTAAAATTTTACATAATAGCTAATGGCATCAAAGGAAAAATCTAAATATACACCTATCTATTTAAAGCTCTAAGGGATAAATTCCTTCCGTTAATTTCTCTCCCGTTCATTAAGGGACGATTTAAAATAAAGGAAGGAACGCTGTGCCTGCACTAAGGATCCCAGCTATATTTAGGGCAGGGGGAATTTCAGCCATGAAGAAGAGCACGTATACAATTTAAACGTGAACGTTTCCAGACTATTCCAGACTTCCCACTTCACCGAATATCATTTGGATTCCAGACCATTTGCATGTTCTTGACGATAAAATTGGGATCAAAGAAGACTTGAATTCAACACATAAATACAAATAAATTATTTCATATATCAGTCTAAAACATGGTGAATGATAAATTATATAATGATTTTAATAAATTGTTGATGGATCCTAGTTCAATAAAATAATTGATCACTCAATGAATATCTGTTATTGTTTCTAATTTTGTAATGCAAAAAACAATTCGATAAAACATAATGAATGATCTATCATGATGAATGCATTGTCAATTGTATTTTGGTAGCTGACAAATCACCTGGACAAAAATATATTGGTAATAAATCTGCTGGCCATGCAGGAGAAAAATAAAATATACAAGGCTGTTTATAAATCATATACTTATGTAATTATATGACGGCTAAAAAGAGTATGTCAACTTTAGGACAAAATCATACAAACAATCTCAGCCTCTCCCCAAATATACTTGATACCCTTTCTCACCTCAAATCATCAAATATGACCGAGACTGTTTATAAATAGACCCCATTCCATGGAAACGGCCAATAGAAACATGCTCTGACGTCATCGTTCATTGTGCAACACTGCACAATACTTCATCAGGCGGCTGCAAATTGTTTTTAAAGTTAATGACACCGATTCCTCACTAACGAGGGAAGCAGACTTTGCCGTTTCCTGCTAGACATTACATGGAAAGTGGTAGTCTGACATATGTATTAATACATTACTCATCATTACGCAGTAGATAAATATTGATAATTTTTAAGTGCATATTTTGCATAACACATATATACTGTATATTGTATATCTCCCCTATATAATGAAGAGAAAATGTCTGATTATACTATATATATATATATATATATATATATATATATTTTCTTTCCTGTCACGCTGAGCGGCATTGTCACATAAGTACTTGGTCTCTCCCCATCTCTCAAGTAGGGGGAGAGGGAGTAGCCATACCTTGATGTGATATATATATATATATATATATATATAGAGAGAGAGAGAGAGAGAGAGAGAGAGAGAGAGAGAGAGAGAGAAATATAAAAGTCTGTCTAATATAACTGACACTTTTAGTTACAGTGGCGAGGAACCAAGAGAGCCAAATTTGTTGTTTATAAAAAAAACCTAACGAAATCAAAGTTAATTTAATTTTGGATGCGTTCGCTTTGTAAAATAGCCCGACCCCTCTCATGCGTGTAGGGAAACTCTAGCGGCCGATCAATAGACATATCGGTTATTTATTTCAAACCAGAAGATAATCTGCTTAACAAATACTAAGTCCGTGTTTATATACAGTATATGATATTAGAAGATTATAATATTTTCATGTCGACGTAATAATCGCCATGGGCGAACGACGGATGTTTGTAGTGATGTTGAAGTAAAAGAGAAGTCTAGTGTGATTATGACTACAACAATTACCAGTGTTGATAAAAATATTGTGTTTGCAGGAAATTCTTTATAGCTATTGCAGGAGTAAGTGCTTTAAAATATTGAAAATATTTGTGATTGTTCATTCATACAAATATCTCTGCACAGAATATTATTCGTACGATACAGTATATTCGCCTTTCTAAAGTATTGCGCACGTTTTCGGCATGCAGTCCCTGATAATTATATGCGCAAACTTTAAACTATCCACGTCTTTTTTCTAAACGAAATCTATGGTTTCAGAAAATTCTGAACCAAGCTTTTATAATATTGAATATTACTTTGGAAATATAACACAGAACCAAGCTTTTATAATATTGAATATTAAGTTGGAAATATAACACAGAAGTAGCGTACTGATAACTGAGCTTTATGAACCACCAAAAAGAAGAAAAAGGAAAAAAAAAAAAAAAAAAGGAAAATAAAATTACAAGGAGGAAATAATAAAAGAATGGAAACACAAATCTGTCAGAACGGAAAATGGGCACTACATAACCCGAGAAATCAGAAATCCGCTTCTGCACATAGTATTCCTTTTGGCAAATATACAAACTTCCCTATTCTGGTTGAAAAGGACATCTGGGTATGATTTTGTATCTTTGGATAAGCTAATATCAAGAAAGATGGCGGCTGACCAGAGGCAGTAACAATGAGCTTCCGAAGGAAAAAACGTTCTGTGATATAAGATTCCGTTTCTCTTAGCGATACACTCAACTTTTAAAAGCTGAAAGATTATAGGAAACGAGGAAAGATTAGGATGAGATACGATATATATGAGCCCTTACTATGATTACGAGATTACGTTTCAGCGTGAACAACAATAACATGCAAGAGAGTTTAAATACTCCAGTTTGCGCTCTACATTATACAGATTATGGTAATAAACTAGCGACAGTCATTGCAACATAGCATTTACTTTAATTGGACCCAGCGAATTATAACCGGGACATTAAGAGCTCATTTATAACTGCCCTCAAGTGCGGAGCCTGAAGCTTTTCCCAATCCAAGCACCATTATTTTGTAAATTAGATACATGCAGGGATTGACATAATTTTCAGGTCAATTATAAATAGTCTGAATGTGTGTTCCTTGTAAATTTAAATACTCTATAATCAAACAATTCAGGTAACAGTAAAACCGTCTATCCACCTTTGCAGTGATGTTATGATACAACTCGAGATTGCAATGTAATCTTTAGTGTAAGAATTAAATGTAATTAGCTGTAGTATTTTCTTATGCACTGATAAATGCAATACGGACATTTGAACAGATAAGAAAGCACTTACTTAAAACCATCGTTGCTTACTTTTATGTATGTCAATGAGATTGCAATGTATTCGTCATGATAACGATTCCACTCTAAATTACTTTCCTTGGTGTCATGGAATTTTTATTCAAAATTAAATTTTAACCAACGCCCATAATGATTCGTATTCGTGACCAAAACACATAAACAATAACCCCATCTAGTAATGGTTCCTCTCACTAAAAAAATCTGAGATAATACAATTCCCCAGAGATATATAAAATAATAAAGTATCACGACAACCACAAGAGATGTGAGAAACCGATTGCAAATTTTTATTTAACTAATAATTCACTATTTCAAACAGAACACAGGCAAATAAACAAGTCAAAGATATCCCATTAATTATTTCTAAGCCGCTAAATGGCCATAAAAATGGATATTAAATGAAATATGGATGAAGGAGAAAGGCGAATGTCTAGCAAACCGGACGACGACTACCTGTACTTAATTAGAACTACATATCCGAAAAATTAACTATTCATGAGGTAGCATTGCTACTTGAAAAATGATAGACGCTTGCGCAATAAGGGGGAAAACATACAGATATCACGCTATGGTATTTACGTAAGATCGCAAAAGAAGAATAAACGACCAATGATCCTTATTTATACATAAATAAGGGAACCAGATGCATGTATTTTAATGACTTCCGGTACACATGCAAACGAAAACGAATGCTGTTACGTCAAAAATACATGTAAACTAGACATAAAGTAAATGGCGCAGACAGACAATCCAAAGAGTTACATCAATATCATACCTCAAAACCGAATGATAGTGAAGTCTCTCATTCATTCCAAGCATGTTGGGTACTCACCTGAAAGGAAAGAAGATAATTAGAAAATTATCAGATACATAAGTATTCAAATAACAACTTAATTACCGAAATAAATTAATAAATTTTGCTATAAAACACTGGTTATGTTACTGCTAATCTAAAATTAAAAGAAATAAAGTATAAAAAGACATCTTTGTGTCAATAAAATAAGCAGCATCCTCAATGTTTTCAAATGAATATATCATCAATATATAAACTTTCCTCATAAAAGTATAATTTCTATATTTTCCTGTCCTGTCCATGTCTACCCCACCCTACAGACACATACAGACGTTCATGAACACTTTCTTCGTCTATTTTTTCTATCATCTCAACCATTTCTAAGTGTTGAACTGCTTTTCTCTCTCTCTCTCTCTCTCTCTCTCTCTCTCTCTCTCTGGACCACGGATGGCTGAAGATTAAACGGATGAAACATCCAGTCCTTAATCTTCAAGCCCACTTGAAGAGAGCCAGAAGCTGATGTAGACACGCCATCCATGGCTGACGGAAAGCATAAATCTGATGAAATTATCCCGGATAAAATTCTGACAATTTCGTGCATCCGGAACCGTACCCTTTTCAAGAGAGTTCCATTTCGATTTTCTTAATTAGGATCAGGCTCTCATTGTGACTGCAGTTTGACCTTAATTAATAAGGATGAGAGGATCTCTATTACTTGTTTAATTACTCTAAATAATTACCGTATAGACCTTTGCTTGTGAGCTTCACCTGACCTTCATTAATTAGATCTAGCTATTCTTTCTATACGTGCTTGATTTATATTTAACTAATTAAACCGCAGGTTTTCCCCACGTGGCATAACTTGACCTTAAATAAAATTATGAGCGCGATTCTTTTTGATCTTAAATGAACCTTTACCGCCTAAGAATATACCTCTCGTCATATAATCCTAAACTGGATTAGCTATTCTGGAAACTACATATTAAATGAATGGGAGCAAAGTCAAGGTAAAAACAGGGGATAAATAGGTATTAATTGACCTAACCGAGGTCATCTCCATTCAAGTACGGACCCTGGTAAAATCATTTGCATTTTGATGTGATTTTTAATGCGATCAGATCGGAAACAGAAAGGCATCAGTTTAAGTAAATAACGCTGCCGTAGGATATCAGTAACTCGTTTCACCAAAATACGACTGCCATGACCAAAGGAGATGACTTAACAGTAAATTATGTTCATGGTAGTGAGTGTGTGTGTGCGTGTATATATATATATATATATATATACTGTATATATATACACACACACAAACACACACACATATATATATATATATACACACACACATATATATATATACACACACACACACACACATATATATATATATATATGGATAAATATCAACACAACATCGTGTTCAAATAGAAATAAATTTCTACCTCATACTTGGGATCGAACGCTAGCCCCTTCTAATGAAAGGCCAGGTCGAAAACAACCCTGCCACGAGAGGCCATAGAAGGAAATATATATATATATATATATATAGAATGCCTGACAAAACCCCCACCCGACAAAACCCCCACCGACGAAACCCCCACTGACAAAACCCCCACCCGACATAACCCCCACCCGACAAATCCCCACATGACAATAACCCCACCCGACAAAACCTAAATTTTCGGCATGATGCCAGCTTATACTATTTTAAATATGCATATTCAGGATCTGTATCAACGAAAACTTGATTTTTAAATGCATTACTAAAAACAAAAGGTATCAAAATTAAATTTTAAAAGTAATTATTAAAAAAGAGAGAAGATTACACTAACCTTTAAAAGCCTTTGTTCAGAGATAAAGATAAAAAGTCAGAATTTATATATTCTTATATTTTGGGCTACACCATTAAGAAATTCTTCTGTATCTTTTGTGCCATTACTAAAATCAAGAAAGATTTCCTGTGATTTCCCGGAAAGAAAACCATACACAGCTTATTGCTGAGTCACCGAGTGGGGCTCTAATAACAAATAACTGTTCAAATAATGCAGGTGCCGACGAAAAGGAACCATCCATATACCAAATATCTGCCTTAGCTAAATGATGCATTGCGTCTTTGATGGAAATGATGGCCGATACTTCTAAATTTGTTGTTATTTTTCCATTACAGTTCAATGCTGAACTTCTTGAACATTCCCATCTCTTCGTAGTTTTACTAGCGTACTTTTTTTTTTTATATACATAGCCATTATAATACATTTTTCTCTCCACCTTTATTATTGCGGATAACTTCCATGATGGGAAAGCAGGACAAAACTAATAGAGAAAAATTCATATACTTTCAATGTATACAGAAAAAAAATTCCTTGTAATAAAAACAATTTTCTGTAAGCAGTAGTTTATTGGTAATAGGTACTTAGCATAAGTTTTGTAAGCAGTAGTTTATTTGTAATAGGTACTTTGCAAATTTTTTGGAGAGTGGGGTTTTTGTCATGTGGGGCTTTTGTCGGGTGGGGGTTTTTGTCATGTGGGGCTTTTGTCGGGTGGGGGTTATGTCGGGTGGGGGTTTTGTCAGTGGGGGTTTCGTCGGTGGGGGTTTTGTCGGGTGGGGGGTTTTGTCGGGTGGGGGTTTTGTCGGTTCCCCATATATATATATATATATATATATATACGTAATACTATAGTATCTCGTCGTTGCCACAAACCATTTAAATTTTACCAACGTCCTCACACTTAATTCACCTGTAACTATAGACCTCACAGAAAAAAAGACAAAAAATTGTTCACTCTTTATGCCGTATCTCAATCCCGCCTCTGAAAGGCTCCCCAATCTGCACACTTACACACTATACTACGAGGACACAAGTTTAGGTCCCTTCATGTCAAAGTATATCCATCGAAACCATATACATATAAATAGAGCGAACTAAAATCATAATATAGAGTTCCTAATGAACATTTTTATTATTAATAGCAAAGCTATAATCCTAGTTGTAAAAGTACAATGCTATAAGCCCAAATGCTTCAACAGGGAAAATATACCAGTGAAGAAAGAAAATAGGAAACATAGAATACTGTGCCTGAATGTACCCTCAATCAAGAGAAATCTAACTCAAGACACTGTAAAACCATGGTATAGAGGCTATTGCTCTACCCAAGACTAGAGAACAATAGATTAATTTTTTTCATCCTTTTACTAGAACCGCAGATTACCATAGCTAAATAGTCTCTTCTACCATTACTAAGTGGAAAGTAACCTTTGAACAATCACAGTGCAGTAGTTAACCCCTTGAGTGAAGAAGAATATAAATAAAATTCACACGTCCCTCTAAACCGTTGCACTGTATGTCCTTTATTCAATACCCTCTATGAATACTTTACTTCCTCACACTTTTATCATTTGCTTACCACAACAAAGTGATACCAGAGAGTGAAATGCAAGAAACTTTCTACTCTAAAGTGGTATGTCTCAAACCTGGCCACGAGAGGTTGAAATATACACACACTTGGAAATCCATCAGGAATTTTGAAGTTTAATTAACAATCCAGATGTCTTCAGTAGTATTTACAAGAATTTTCTGAGCAAAATATCTTAAAATTTTCATTTATTTAGTATGAATGCACTTCCATTTGATAAGGATAATGATTTCTTTGTCAGGATGCCCTGATGAATGCCATTAGTTATTGGCCGAAACAGCTGTCGGCAAAAGCTGAATAAATAGAACAGTAAATTCATACACTGCCTTCTCCTTCATAAATCTAGTTCTGAAGACAAGAAAAGATTCAAAACACTAAAAAAATGTTTAAAATAATCGCTGCCACAAGTTAATTAGCTTTATTGAAAATTGTCTAAAAGAACGGCCATTACAAAAAAGTGCACAAACACAAACACAAATACACACGTGCACACACACGCACACACACACACACACACACATATATATATATATATATATATATATATATATATATATATATATATATATATATATATACACACACACACACACACATATATATATATATATATATAGTATATACAAGTGTACGTTATGTATGTAGGTTGTATTATTCTACGATGAACATATTCTTTGAAAATATGCTAGCAAAAATAATCTCATTTACCTTAAAGGCCAGACTTGGGAAAAACCTTTCGATATTTCGTAAGTTGACTTATAGTTCTGAAAGATTAACTCGGTCTGGGCATTAAAAAGTAACGTAAATGCCGAAGACGACTTACCCTTTTCTGTAAATTACTAATGGCTGAAGGCCCCCAAGGACTCTCCGTATATTTGATGAAAGAAAAAAAAATCTTTTCCTACTATAATATACTCTCTCTCTCTCTCTCCTCTCTCTCTCTCTCTCTCTCTCTCTACTCGTACTTGTCAGTTATTGCCTTTCCGTAGTGATTGGCGAGCAAGTAACTTTAGAACATCTAATTATAGTTTTGCAAATAATTCTCTTTACGCTGTTATCTCTATAAATATATTTTTCCATGTAAATAGAAGCAATTAGAAGAACGTCAAAACATCAGTCAATTACACATTCATCCTCTAGCTACTAAATGAAGCATGAAGCTCTCTGGACACACACATAAAACACGCCTACACCTACAGAAACTGTAGCGATCAAACTCTAACATTTGTAATGTGCTATCAACTAATCTGGACAGCATAACTGAGATATAAATTATTCAGCTCAATGTGCTAAGTCTGTTGAGGACTCCTTTACTACTTCCCACCAGGTTAAGAGAAGGGCGTGAAACTATAGTCCATTTCTTTTAGCGAGGCATATTTGCACCGAGTCCCAGCGGTGCCCTTTTAGCTCGGAAAAGTTTCCTGATCGCTGATTGGTTGGACAAGATAATTCTAACCAATCAGCGATCAGGAAACTTTTTCGAGCTAAAAGGGCACCGTTGCGAGTCGGTGCAAATCTGCCTCGCTAAAAGAAATGGGACTATAGTAATCTACCCAAAGGGACTTGTGAAAAGTCTAACCTGGTATCAATATTATTATCTTTGCAAAAAGTTGGAAATAGGTGTAACCTACAGATTTCAGATGTGTGAAATTACGTATGCATATAATATTATGAGAGAGAGAGAGAGAGAGAGAGAGAGAGAGAGAGAGAGAGAGAAAGAGAGAGAGAGAGAGAGAGAGAGAGAGAGAGAGAGCCAACCAGCCTTATGAATATCTTATGGATGGCTTCACCTTAAAGGGTTAAGCTTTATCTCGGCATTTATCTATCTCTTTCCTCCAACTCGATTACGACCCACAACGGTCGACTGACATCTATGTACATAATCCAGTATTTAGGTCAATAGAGGCATATTGCATTTAGTTAGCAAGAGAATACCTCCCCTTCTTTATCCGTTGCCTTATAAGGCC
>NC_090765.1:42956276-42969370 GCF_036898095.1 Palaemon carinicauda | reverse complement strand
TAGGTTCTAAACTGAATTAAATTGGAAATGTATTTTGGAAGTAGGGCGAAAGCGTCAAATTTCCAGATAGGCGTCTGACAACTCTTTTGAGATATCATATTTTTTATTATTAAAAATTTTATACATTGATTAGATTGATTTATTTTAAGGGTTTAAGTCGGTTAATTGGAATTGAATACGCATTGAATTATGGTATATTTATGAGTTTTTATAATGATTTTTACATAAAATCCTATATTATCTCGTTCTAAATATTTAGAAAACATAACTTGTTTTAGAAAATGAAAGTGTATTTTTTTTTCATTTTAATAAAAAGTTTAATGTTATATTCCTCACTAAGACTAATAATTTCGCAATGTTCATACACACAGATATATATATATATATATATGTGTGTGTGTGTATATATATATATATATATATATATATATATATATATATATATGTGTATATTTATATATATATATATATATATATGTATATATATATATATATATATATATATTATGTGTGTATATATATATATATACACACATACATACACTGAGAAAAATAGAATATCGTTTATAATTAACGCGAAGACGAGTTTCATGAGCTTATCCTAAGCTTCTTAAGCATAGATATTTCATCAGGCTTGTTAACAGGATCATTTCAAGTTCAGGGCTTTTTGAAACATTAAAAGACGTTATTTTTTAGGCAGTTTATAGGCACATTTAAAGCCGGTTTTTGACTAAATCTTTAGTTGGAAAGTAATAGCCTATGATAATTTATCAAGCTTATTGCAAACTGTTCTGGTAAAGTACTTAACCTACTGATAAGGTTAGTCGAAACAGGTAATTTTCCACTGGTTTTGATTATAAATTCAAAGACATTTGAGCTGCATTTATATTTTTTAGCAATAAAGTTTCTATAAACTAACTTATTTTTAAAGTTATGAATATGATAAACCAACTTATTTTTAAACTTTCGAAAACGTGGAAGTTACTCACTTTTGTTATTCATTTTTAATGTCGGAACTTTGGTGAAAATTAATTCCAAACGTCCGGGTATTAAAAACTACGGTAGCCATAATATAAAACATTTCTAATAAGAAAAGAAAAAAAAAACGAAAAAAAAAAAAAAAAAACAATTGTGTTGAGATTTTATGACCAAGAGATTAAGGTGAATGCTCCCTTTGAATTCAGCTTTCAGCGTTTTTTAGCAGAAATTGTAAAGGTCTGAAGCAAAGCATTGATAACATGCAAGCCTTTTTTTTTTTTTTTTAATATATCTCCCTTTTTGGAAAGCTTTACATGGAAAGCATGTAATTTTTTTCCCCATTTGAGACTATCTTAATCTGATGGATTCAGGGAAAAAATATGGAGGTGGGTTTTATCGCATTAAACTCTATTAAAGGGATGGGTTCACATCAAGGAATCGATTCTCTCTCTCTCTCTCTCTCTCTCTCTCTCTCTCTCTCTCTCTCTCTCTCTCAATAATGTATGTGTATACAATGTCAAAGTATGTGAGTGCAGGCTAATGCTCATTTAACTCAGTTAATCGCATGCTTGTTGTTGTATGCTAACTGATATTGATTATGTGTATTATCGACACTATTCATACGTATGCTCATGAAGTCATTATAAGTCTCTATACACTAATTCTTAGAAGTATTATTTTGTATATATATATATATATATATATGTGTGTGTGTGTGTGTGTGTGTGTGTGTATGTATGTACTGTATGTATGTATATATTTATATTTGTTTATTTATTTATTTACTTTCAAATAAATCACAAATACTCTTTAATGTCGAATTCGCTCTACATGGGATCTCAAATCCATAGAGAAGCTCATTCAATGATGAATATTTCTTTCCGGCCAAGGATTCGAACCTATGACCGATAGAAATAAGAGCTACATTAGACTTAACCCACTCGGCAGTAAAGAGAACTGAGAATTAATTCCGACTGTGATGTATTTAATCCTGTTGAATTCTGGATTTTTACTTAGAATCGAAATCAACCCATTTCCATCATTACATCTGATTGGTAAGTATGTAACACCTCGCCGTATTATGAGAATTATATCAATAACACCCGTGATTTTCATTTATATCAAATAGGCTCAAATCCATGACAGGGCAGAAATGTTTATTTTTTTTCCTATGGATCTGAAATATCATGGCAGAGCGGATTCGATATCAAAGTATTTATGACTTATTTGAAAAAAAGGAAAATCACGAGTATTAGTTTGAAAATTATCATATATACAGTATATTTCATGTGTGTGTGTATATATATATATATATATATATATAAATGTATATATACATACATGTATGTATATATACATTTATTTATATATATATATATATATATATGCGTGTATATTTATTTATTTAGATATGTGTGTATACTTGACATGTAAAATATTTATGTACAAATGAATCGTTTTTATAATCCATGTTTTGTACTTTAATCTCTCTCTCTCTCTCTCTCTCTCTCTCTCTCTCTCTCTCTCTCTAACAAAAGACATCAGACAGGTGTATTCCACCTGTCAGTTTTAGTTAGATGGGTGTGGCCCCATCGCGGTTGACAGTGCTTTCGTAGCTTTGTCCCTCCCGGAACAGCAATTCAGGTGCTTTTGTGCTGGTCTTTTTTTTATTTTGTAATGCTGAAGTATCGGTTGATATATAGATTTGAATTTTGGTGTTATGTGTTGGTTACCGCTAGGGATTTGCAGATTTGAATCTGATTGCGTAGTAACAAAATCTATATATTTTGTCTATTCGATGTATGTACACTCAGACACTCCTATACATACACTGTTAAAAAATTGCATAAAAAAACAATAAATGCCTGGCAACATTTATTCCAGGATTTTAGCGTTTTAAAAACGGATATATTGACGTAAAGTAGTGATATTACAATCACCAAACTGTAAAAGATGATGACAAACTAAGGTAAAATTACGGTCGTCTGTATTTTACTGAAATACGACTGAGAACAGTTTATTTTTACGGAGAGTTTCCTATTAAAATTACTGGTTTTTCAAGTGTATAAAAAGTTCGTATAATATATACATATATTGTATATATATATATATATATATATATATATATATATATATATATATATATATCAGGAGCTATTGCTGTTAGTTTGTTATTGAAATAAGTTTCCTGATAGTCAATTACTAATGAGATGGTTCATCTCTCAAAAATTTAATTTCATCTGCTACCATCACTGCTCGTGTCATCTTCAAAATCCTCATTGGTTTGGTCAAATTACGTAATAATGACATTGATGATAATAATTTTAATGAAAATAATTTGCCCCTTAGATTACGTATAATATCATTAACAGCAGCAATAACGATAATGAACTAATATGAGAAATACAGAAAAATGTATAACAAAAATGACATTTCTGAATCGGAACCGCAAAGAGAACGTTTAGAAAGGGGCGTCTCTATAAGGGGGAGGAAGTTGAAGATCTCTCGGAATCCCTCACGCCCACTTGGAAAATCCAGCGAAGATATAGGAAGTATCTGCTGCTTTTCATACGACGTGTTTACCAGGGAGAACACGAACAAACGGCAGCGCCAAAATCGTCTTCGTTTTTATTCGCCGAGCGTTCTTAGGTCTGTGTTTACTTTCGTCTTTTAGAAACGCTGTTATTTCTTCCTGGTGGAAATAGCTGTTTTGGGGGGAAATGTTGCTTCAAGAGAGAATATTTGACAAAGTAATTATTTACTTGGGGTCATCATTTAAGAGATCTTGAGATGTGGATGACCTTGTATTATGAGATCGCAGCAGCCACCACTAGCATCCAAGCTATATGAGAGAGAGAGAGAGAGAGAGAGAGAGAGAGAGAGAGAGCGTGTGGGGATTGAGGGTAACAGCGTATTGACCGAGAGAGAGAGAGAGAGAGAGAGAGAGAAAGAGAGGAAGAGAGAGAGACAGAGATGGGAAGAGAGAGAGCCATGGCTGGAGTGAAATAGTGGCACGTTGTGAGCGTCGAAGCAAGAGACCATAACGCCACTCCCCTAAAACTAAAGGGGAAGAAAAATATATGACACCAAAGACGAATACCGGGGATTGCGATAACAAGAAAGAATCCGGCAGAAGAGCATAGGATGATGGGAAAGTCAACAAGCACTGTCCAGAACAAACAGAAAAGTCAAATTCTATTAGGATGAGAGGGTGGAGTTTGATTAATGGTAAATGCAATGGTAGAGACAGAGGGAGAAACGAATGGAATATCAGTGTTATTGTTGGCTAACATTTGAGAGAGAGAGAGAGAGAGAGAGAGAGAGAGAGAGAGAGAGAGAGAGACTGCCCGTTCGTAGGTCTTTTTCAATTGTTTTTATAAAAGAGACTTCTTGAAAAATGTACTTTTGCAGTGTAGTGGTCGTAATTAAAACACAAAAATTTAACGCGAACTTGATCTCATGCGCAGCACACAGACATAAAGATGAAAGCAGAGGTAATATTCGAGAAATACCCGTTTTCAATTTTGACAGCAACGCGACCTGGAAACAAGTTTAGAAAGAATCATGGATCCATAACATAAACTGGAAATAACTGTGGCGTGAAAGCTTCGAGAAAATTTGTTGGTTGGAGATACTGGGAGGAAATATAGACAAGGAGGGAAAGAAGCGCTGAATCCAGACACTTTTTCTGTTCCCTTGACTTTTGTGGTGTCTTTCATTATTCCAAAACCAGAAAATTGGAGGGCGAGAGAAAGAGTAAGCCTGATAAACGAGGTGTTAAAGAAGCTGACAGGATAACTGCGCGTGGGCGAGCCCGGATGGAGGAACTTTCTTTTTATAATAGCACACATAAAAAGATGGCAAGAAATTTAGGCGCAACTATTTCATACTGTTTTATACAGAATTTACAAATTCTCTCTCTCTCTCTCTCTCTCTCTCTCTCTCTCATATATATATATATATATATATGTGTGTGTGTGTGTGTGTGTGCGTGTATGTATGTATACTCTATAATTATATAATGTGTATGTGTGTTTTTGTGTATATGGATATTGGGAATATATATATATATATATATATATATATACACGTATATATATATACAAATCTGTATACTTATATATTTGCATACTTATGTACAGTAAATATGCATATGTATATGGAATTATGTATACATAAATGATAACACGCGCACGCGCGTACACTTATAGCAAGAAAACAGCACAAGTGTGAAATTATCAACATATCTGTATTTTTCGCAAGATTTTAAGTCTACATAGCATTAACCGTTAAAGTGGATACTATATTCTTCGGTTGATGCCGTCCTTAAGCTCTTTATCCTGTCCATAAGCATGAAAATGGTGTGCCATCGTTTCCTTTACATATTCAACGATCATGAATTTTTAAATGGGATTTTATAACACCATAAGAACTTCAAAATCATCCATTTGGGATGATTTTCGTGGAAGAGAAATAAGACTTGAGTTACAGGCACTTGATTAATGAATTGTCAACATATTTCACTCTAGCTGATAGAAAAAGTCCTGTTGCAATGAATGCCAAAATACAAACGCAAGATTATTCCCCCTGTTTATATATATATGTATGTGTATATATATATATATATATATATATATGTGTGTGTGTGTGTGTGTGTGTGTGTGTGAATGAGATCTATGAAATATTAAAGAAAAGAATCCGGTATAGCTGTCCGGAATAATTGATTCAAGTAACTTCAATTGATCTTCAATACGTGGCCATACCCAGCTACAGAAATATTTGATAAACAAATAAGGCAGAGATCATTGTCAATGTTTATTTATCAATGGTCATGATAGTACATGTTTTTTATTTACACGACAAATGACACTAAAAATCCCTAATAATCAGCAACTTGAAAGTGACATGCTTTAAGTAAGCACCTGGAAGAGTTTAAATGCATTCTTTGGTTAAAAAAAAAACAACTTGCATCTTGAATAGAATATGAACAATTGAATGGGTTGGATATATGTTGACATGGAAAGGTGGGGGAGAGAATGGAAAGAACAAGATGGAAAACTGTGTATTGACAACATCAAACAGAGAGATGGACTCGATCGTGGGAAACGTGTCTAGTGATAACGGTAGAAAAGCTAGATTTTAGAAATTGGAAAATTGTTGACTTGGAATAAAGGAGGAACAAAGTAGAGACAATGTAAAAGCTTTCTACTCGGAATTTTTTTTTTCTCTCTCTCTCTCTCTCTCTCTCTCTCTCTCTCTCTCTCTCTCTCTCTCTCTCAATTATATATATATATATATATATATATATATATATATTAGTGTGTCAATAAGTTGTTCGCGAGAATGGTATAGCAAATAACACAGCAAATATAAATTAGAATCCTCATAATCATAAAACTAAGATCGCATCGTGTGATATATGGCATTCAAGTTCTTACATAGTGTTTTGTGCTTCCCCTGCCCATCACACACCTTACAGCTCTAACAAGTCGTAATTCCCACGCCCGTCGTCCTGCCCGTTGTCCTCCCTCCTAACTACCAAACTTTTCTACACCTGGAGTTCTGGAATCTATAGATATTGGGGGTGACAGAGGGGGACTGGAGATGACAGGACTCTTGCATTTGACTGTACATGGCTTCTAGTAAGTTAGAAGAATCAGGAGAGGGAAGATAAGAACAAGTATGGGGTCCAGAAGAGTCAATGAACGGTGTAATAAAGAAGGCATCACTGCAGGGGGAGCATAAAGGTATTTACCACCATCACTTGCTATATTCCTATATGCTATTCATAGTCTTTATAAAGACTGTAAGAGCCAAATAATCAGAGACACTTTTGAAGCTTTGATCATCTACTATTAACTTTTTTTTTTTTATTTGTATGGGTTAAGCACGATTGTCTTCTTTACATGGATCTTGCTTTGGCTTTGGGGTAGACCGTAGTCCCGATCAGCTGCCCTATGATATTTGGCCGTAATGAGCGTGGAACAGGTGGAAAGAAAGCTCCCAAAGGTTTATATAAGGAGAAGGGAATCTGTTAAAGTGTGTTAGAGAAGAGCATGAGCCTGTATCAGTGACCTTAAAAACAGACCATGATTTTTTTTTATATATATATATATTTTAATAAAGGGGTACCTTTATGATTACTTTCGGACGGTCCGACGGAATAGGATATCACCGGCATTCTTTTTAAACCTTGAATCGACGTGTCGTACAGATGTTAGATTCCGAGAAACAAAAAACAATTAGCATATTTTTTTGTTATAAAATAAAATAAAATATAAAGAAATCATTTGCTATATCCAAACCCGAATACATCACTATGTTTGTATAGGGTATGGTATGCAAAAGGAATTCCATGTGTTGGAAAACGAAAGCTGATAAGTTCAGAAAATGAAAGCTGTTAATTTGTAAATTACCTGGAGGGCTTAAGGAATCTAACTGTAGAGAGGTGGCAGTCTATTAGAAACGTCCCTTCCTGACGATCTGATGGATTTGGGTTCGAGACCCGCTCAATCTCGATAGTTTCTTGTGTCTGCAATCTCATCATCCTTGTGAGCTAAGGGTGTGGGGGGAGGTATAGGTCCACCTCCTGAGTAATCAGCTGCCATTGCCTGGCCATCCTTGATCCTAGCTTGGGTGGAAAGGGGGCTTCGGCGCTGATCATATGTATATATGGTCAGTTTTTAAGGCAATGTCACTGTCCCTTGCCTCTGCCATTCATGGACGACTTTAAGCCAGGTTTAAAGATAGACTTGCCATTTCCTGGTTTACTTACAACACTTAAAGTACAGACAACCGTTAAAGACAGTTAATTGACCCCGTGAAAAAGATCAAGATTATATTGTGAGAATTGACGTGAAGGATATCAAGCCAGGGTTTAGATAATTAACTGGTGAAACTATTTCAGTTAGTAGAAAGTAGGAAATCTCGCAAATCTAAAGTTCATACTAAATTATTTGGGGGGGGGGGTTGCAAAATAAGAGGGTTTTACAGTCGAACAGTTTATTGTTGAAAAAATAAAAGTAAGAGAAACGGAAGTAATAGAACCATTATATAAAGGACTTGTTGTCTTTAGTAAAACTGACTGATGAGATATCTGAAGGAAAAAAAAATAGGTATTAGAAAGGATATTTTTATTTAACATTTGTTGTTGGATGTGGGATGGTGGAAATAAGAATGAAACTTTAAAGAATGAATATGATGAAAGGACAGAGGTGAGGGTATGTTAACAAGATCAGCATTGCAAGACAGATGAGAGTGGCGCACCATATGGAAAAGACGTTGACGTGCTGTTGATGAGCCTGTCATTGTGAATCTTTGTTATTACTTTTGAAACATCACTTTAAAAGATTATTAATGCTTGAGATACTACTGCTAGAGAGTTACGGGGTCCTTTGACTGAGCAGACAGTACTGCATTGGATCTTTCTCTCTGGTTACGGTTCTTTACCTTTGCCTACACAGACTCCGAATAGTCTGGCCTATTCTTTACAGATTCTCCTCTGTCCTCATACACCTAACAACACTGAGATTACCAAACAATTCTTCTTCACCAAATGGGTTAACTACTGCACTGTAATTGTTCAGTGGCTACTTTCCTCTTGGTAAGGGTAGAAGAGACTGTAGCTATGGTAAGCAGCTCTTCTAGGAGAAGGACACTCCAAAATCAAACCATTGTTCTCTAGTCTTGGGTAGTGCCATAGCCTCTGTACCATGGTCTTCCACTGTCTTGGGTTAGAGTTCTCTTGCTTGAGGGTACACTCGGGCACAATGTTCTATCTAGTTTCTCTTCCTCTTGTTTTGTTGAGGTTTTTATAGTTTATGTAGGAAATTTTTATTTTGATGTTACTTTTCTAAAACTATTTTATTTTTCCTTATTTCCTTTCCTCACTGGGCTATTTCCCCAGTTGGGGCCCCTGGCCTTATAGCATCCTGCTTTTCCAACTAGGGTTGTAGCTTAGCATTTAATAATAATAATAATAATAATAATAATAATAATAATAATAATAATAATAATAATGATAATGTGTCTCTAATAACATTTAGTTTCCCTGTAAAGGAGAGTATAAAGGGTAAACTTTTCTCATCTATTCATTAATATGTTGTAGCCAGGACCGTCTTATTTCGGATAGTGGCATGTGGTTAGGAACCTTATGTTTTATGGATGAAGTTTACTTAAAAACTACAGGGTAATATCTGCAGTTAGTAGCCTTTTAGGCAAAAAGCCTTTATATCTTAGACTCACTCTCACACATATATAGTAAAAATGTATATATTATATATATGTATGTATGTGTGTGAAATATGCATTAAAGGTAGAAGAATTCATTATTTTCTACATTTTTTTTTTTGGGTCCAAAATAGTCGTTATTGAAAATCTTTCAGCCTTTTCCCAGAGCATTTAACGCTTTACTTATTATCTTTATGAAGTTTTAAGGTGTTTTTACTTTTCAGTTGATCGGGTTGACGTTCCTTTTTGCCATTTAGAGTCACGTTTATACTTGGGACAAAATACTTTTGGTTGGGGAGAGTCGCTTTGACGGTTTTTAATGTTTTATTAAGTATTTATTATACCGTATACAAAAGATATAATTTATCTTTTGTTTTATTTTATTTATTTGTAAATTATTTCAGTGTTGAGTATTTGTTATTTTTTTCTTTACAAATCATATTTGTGTTAGTGACCAATTACTCTACGACTCCAAAATACCTTTGATAATTTATATATAATGTGGAAAAAGAATTGCAATGTACTGTACGCACTATCATCACTACAATAGGGTTGTAATATCCCTTTGTTCACTAGGAATTATATATTGTAGTTAATTTACCAGGATCACAACTAAATTCCTTATCATAGAAAAAATTATTAGTTAGGTCAGCCCTTTCTGTTTTGATGCCCTATGTAATGAGACCTATTTATGAATGGCAAACAGCTTAACTAGTTGAATTCTATTGTAAGTTCATCGTCACGCTATCTTAAATTTTTTTTTTAATTTCTTTAGATTTTGCTTCACGTTCTTGGGGTACTAATTTATATTGTTTTAGATGATTATTTGAAAAAGATTTTCGTCTTTAATTTCAATGAAACAGCGTGTGGTTGCATATTTATAAGGTTCCAGTAAAACGGATGATTTTCATTGCTACTTTTTACTAATGTATCTTTGTGAGAATAATTGAACAACTTATGAAATTGAAACCTAAATGTATCTTCATATCTTTCACACATTATTCATATGCGTGTTCCTTTCTGAAGGTAATGAAACAACAGATATAGAGCAAAACTAATATCACAATATTTCTCTCTCTCTCTCTCTCTCTCTCTCTCTCTCTCTCTCTCTCTCTCTCTCTCTCTCTCTCTCTCTCGATAATAAGTAAGGGGATATTGGTTGTAGGAGCCGACCACAAAGGGCTGGTCCCTAGAGACACAAAGGGGAAGAAGGGGGAGAAATGATGGTAGATAAGGAGACGTCCGAACGACCGACCTCACAATGCCAGCAGCCGAAGAGCAGCAGGTAAGACTGATGGTTACCAAAGCCGAGTGACAGAGACACGAATTTAGACTGGGTTAGGATGACACGGAAGTCAGGCGGACATTTATGTAAATGTTAATTACCTTTATGTTAGGGGGAGCTATGAAGAGGCATTTTAATTGGTTTAGTATATGAAAAGGGTAATGACGATTATAGGTATTACCATGTATACCATTGTAATGATATTAATAAAGGGTTGAGAAATGGTTGTAAATTAAAGATATATGATTATTCCTGATGATTATTATGACATGAAAATAAATTGGAATTTAATAAAAGTCATCATTAAATGACTTCTCGCTATTAGTAATATTATTATTCATAGCCGTACTAGTAGTAGTAATCATGATATTATGAAATGAAACCAAAATTCCAAAAATACGGGTCAAGTACTCGTGTAAGTTGCAATTTATTGACAACTCGAGAAAATTGTGCAAAGTTCTCTACTGAATTATGAATAATTCATCTTATCAAAGAGACGAGTTTCTGCCCACGGAAAAAAAAGCTTTGTCTCGTTTTGGGGAAAAAAAAACTTCTAAGTGGATTGGATTGAAGTGGGACGAATAGAATATAGCTTAACAATAACGATATTTTAAATTTCGGTTAATCAAGAGGGGCTCTTACACTTAAGAAATTAGTTTACTCTTGCATTTTTTTTCATATATACATCCCAGGTACCAGGATTATAAAAAAATAGTAAATATAAGTTACAGATATTTACGTATACATTTGATACTTAGTTTTTTTAATAAAGTAAACATTAAAGGGTCATTGAAACCTTCAAAGAGTCCAAATGAAAAACGTTCTAGTTAAAGAATGTTAAGTTACAGCGCTTGATCATAATCAACCAGTCAATGAATAACTTATGATTGTAACGTGTATCATACTTTGGAACCTGAGAAAATCCCACTCTCGAAATTCCCTTTTGTCGACCAAGCCGAAAATTCAAATGCAGTCTCTTTCAGTCCTATTTGGATTCATGAACCAAAGCCTTTCCATTAATGCCATTTTCTAAGTGAGATGAGACGTCATTTGAAGACCGGCCGAACAGCCAGCTTAATCTCGTAAAGTCCTCCCGAAAAGCCTTCACGTCAGAAATGACGTAGGATACAGAAAACGGAAGAAACCCATCTTGGTAATCTAGTAATTTCAGTAATTACACAGCAGACGTTTGTGTAATGGTATTAGTGTTTTATTTGCATCCAACGCTTGATTAGAAATGTGTTAATTACCATATGGTGCTTATGATTCACTACCAAATCTCTCCCTCTCTCCTGTACTTCTACACGTTACTAGATATTTTCATGGTCTATCCTGGTTGAGGGATGAAGCTATTTAGCTCCAATTCCTGAAATAATTATGCCTTTGTCGAGGGAATTTTGTATTTGGTAATTAGTTAACCTTGTCGGGTCGATGCTTTAGTTCAAATTATTAGTTTTGCGTCTAGGAGGCTAAAAGGTTGAATCAGTTTTTATTATTATTATTATTATTATTATTGTTATTATTATTATTATTATTATATTATTATTTACAACCCTAGGTGGAAAAACAGGATGCTATAAGCCCAGGGGCTCTAACAGGGAAAATATCCCAGTCGATAGGAATTGTTTATTTTATTGGGTATAATATCATGTGGAGTAAGGATAATTAATAGAGTGAGATATATGGAAATTTGTAGAAGTGATATGAAGGCTAGGGTAAGTTAAAGGATGAATCAGTATTTTCAGGAGAAAAGGTCTTGTGAAAGGTTAGGTGAGAGTAGGTCGAGAAAGAGTGTATAGTTCAGAAATGCCAGAAGAAACGAGGAGAGGAAAGGTCGGAAAGTTTTCCATAGATGATGTGAAATACAGTGGAATGGAAGTGGCTTAACATCGAAGAGCAAGTGTGCGTTTAATTAAGAAGGTAATTATGCAGCACAGCTGATAAGCCTTACTTCGGTGTAGATGTATAGTGCACGTAATGTAGTGGAAGTTTTACTGCGCTCATTTACCCAATATTCCTTGCTTAAAGGAATTTTTGCTACGAGTCACCCTTTGTTACGGAAAGGCATTATATATATATATATATATATATATATATATATATATAATATATATATATATGTGTGTATATATATTTGTGTGTATATATATGTATATGTATATATATAAATATATTCATATATATATAGATATGTGTGTATATCATATATATATATACATATATATATATACACACACACACACACACACATATATATATATATATATATATATACGTTTTAGTACGTGAAAATATCTCTAATGATTTAACTATTTATTGAAAAAAATTATATCATAGGTTTTAGGGAGGCAAAGTATTAAAGCCGTATATACCTTTCAAGTCCATGTTCATAATTGACGCTATTTATAGACAATCCATTCATGGAAAACTAATGATGATCAAAGGCGTAAAATTAATTGCTCGTGTAGAGGAAGTTTACGACGTCCACTTTCTTAAACTGATTGTAGAGCAATTATCGTGGAATTATTGAAGTCCTCGTTAGTTCAGGAAGAGTTTGTCATTATTCAATATTTTGAATGAATGCTTGCCTCTTGGCAGGAGC
>NC_090765.1:42947458-42950776 GCF_036898095.1 Palaemon carinicauda | reverse complement strand
AGATTTCAGAGACCTAAAATACTGCGAACGTTCTCCGACGTTAATTCTGTTGCCAGTCACGTAGCCTTCAACTCTGCGAAGTATTTTAAATCATTATTCTGTTCTTTAATGAAATTCTTCAAGAATCAAAAGATTCAAAACACGCATTTACGCCTAAAGTGAAATACTGAACGATAAGACCGTCTGAAAGCAAAATTTATAATAGATTTTCAAAAAATGGTACGATTTTTTTATATGATTTGTATTAATATGCTCATATACTAATGGAATACACACACACACACACACACACACACACACATATATATATATATATATATATAATTTATTTATTTATATATATATATATATATATATATATAATATATATATATATATCCATATACCAAGGCACTTCCCCTAATTTTAGGTGGTAGCCGGCATCAAACAATGAAAAAAAATTCAGTGTGTGTATTTGTGTAATTTTGTTTGCGCAATATGATATTTGACGGATTTAGTAATAAAACAGTGGAGTAATGTCATGGCTGGTGAACACTACTAAACAAACCCTTGTAAATTGGACTAAACCTAAATTTTCTTTATTCGCCATTTCCAACATCAATTATTGGATGTCTGGTCATGCCTCAAACTGCAAAATTTCTATAGAATGACATAGCTGAACTCCTTTCCTATTAATGCATTTCATATTCTCTTACAAAATACGCCATTCTTGGAAACTAAATACTTCAAGTTATGCTACATTAATTAAATAGATGAATAATGATTATTTATTTTTTGCCGGACTTCTTCAGGCAGTTTTAAAGTTTAATCCGCTGAAGCCTTTCATATAAAATACATACATTATTCAATGTGAAAATTTTGCATTTCATCAATATAATATGCGCAGTTCTTATAAAGTTTACATTTCTAAGACAATATTTATTCATGTAACAACTTCAATTATCAGTCTATAACATGAAGTTTATTTCAAAAAGCTAAAAACATATGGTACCCTTTCATAAACACTCTTTTGCTGACTAAACAATATCAATACACCGAAATTATGCTAATCAATATGTTTTTTAGACGAGACCTAAAGAATCTTCTGCAAACGGTTAAATAAAGGGAGAAAGTGTTAACATTAATTGCTAATCTCATAACATCTCGTTGAAGGAATTTTAGTTCATTTGAGGACTAATCCGGGTGAAAAAAAAAATAGGCCTACATCAAATTCATCAAAGCCCCTCATTCGTTCTTCCTTATTATCCCAGGCGTGATATGATGAGGCATTTATTAGTTTAATCCTGGTTAGTATTAAACAAGAAATCAACGTGAAATGCTGACGAGTTAACACAAGAATTTTAATGGCTGATTTAAAAGGCAGTGATAAACCTCTATAACAAACGTTAGTACTGCACAATAATTCAGCATCTATTTAATGGCAAACAATTCAAAATTAAAACTAAAGAGAGACATTACCAAACTATCGAATGTTGATAAACGCTGAATCCGCTCAATCCAGCAGTCACAAAATGAGGAAAATAGCCGAATGTTGTAGTAGCTGTCGGGAATGTTCCCGTTTTGCAATCTGTTGGAAGTGCGTTGGATGCCTACTCAAGCCCGTTATCTTTCTACGTGTCAAACTTCACCATCCTTGTAAGCTAGGGATGGAGAGTTTGAGGAAGCCTATGTTCTCCTGTCTGGTGTTCAGCTGCTGATTCTCATCTTAATTTGTTGGACAGAAACTTACGGTCTATTGAATATCTTAGTCCTGATCTAGATATTAATCTTTGGCACCGTCGTTCAATTAGTTCATTATGCATGTTGCATAAGATTTTTCATAACTCTGATCATCCTTTACATTCAGATCTCCCTGGACAATTCTATCCTGTTCGTAATACTAGGCAGGCAGTTAATTCTAATAGCCAGGCCTTCTCCATCATGATGCTCAATACTACACAGTATTCTAGAAGTTTTATTCCAGCTATTACCAAATTGTGGAATGATCTTCCTAATCGGGTAGTATGATCTTCCTAATCGGGTAGTTGAATTAGTAGAACTTCAAAAGTTCAAAGTTGGAACAAATGTTTTTATGTTGACCAGGCTGACATCAGTCTTTTTATAGTTTATATATGACATATCTGTTTTTGACGTTGTTAATAGTTTATATATGACATATCTGTTTTGACGCTGTTACTGCTTTTAGAATGATATGTTGTTAATTTATTCTCATCATTTATTTATTTCCTTATTTCCTTTCCTCACTGGGCTATTTTTCCCTGTTGGAGCCCTTGGGCTTATAGCATCTTGCTTTTCCAACTAGGGTTGTAGCTTTTCTATTAATAATAATAATAATAATAATAATAATAATAATAATATCTGCCTCTTCTCTGGTTCTGGATTTGTTGGAGAGGGCGCTTAGCCGCTGATTATATGTAGTATATGGGGTCGGTCTCCCAAACATTGTCCTGTTCCTTGCCTCTACCACTCATAACGACCTTTAAACCTTAAAAGGCATGTGATGAAAAAAATATGCCTTGCAAAGACCCAAGCAGTTCCCCCTCAGTCCATGGAGTGCTGTGTTCCAAGAATAGCAATTAATTGTTTTACACCATTTGCAGGATACTCTCTCACTTTGTACAAGCAGACCATTTGGTCATGAGTGTGTACAAATTATTTATTTTTCCTGAATCTCAAACAACAATATTGGTTTTGGCATCTATGCTATAAGAAGAAAATGCCTACTAACATTATTTATAAATAATTAAAAATATCTATCAATACATTACAAAAAGCATTTTAAATAAATAAAATACATTAGATTTTCTACTCAACAAAATAAAAATGCAAAACATAATAACAATATTTATACATCTCTCTCTCTCTCTCTCTCTCTCTCTCTCTCTCTCTCTCTCTCTCTCTCTCTCTCTCAGAGAAAAGAAAGTACACCTACGCTAAAAAACTGTAATGGCCAAATAAGAAGAATAAATCTGACCTTAGGAAACTGAAAATATAAAAGTGCTAGTGTCAATATTGTACGAGAAAAGTGAACAAGAATAAAAAACATACAATTATTTCGAAGTAGGAAAATATCATAAATACCCCCTCCCCCACAAAAAAAAAAAAAAAAAAAAAAAAAAAATCTAAATAAATCTTAAATTTTGTAAAACAGAGATATGTAATAGCATAATTATGGAGGCCTGTCTCAGCTGAGACATATATCCGATGGCCGTTGACTTTTCCCACTTCATATTCCACAGGGAGACAAGGAAGGACACGGGTCACTGCTCAGGAAAACAAAGCCATAATACGAAATCGGAGAGGCAAAAGAAGGCAAAC
>NC_090765.1:42937458-42939958 GCF_036898095.1 Palaemon carinicauda | reverse complement strand
TTATTGTTAAATTCACGAAAGTTCAGAATCATTATTGTCGATTTCATGAAAATTCAGAATCATTACTGTCGAATTCATGAAAATTAAGAATCATTATCGTCGAATTCAAGAAAATTCGCAATCGTTATTGTCGAATTCATGAAAATTCGCAATTACCATTGTCGAATTCAAGAAAATTCGGAATCATTATTGTCGAATTCAAGAAAATTCAGAATCATTATTATCGAATTCATGAAAATTCGGAATCACTATTGTCGAATTCATGAAAATTCGGAAGAGTTAATGCCAAATTCAAGAAAATTCGGAATCATTACTACCCAACTCGTGAAAATACAGAATTATAAATTTCATGAAAAGAAAATTGACTGGGAGTAAATTCGCGGTAAACCTAAATTACTATGAGAAAAATCATGAACGTCTGGAATCACAGATATTGATTTCATGAATATGAAAAATCATCATTTCCAAACGTATGAGAAACATGAAAACCAGAATAATAGTAAGAATGGAGTCGGGCGAAACGGTGTAATTTTGAATACTTTTTAGAGAGAGAGAGAGAGAGAGAGAGAGAGAGAGAGAGAGAGAGAGAGAGAGAGAGAGAGAGAGAGAGAGAGAGAGAGAGAGAGAGAGATATATATATATATATATATATATATATATATATATATATATATATATATATATATATATATATATATATATATATATTAGTGCTTGTATTAAATGCTATGGAGATAGTGAAAGATATAATAACCTTATGAATGGGCAATTTTCACGACAAGAAATCTGAGCGTACACTATGATAAAACAAAATGAAATGTTAGACCATGTATAATAAAATGTTTTATATACAATTCGATGAACTCAAAAATACATAAAAGAGCGCAACACATTTTATAATAAACATATGTATAAACATTTTATATCATGTATACAGTATGTAGAAACACACACCTATACACACATATATATACATACACATTCATACATATATATATATATATATATATATATATATATATATATATATATATATATATATATATATATATATATATATATCGATGAAAATTACCAAATAGTATTCTCAGATATCAAAAACTAAAATAAACTTAGCAATAAAAGGTAAACGTTCAAAACTATATGGAAAACATTTTTGACACACTAAATGTTGTATAGAAACTAATATGGTAAAAGTAAAAATTAAATTGACCTTAAGGTAAACATACCAACAGATAAAAGCATCAAATAGATAATACAAAGAAAATATTGCTTAAAAGAAACTAGCAAACGGATAAAAAGAAAAGTCCAGTTGACATTTTTTCAATATATTCAGAACTTACAGCTACATAAAATCTAATTGAAAAATGGTTAAAAAAATATAACTAACATTACACAGGAAAACAGAATAGAAAACAAGTAGAAGCAAAAACATAAGAATACTATCAGGGTGGTAGGGAAAATGGAGAAATAAAAAGAAAATAAAACATGAAGATTGTAATTTTCGTGAGCTAATAGGATAAAAGCAATGCCATAAGGAAAATCAACTGAAAATGGAGCAGCCAACAAACTTCTCATTACTCCTGACACTCACCCAGTAGGAAGTCCATCGCTCTTTCAATCGAAGAAGGAAGAGGGAGAAAATGAAGAGGATGGGGAAACTAGGGGAGGGGCGGAGAGAGTGAAGAAGAGGGTTGAAAGAGAGAAGAAATGGAAGAGGGCAACTCAAACAACAAACTGAGACCTTAGATGTACTGACAAAAAGGGCATAAACATTAAACCAAGAATATGGACAGAAAAGAACGATATAAACCCATTAATAAACTAACACACACCCATATATATATATATATATATATATATATATATATATATATATATATATATATATATATATATATATACAGTATCGATATATATTCGACAGAGGCTTAGTTGTTCATATATTAATCGGCGAATCTTAGACACCGCGTCGGATCCCAGTTATCACATGTGTGTGCATGTTAATTCGCATGGCTTTTGAATGCATAAATACTACTTATAAAAACATCCAAATAGCATCAGTAAAAAAAAAATTAACGAAAAAAAAATATGCAAAACACATACATAAAAATTATTACAATGTAGCTGCAATAATAAAATAGCGATTGAAATACACATATATATATATATATATATATATATATATATATATATATATATATATATATATATATATATATATATATATATATATAATATATAATATATATATATATATATATATATATATATATATATATATATATATATATATCTATATATATCTGCATGCAAAAATGGTAAAGATTTTCAAGCAAAGAAGAAAACATGGCGGACGGAAAGACCTTGGCAAATCACCGAAAGCAGATTCCCAATTAAATCAGTGTTCATTGGAGCGACATTCCGTGTTTTCCATTTGGAGAAGATGGCGAAGCGAAGTGGGTCACAGGAGAAAATGAGGAAAAAGAACTCTATCACA
>NC_090765.1:42924958-42927458 GCF_036898095.1 Palaemon carinicauda | reverse complement strand
ATAATAAAACCACCGATCTTAAATCAATACACGAAACCCTGCAAGTGAAAGTAATCATCACTTTTTCTAGGCAATAAGGCAAATGTACTATTCCATTATAAGGCTTAAGGAAAACGTCTTCAAATGCGCCCTTGAGTCTCTTTATATGCACCACAAATAAATGAAAAGACTCACCGACTTTCTTGACGTGCGCCGTCAAAGAGGTGGGAATATCATAGAAGTAAGTAATATCGAGAGTGATGATATTGGGATATTTGTTTGATTCAAAACCTTTTTATTTAATGTATCAAGAGGTAAAACCTTTTTATTTTAATGTATCAAGAGGTATATTGAGTCATCTTCTATAACGGCTAATACTAAAATCATTTTACTATCATATCTGTAGTAATTATTTTTATCATTATTATACCTGCTGTTTTTTAAGTCATTCTAAGCGAGTTTGTTGCTATTTAATGAACAAGTGGAAAATGATTTCAAAGTAACGAGCAAAATGCATGCACAAAATGAATTAACTTTGCTACCTAAAGATAAAATTTATTAGTTATTCTTATTTCGTTTTTCATTGAAAACCTAATTATATCTAATATTCGAATTAATTCAAGAACTTAATCTTAATAAAGATACTTTTCATTGAGTCCATTAAAAATAAATTTGACATCAGATAAAAAAAATAATTCAGATATACTGTATACACGAAGCTTGCTCAGAAACGGTATTAATGTGTTCAACGTCTATTATTATTATTATTATTATTATTATTATTATTATTATTATTATTATTATTATTACAAGCTAAGCTACAACCCTAGTTAGAAAAGCAGGGTACTATAAGTCCTAGGGTTCCAACAAGGAAAAAATAGCCCATTGAGGAAAGGAAATAACTAAACTATATGAGACGTAATGAATAATTAAAATAAAATATTCTAGGTTTCTGTGTTTTAAATAAGTATATTCAAAATTGCGATAAGTTATTTAATTTCTTATTTAATTCATAAACTCAACATTTAACGGTAATGACGCTTATCCCCATAAAAGAAAGCCTGGCGTAAATACGTTCACGTTGTTGATTACAGTTATGTCCTGTGTAATTTACAGTCACAGTTGAAACATTATCTTTCCGCTCCAGCTCAGGTGATACGAGGTCGGTTGATCAAATTACATAAAGAGAAGATTCGGTTACAGGAAATGAACAGAGAAATTTTATTAAATTTGGATGTTTTTATGAATTTGATTCACGAGAACATTTAGGTTCTTTGTTCCGCGAATTCCTTTTATGTTGTCGAACCTTCTTGTATAATTTGTGA
Source organism: Palaemon carinicauda (assembly GCF_036898095.1). Lineage (NCBI taxonomy): Eukaryota > Metazoa > Arthropoda > Malacostraca > Decapoda > Palaemonidae > Palaemon > Palaemon carinicauda. The sequence continues at coordinate 42,926,154 of NC_090765.1, read as the reverse complement.
AGGCAACGCGGTATTATTAAGATCAGGAGAAAATAAGATATCTTGAAAACATGTGTGCATTATGCTCTATTCTTATAATTGATACTTTTAGTGTCTTCCTAATTAAGAAAATTTCTATTCAAGTAAGTATTGAATGACATAACAAACACACACACACAGACACACACACACACACACACACATATATATATATATATATATATATATATATATATATATATATATACACACATATATATATATATATATATATATATATATATATATATATATATATATATATATATATATAAATCTAGATACGAAACACTATTTTTTTACAAATATTTTTCATATAAGGAAAAGTAATTAAGCTTGTAGTGAACGTTAACATACAAACTCTTCCAGCGGGGTTTCTTTTATTTACCTTCCTGTATAACTATTGGTAGGGCACACAACGGGAGTAATTTAAATGCACGGTTTATCATTCCGTTAAATCATACCAATATTCTGTATACAAAGAGATTTTATTTGGAAAAGAATAAACCACTGTGGCCTTATATTTGCAGTGATATCATCATTCTTACTTATAACGTAAATAAAGAAAAATATATTTTTGCAAAATAAAAATAAAATCAACGGATAAAATAAAATAATAAGGTTCTGCAGACATTAATTCATTCAAGATAAATTTTTACACTATTACGTATTAAGCACTAAACCAATGCTTTGGAATAGGGCATTTCTTTTTCTTTTTCTTTTAGATACGGATAATGATTTGTAGCTTTTAGTTAATTTGCATGCAAAGAAAATTTTTGGCTTTTATCGATAAACAGTTAGAGAAAACACTCAGGCATCTGCTCCTGAATATCAAAAAGAATATTTAGAAGTTATTCAATTTGAATGCAAAAACATTTAGTATTTTTCAGCATTCAAAGGATATATTCTATAATTCTTTAAAAAATAATAACAGCTACAAAATATTGGGATTCAATGGAGTTATTCAACAGCAAAATTACTTTTATATTCAAGAAAACATTAGGAGTTAGGAATATAGAGTACTTCATATCACCCCTACTTTACACCGTTAACAGTATTTCATCATATCACCACTACTGTATAATAATAAATTTACGGTACACGAACAGTATATAATTAAGTAAAAGATCTTCAAGAAAAGAATTGAAATAGAAAACGAGTGGAGGTCATAATAAAGC
>NC_090765.1:42909958-42919958 GCF_036898095.1 Palaemon carinicauda | reverse complement strand
TTTTCACAATTGAGCATATACACTATTACTATTGGTTACATTCCTTTTCAAAAAAATCTATTTAAAACAGATCATATTCATATTAGAAAGAAAAAACTGACTACGGTTAATAAATGATGACATTCTATCTGTTCATAAAATTACAAAGTAGCTGTAAATCCTATGTAGATTTTAGCTTCCAGTGCCTCAATAACATCAAAGCGCACATCTATAATTATTCTCTGGCACAAAAGAATACAGATACTTATTCATGGTCCGGAAAAAGGTTTTTAAAATGTGACCAGAATTTACTCTGTTGTTACTGAAATAGCAGTCATTGGTGCTATATGTTGCTTGGCTATGGAAAACCTGTGTAGTGTAAAGTATGAATAAAGAATTCCGTTGATGCACTTCGAGTTGGTATTTTACAAAAAGAACTACACACCATAATTATTGGTTGCAATCTTTTGGATACCGCATTAATCCAGTAAGTACATACAAATAAGTCATGAACGTCCATGAAACCTTTAACAATCGCTGACATATTCAGACATCCAAGAAGGGAATTATTGATAATAATATTAGTTTCTTACTTTCAAAGGGATGGTACCAGTATAGATCCCTGGTTTCTCAGGATATTATAGTTCCCTAACCTTTTTCTTGACCTCGACAATCCCTTCTAACATGGTATCAGACATCGGCAGCCCAGTAATAAAGCACTCAGCCAAAGCACCCATTGACCCAATCCTAGCTCATAAGGACAATGTGGTCGTATTTTAGTAGATTCTATCATAGGAAGAAAATCGCTGGTGATGCTCAATCACTTTTCGTAAGGAGACGACGGGAGAGATTCTTAACAATGTTTCAGCTATAATTCTATTTTGATCAAGTTAATGAAAAACCCTTATTTGACGAAAATTGCAGCGCAGAAATTGTAATGATAATAATTAGCAACACTTTCCATTTTTAATTCAAGTTATTTTATATTACCATTTTATAGACGTAACTGCCAGTGTTAATAAATTTTAAAAAATACTTTGCTTCCTCCATCATAAAAATAAACCATTTTCCATCGCTTGCTTCTGCTCCAGTCAAAAAAAAAAAAAAAAAAAAAAAAAAAAAAAAAAAAATCTTATATCTCTAATTAACAAAAAATGCCTTTGTGTCATTAAAGTTAAATGAATTTAGGCAACGCGAAATGGTCGTTAGAACTAATTTAAAGTCTCCTCCTTTATTCCCACAATTTTATTTTCTACTTAACGATAATGTCTGTTCTTCCTAGTAAAATGAGTCGTCACACTAAAAAAATATACAGCAGACACATCACATGAAAGGAATATTTAGGAAAAAGTTTAAATTAAGATATTAATTACAAATACTAATAAAAGATATTTAAATTAAAAATACATAGAAATGGGTAACCTAAATATAAAAGACTAATGAAAATAAATTCAAAATACATAAAAATTGGTACCCTATACATAAATATACTAATTACAAAGACTAATCAAAGAAATTCAAATTAAAAATACATAAAAATAAATAGCCAATACATAAATATATTAATTACAGACTAATAAAAGGAAATGCAAATTAAGAATACATAAAAATAAATAGCCTACACATAAATATACTAATTACAAAGATTAATCAAAGAAATTTAAATTAAGTATGCATAAAATTAAAAAGGCTTATCTACTATTAAAAAAATAAGTCTGAAAGTAATCAACAACATAAATACCTAAAAAAGGAATATTTATAAGAAGAAAAGTTTGCTCCAAGACCAAGATGTCGCAGTGGCCTGTCCCCCATTTTACCCGGCCTTGGGTCTTCCGAAGTCATTACCATCCTCATTCCCTTCACTACCCACACGCGCTAATTAGTTTCATTACGCAGCAGATATGGGAAAATGGAATGTCTAATGAAAAGCAAAACTTTGTTTTTACCGACCCATGAAAAATGAATTTTCTCTTCCCATTTAATTATGGAAGGAATTAAAAATTCTGCTCCTATCTTATACAAGAAGTGTTTAAACATTTAAACTGCTTAGAATTTGTTCTTGGTCTATATTCCACGGATCTTATTCTCTTATAGTGGCTTGAACTTCTGACATTTCAAAGATAATTACAAAGATGATATATTCTTTACGCTCGTGGCTACATAATCCTTATGGTAGCTGTTCTAACAGTGTCTTAGGGATGCTGAATGCCCCAAGACCGTATAAGTAATCCGTACAGAATGTCACCCTGCAACAGATATTTAATCAACAAATATTCTACATAAGTATTCATAAAATAAGATGAAAAATTAGGAAGGAACCAGTTCATGGTACAGATAATCATCACACGAAATATTTTATGGGAATAAAAAAAATACTAATTTTATCAAACATATATGGAACAAGTATCCATTTTAACAAGCAAATTCAGTAGGGGCATCACGACGAACCAATGAAAGTAAATCTTTATTACATTCAGTACATCTGCAAATAATCTAGAGACCTAAGTCACAGGAAAACATTATCAAAATAATTTGTTATTCAAATGAACAAATTATACAATAGTGTAGGCAAGGTTAAGCCATGCCAGTCTACCTTGTTGGCTTAACCTCTGAAATGTTCAAAACCTCCTGATCTCTTTATTTTTCATCTGTAATAAAAATAACTACCATCTTAATAACGTACACAGAAAAAGATTTGTCTCAATTACTTCCTTTTGAAAACATGTGGACGTGAAACTTATCAATTAATTGAAACAAAAATACTAATTATAACATATATTATAAGCATTATTATGAACTGCAGACGATCGTTTAAAATGATAGAACGTTATAATGAAACTAGGAATGCAAATAACCTCCATGAACAATCACGTAAATATTTGTTAAGTAAATGACGCGAAAAGAGAAAAGTTACAAAGAACCTCCCTTCACTTACAAACAACCACCAGAAGGACCTGACAGTGACTCTTTCCAAAGCATAAACAAACAGAGCTTGAGTAATCACCCTACACATTCGTCTGACGATGCGAATCTCATACACGGACCCGAAACAAGGGCATCTTGAATACACCAACTCATCTTTTTTTTCCAGGAACGCAGTATTCTTTGAAAATCTGGATCTTGCGCACCCAACTCCTCCTTTCCAGCGCCGCCAATTACACGTTTTACGCCCACACAATCCCTTGGGTCACATGAGAAACCGCAATTATTTGATTGAAGGATTTTCCTGACTTTCTGAGATACGCGAGCCAAAATTGGAGCCCAAGTTAAAGATGTTGAGATAGAATTATTAGGCGCGGAGAGGGTTCATTCATAAAAGTTTATTGATACACACACATACATATATACATACATACAAACACACACACACACACACACACACACACATATATATATATATATATATATATATATATATATATATATATATATATATATATATATATATATATATATATACTAAAAAAATAGAATAATACACTATGGGAAATTCACATATGATAAATGCAGCTACCTAGACAAGGATTCGAACCTAGGCCTTTAATTGATGCAAAACTAACCAGTCGACGCATACTAGACAATCTCTCCCATACACGTACTCAGCATAAGCTTCGGATCTCGTCTTTATTCTTTTCTTTTATGTATTCAAAACCAAAACCGCTGTAAAAGGGTCAGATGTCACGTGATATCATTATTGATGACTCTTCTGATTCACATCAGCACCTCTCCCAGTGAATGCATGTAGCGTTTCCACAAGTTTCTGAATCTTTCAGTGAATATGTGTGGGCAACATTATACAGATACATATAAATCAAAGTTTCCTTAATCATATTTACTTGCATGCTTTTCTCTCTCTCTCTCTCTCTCTCTCTCTCTCTCTCTCTCTCTCTCTCTCTCTCTCTCTCTCTCTCTCTCTCTCTAGTGTAAACATTAAACAGTCGCGATGCAATGCCTTACTTTTATCATTAGCTTCCACACCTCTTTGGAATTATATTATATTAAAAAAATCCATGTTTATTTTCATATTTACCAGAAACCAGAAATTTAAATTGAATATTTTCAAAGGGATTGTACATTTATGGGTACCCAAAGCCAAGTTATTTTTAGATTTTCCGTCGTGTAAAAGTATAAAAGGTGATGAAAGAAGTATTAAAAAATATCCTAATTCTTCAAAGATGAATTAGCGGGTCTTAATATATCTAGATTAATTTCCTTTTCATTATCTCTAGTGTATGTCTGCATGCTTACTATTTGGGACATAAAACATTAATAACATTGCAAAGCATACGCATTCTTATATAACACACTTGAAAGCATCCACAGCTACTATTAGTATATAGGCATATGTATTAAAATATGAAATAAAATTGTTCAAAACAAAAAGTTAGAAAAAAAAACCTACAAGTAGAAACGATGTTTCAAAATTTTGATTCTAAGGAACTTTCGAAAGTTTTGATCCAACCATCATATTAGAGAATTAAAAGAAAACATAGAAGTAAAAGTTCCTGGAAAGAAACAATTCTCTGATTTTCATAGCTTTTTTTCACATGAACAAGAGTGGGATTTGTGGGAGGGTTGCCAAGGCAACCAAAGCAGCCTTCATCTCCAGGACACTCTCATTCTTCCTCCTCCCACTCTCTTCCCTTCCCTTCCCTTCCCTTCCCTTCCCTTCTCTTCCCTTCCCTTACATGTCTTCCACTTAGCTCCCCTTCTAGCTTTGAATCGTCCTCTTTTATTCTGCCAGAAAAGCAAAAAATTCAGAAAAACATAAAGAAAATAAATATATCATAATAAAAAATCAATTCCATACCTATACTGTTTCCCTCATTTGGGTAAAATAAATGAGAATATATAACTCATCATACTTGGAAAAGAGGATACAACTCCTCATATTTGAAAAAGAAATGTAAGAGAAAATATTCTCTACACTGTTACAATAATAGATACACGAGATCAATGGTCCCTACAGTACAATCTATTTTAAGAGCCAGCTCTTACGTCATTTGCCAAGGGAAACCTCTCGGGATACTTGGGTATTTTTTAAATCATTGCACCTTGTCAAAGGTATCGAGTAACAAACTTGACCTCGTGTCAAAACTCTGGAAGGTAGTAATCATTATAAGGAAATTTAATATGAGTATAGACGGGGAAAATAGTATAAACAGGCATTTTCCATTCTCTCTCTCTCTCTCTCTCTCTCTCTCTCTCTCTCTCTCTCTCTCTCTCTCTCTCTCTCTCTCTCTCTCTCTCTCTCTCTCTCTCTTATATATATATATATATATATATATATATATATATATATATATATATATATATATATATATATATATATATATATATATATATATATTTACTGGAAAATATTTTAAATTGCTCTAATTAATTAAAGTATACCACTAATTATAGTACTTTCTAAGTGTTATGATGAATCATGATAAATTATACTCAAAATTCTTTTCCAGAGCCAAAAAAAAATAATGGAGCCATTATCATCACACCTCTCATCAAGTATAGCGCTCGATAAATTAAAGACTAACATTGACCCAAAGGGAGTTTGGTATAAAAATATCAAAGTTCATTGGAGAAAAATGAATAGAAGTCTATGGATGAATCAATCCTCGTTTCATTTACTTATAAATTGATTTTGGGTGGTTTCAATTTTGATTGGTTAATAATTAGTCTTACTCAGTGGAAGTCACGGGCCATTGCTAAAACCTTAGCATTATAAAAAAAAAAAAAAAAAAAAAAAAAAAAAAAAAAAAAAAAAAAATAGGTTAATGATTTGGTTATATATTAAATACCCTCAATTACACTTTTCGGCTTTCGAAACTATAGTAATGGCATCAGTACTCTCCGAGTGTTTCAGAATTTCCGTTATCAGATTATAAGATATAAATACCCAAAGGTGTACATACACACCCTATCATTATATATAAATATATACATACATATATATATATATATATATATATATATATATATATATATATATATATATATATATATATATATACATATATATATATATATATATATATATATATATATATATATATATATATATATATATATATATATATATATTCTTCTATTGTAACTTTAGGGAAAAAGGTAAAGTGAGTTTATTTCTGCCATATCATATTACCGAATTTCGATAGAAGGACCCTTAATATTCTCCCGAAATATGGTAATAACAAATATAGAACATAAAACGGGAAAGAAAATGGAGAGAGTTATATCCATTTGCTTACGCTAAAAAGACTATGAAATGCAAATTCATTGTTGACAAACAAAATGCCGCAACAATTATTTAAATAAAAAAGCGTAAATAAATAAAAGAATTACATCAATCTTGATGGACTCTTCGGAGTAGCAATTCATACTTCAAGGATCATACCAAATTGCAAATCTAAAACAAGAACAGAAAAGAATTAAGAAAAGAATTTCGTCTAAAGAAACTCCCTTAAAGAACTGACTTCACCATGGTTTGATGGTTCCTCAGGCCATTCCCTGAACTCATAGTCTGTTAATTTGTACCTAATTTCCTAATTACTGCCATAAATTCACAGCATTAAAGAAAAAGAGGAAGATCTTCTACAACAGTATAATCTTTTCCTAACAGAATAGACTTCAGATGATTATACCATTTACAAGAAAGTTGTTTTTGACTGAAATCAGAATCCATGCAGTTTTCACAATAAATATCATAACCTCATACGCGATACTTAAAGGCTATATATAGGTTTGCTGAAGGTAATCATCTACTCCCTAGTTTGCAATTTGGTTTTCGTAAAGGCCTTGGAGCATGTGATGCCCTTCTTACAATCTCCAATGCTGTACAGAAATCCCTTGATTGTGGTCGGGAAGTTCGTATGATTGGCCTTGATTTTAGTGCTGCCTTTGACCGTGTTAATCATGAGGCCCTTGTTTTCAAACTGAAACAGTTGGGAGTGGGTGGGTTGTTTCTTAGCATTATTATTGATTTTTTAAGTAATAGATCTCAAAGAGTTGTTGTTGATGGGCACCATAGTGATTATAGGAATGTGATATCCGGTGTTCCACAGGGTAGTGTTCTTGGCCCATTACTTTTCATACTATATACACATGACATGTGGTTTGGCCTAGAAAACAAGCTTGTTGCATATGCAGATGATGCTACTCTCTTTGCATCAATTCCATCCCCTGAATGTAGATCTAGGGTTGGTGAATCCCTTAATAGAGATTTAGCTAGAATTAGTGCATGGTGCAAATTATGGGGTATGAAGTTGAATCCTAACAAAACTCAAAGTATGATTGTAAGTAGGTCAAGGACGGTGGCTCCTCAACATCCGGATCTCAGTATTGATAATGTTTCTTTAAATATGTATGACTCTTTCAAAATTTTAGGTGTGATTCTCGACAGTAAATTTACTTTTGAGAAACATATAAGGTCTCTGTCTTCTTCAATTGCACAAAAAATAGGCTTATTGAGAAAGTCTTTCAAGATTTTCGGTGATCAATCTATTCTGAAGAAGTGTTTTAATTCTTTCATTCTACCTTGTTTTGAGTATTGTTCTCCTGTTTGGTCTTCAGCTGCTGATTCTCATCTTAATTTGTTGGATAGAAACTTACGGTCTATTAAATTTCTTATTCCTGATCTAGATATTAATCTCTGGCACCGTCGTTCAATTAGTTCATTATGCATGTTGCATAAGATTTTTCATAACTCTGACCATCCTTTACATTCAGATCTCCCTGGACAATTCTATCCTGTTCGTAATACTAGGCAGGCAGTTAATTCTAATAGCCAGGCCTTCTCCATCACGAGACGCAATACTACGCAGTACTCTAGAAGTTTTATTCCAGCTGTTACCAAGTTGTGGAATGATCTTCCTAATCGTGTGGTTGAATCAGTAGAACTTCAAAAGTTCAAAGTTGGAGCAAATGCTTTTTTGTTGACCAGGCGGACATGAGTCTTTTTATAGTTTATTTATGACGTATTTGTTTTTGATGCTGTTAATAGTTTATATATGACATGTCTGTTTTGACGTTGTTACTGTTTTTAGAATGATTTATTGTTAATTTGTTCTCTTCATTTATTTATTTCCTTATTTCCTTTCCTCACTGGGCTATTTTTCCCTGTTGGAGCCCCTGGGCTTATAGCATCTTGCTTTTCCAACTAGGGTTGTAGCTTGGATAGTAATAATAATAATAATAATAATAATAATATACACTTGAAAATTAATTGTTCAAGGAGCGTATATTTTACATTGATATCCTTCTCATAGCGAAAATAAAAAGTATTTTTTTAAAAGCCAAGAAGGAGTTTTATATATAAACAGTATGTATATATATATATATATATATATATATATATATATATATATATATATATATATATATATATATATATATATACACACACATACATACATATATATACACACACACACACACACACACACACACACACACATATATATATATATATATATATATATATATATATATATATATATATATATATATATATATATATATATATATATATATACACACACACGGTACACTTACATAAAGCCAGGTTTCAGATACTGTGAAGTAGACATAAATCGATTCAGCCTGTACAAAAATTGGAGAATTTGTGGAGACCATCTCAAATATAATTTTTGCCCCACTTTGTATCAGACAGCATATACATAAAGTGATCTGTTATTTTGGGGGGTTCTGTACACTGATCAAAGAAAAGTAAAAGTAACTAAAACTAAATTAATAGCCTTAAACAATACTGCCAACATATATGGAAACGCCTCTGAAATCTAGTATAACTAATACTTGAGCAATACCAGTATCTACACGCTAAATGATTAAAGGGAATTTCCCTGTTAATTCCCTGGTTCTCGCCTATTTGTTAACCTTAGATCCCATCCATCAGCGAAACAAGGCGAAGAGGTGAGCCTTTTCCCTGCATTTCTGGTTTCCCTAAAAGCTTTTGAATGCCATGATCCACAACACATGAGAAAGTTGGCCTTTTCCTCTTTCCGATTCAATATCTTATGAGAGAAGGCAATAATGAAGTGAAGTATTTACAAATTGGTTCTTAATCTAGCCTTTTATTTATTGATTTTTTTTTTTCAAGTAAATCTATGGTTTCACTATAAATTCACATTTAAGGGTGCTAATATACAATGGAACATTCAAAAACGCCCGTACATGAAAAAATACACAAAAAACACACACATGTACATCCAAACATATATAGGCCTATGCAATTGTTCGTATAATACATAAACTGATTATTTATAGGGTAACCTAATCAATAATGTAAAACGGAAAAATTGCAATATTAGAATGAGACTATAACAATAAAACCTCTAATTACTGAATAAAGAAAATGCTATGGATGTAAATAGAGAGAACAATGGTTGAGGTTAATACAAAACCTCCTCTCCTTTACTACTTCGATACATTTGCTTGTATACGCTTGCTTAACTTAGCTTCAGGCGCAATGCAGTATCATGCAACTGTTTGCCTTCTCTTCATGAACAACCAACCTCCACCCGGCTACAAAAATAATAATAAAAAGAAAAAAAAAACACGGCAAACATAACTGGCATTTGGCTTCCTTTACGACTCAACTAAGGGGACCATTTCGTTTAACCTGCAACATGTGCTTACGTACAGTATTTCCTTAAAATAGCAATTACACTGCAATGGAATTTAACGTAGTTGGGACTGATACACTTGCGAATGACGTCATAAAAGGAACAGTATGTTAAATCTAATACAATTAATGATATTAAATATAACCGGAATCCTGATAAAAGGCATAATGATTACATACCTACTGAACTGTCCATAAATCTAGATACAGTCCATTTACGAACATTTGTGCGATACTCAACTCTTCTCAATGAGTATTTATAAACCAAAGGCGTTAGGTAATAAAGTAAGCTTTGAGCATTAGTAAAAGAGAAAAGAAAAAGCTAATTAATAATTACACTAACAAATACAATACCGACTCAAGTAAAATCATGAAGAA
>NC_090765.1:42829958-42899958 GCF_036898095.1 Palaemon carinicauda | reverse complement strand
CATTGATTAGAAAAAAAAAATTTGATATATAAAAGGCCCATTTGAAGCAATTACAAAATCCCAAAAGGGCCAGCCATGCTCCATGATAGCCCCTACTGACATACCGAGAGAAATCTGTTGTAAAACACCCTTTTATTCACTCAAAGTGAAATCACTTATCTGTGACTGATTTGCACTGCTTGCGTGTGTGTGTGCGTGTGTTTGTTGCACCACTGTCGGCACCACACTCGCCTCTTTTTGGCACCATTTTAATTTGCGCGTTCCTTTTCAATTGCATTTAGTCAACAGTACCAAGGGACCCGGTAAGTTTCTCCCCCTTTACTTTGATATGGTTTTATGTGTCTCTGTGTTATGAATTTATTAGCAAAGGTTATTTAAAAGGTTCAAGATGGAAATGGTATAAGGTCCAAAAGAAACAGACACTGCATTAGAGGAACATTCTCTAAATTTCTCTCCATGATGAAAACTACAAACCATGTAGTTTGAAAAAGTATTGAGGAGCACATCATGTGTCAAACAAATCCCCTGAATAATAACCAGTTATTAAAATCTTTGAATAATGATTTAATAACAATTGCAATTCACTAATATCAATGTTTCTTTTGGAACTTACTGTGTGTACGTGTGTATATATAATTACACATACGCACACATACCTTATAATATCTATAACTATACTAAAGTTATTTTCATTTCTTAAAAAGTATATAATTCAGGTTCTATAATAGGATTTTCTCAATTCATTATTCTTCTATTTAGAACCTTTCTACAATCCTAATCCTACCTGTGATCAACTCATGATATTTGATAAAATCTTTTCTTTAATGCAGTTCATTTTAATTTTTTCCGCTTTTTTCAAAAGCACCAAGTAGTAGATTCTCTTCTATTGTCACTATTATTTGGTTTTTAGTCTATTTGAGAATATCTTTCAAGTTATAAGTAGTAACCACTGATTTATTTTGTAATATGATATGTATATATATATTTTCATATACCGTACGTCTATATCCGTTTTTCAAATAAAAATAATTTTTGATTGGCTATCAATAGCTTTTTTCTTGTTTATTCATTTAAATTTTTTTTTCAATTCCAATGATGCCATTCTAAACAACAATAGTCCTTTCAATCTATTTTGTTTTTATTTTTTGTTTTTGTCAACCAAAATAATTTTTCATTTGTGTTTAATCCATAGCGATTAAATTGAACGACGTATGGTTTATGAAGCGTGAACGAATAATGTCTCCAATTATCCAAAAATAAAATAAACTATTTTTAAATTTCTCCACACTGTCACCTCAATAGAACTAGACACGGTAGAAACGGTAGAACCTTCGTTGAGTCCTACCGAAGCCGGTGAGTAAACCCAGAGATATTTCCATATTCAGGAGAAAAAGTGTGGTCTTGCTGTGTGTACTCTAGGCCTGAGCAGCTTGCTAAAATCTCAGATTCGCTAATCTATTCGTATTCTAAATGTACACTTGAGCGCTATATTTTCTCATCATCTAAGTCCTGATTTAACCCCTATTTTTTCAATCCTGAAATTTGGTATAGCATGGACAAAAATTTCTATTCATATATATAATCACTTATCCAACTCCCCTTTTTTTCATAACAGATAAAAATTTGACTCTTATCTGAAGCATTTTTTTGAAAAGGAATAAAATATCGGGCTTTTTTTTTTTAACAACTCAAGTGTCGTTTTAGAATGAGCCAGTGTAATAATCCGAGGAAGAAACCAAGAAATTTACCATACTGGAAAGTAATGAATGCAACAAAATGAAAGTATATAGAGCAATCAAGAATGAAACATTTAATTTTAGCCAGGTATATGGAGTGTTGTAAAATAACCCTTTTTACATAAACTTCAATTAATTAAAATATAGGATTTAGTTAACTGAGTTAAGCCACATGTTGCTGAGATTAACTTAGAAATTACATTTTCTTGTCGAGGAAAATTTAATGAAATCCATGAGGATGATGAAATTATTCTAATATGATTAGGTTATCAGATAAAGGTTTTTATATAGATAAAAAAAAGTTAATTACGTGGGAGAACTGCAGAAGCAGCATGGTATTTCAAAATGCAAAATTATATTAATTTCAGTTACCATAAATAAAACTTATTTTCATATTTTGACTAATATAGTATTCAAACTGTAGAGTATTAGCGATACAGATTCATACGAATAAAATTATTTCCGCTATTACTTCAAAAGCAAAGTAACTAAAATTTCTTGGAATAAAAATTTACCTTCACAGTATGTCATTTCAAAGAGAAAACTACAATTTAATTGATGTAAAATGAAAAGAAGACATAAATATTATTAAACACACTTCCGGTATGGTAATTTCTTCTTGTTTCACTGTAGATTGCAGAAGTAAAAGAAAGAAACGAAAATCAAATTTTACAAAAGCTGCAGTATCATTTTGAACGTCATTGCTTTGCCTATACAATCTTTTGAACATTTAATGCAATATACAAATATGTAAAAAAAATGATCTAATTTAACGGTAGCTTTTTTTTCAGAATAACTCAATGCTTTAAAAATATGATATTCGAAATAGATAATTTTTAATGAAATAACTATATGACTCCAAATGAACTCAAAACACATGGCTATGAGATTTACTTATCTAGAAAGCATATCTCTGATGAATTTATTGATGTCAAAGTTCTCAATACGAAAACGTTTCCATTTATTTATGCTAATATTTTTTGATTATGCATGCTTTTTTAGATACATTCATTTATTGCACTTTCACAATATAGTTTTATTTCAACTGTGTTTACCCACTACCTTTTGATACTACAATGGTTCTATTTTATCCTCCAATTGCAATTATAATTCGCCTAATGTTAAGTCCTCTTATATTTTTTAGAATGTTTTCCTTGTGTCAATACATAATACAATAATGAAGTAAAAGGTTATATATCCTGTAACTGATTTTGTGTATAGGGACAAAAGTTTATCTCGCATTCTTATCTGAGTATTTTACTATGGCTAAAGGAAATTCTGAGTAGCAAATACTACCCCTCACCACCCCACAAAAAAGAGGACGTTTCTATGATAATTGATAGTTTAATAAAAAAAGAAAATTGGCTGACTAAGTATACTTCCTCAGTCACAACTGGATTTCAAGTGACATATCTTATTCAACTGAAATCTTGATACGATAAAAAAAATAGTTATCACTGTTCTTTCTAAAACCACAAAGCTGAATGCCTATAAAGAAAGCATTGCTTTATCAATGTCCAATTAATGAGTATGAATAAAAAGAATTAACAAAACGTCGACAAAATGTTCCATTATAGAATGAAGGTTCTAGTTCCAAATCTAAAGAAGGGCGCTTCGAAGTCTTTTATGTATGTATGTATGTATATGTGTAAATATGTATGTATATATATATATATATATATATATATATATATATATATATATGTATCTATATATAGTATATATATATGTATGTATATATAGTGCATATATGTATGTATATATAGTATATATATATATATATATATATATATATATATATATATATATATATATGTGTGTGTATGTATATATATATATATATATATATATATATATATATATGTATATATATACATATATATATATATATAATATATATATATATATATATATATATATATATATATATATATATATATATATATATATATATATATATATATATATAAAGGCCTCACTACACATTCTATGCCTCCTAATCCCTCGTAATTGACTCCTTTAGTTATTCAGAATTTCCGATGTTGGCCATTGACACAGCATGGCTCTAATTTGTGTAATGATATATTTAAGGAGCATTTCAGTACATCAAATCAATTCTGCATGCAGACTATTCTGCAGTTATAATAACTACAGTGAATGAAGTCCTCAAATTCATAGAAACGTATTATAAGAGAAACGTTATTACATGAAATTCTGCATCCCATTAAATAATTCATCAACTCTCAGGGGAGTGCTGAAAGTAATAATAATTAAACTGCACATAATTATCCCCTCAACAAACTGAATTCAATGAAAGTATGTGCAATGTAAAGAACTAATAGAGGGACGAGCAGGTAGCCCAACTAGAATCTTTAACCTTATATGTATATCTGAAGCAAAGAAAAAGTAAAACAATACCATATTTACAAATATCTCATGAAATATAACTTTACTTGCATCATATGCAATTTCTAAACGATTCAAAAAAAGCTTATTATTTCTCTATGTATTTTATTGTTCCATATTTTCTGATAAATTTTGATTAGCGTGTGTGCATGTATATTGGAAGTACAGTCCTAACATTCGACTGCTTACTTTTCTATTGTGTATTGTTATCAATTTGTTAAGCTTTGGCCATGTATAATTTTTTTTTGATATTTGGGTGATTATCCGATACAAAATATTTAACCCTTCTAATTTACTGAAAATTCAAGATTCTTTTTTTCAAGAAATGTTCAAAGAAAATCATATGAGGAATTGTTTCTGATACCCCACTTTTATGTATTGTTTGATAGTCCATTATCTATATGCAGTTATCAAAATACTCCAAAACAAATAAATAAACATTTATTGTCAGTCAGTCAGGCCTGAAATGAAACTATAATAGAAGATTTAACTATAATAAAATTAGATCATACAAGTTTACTAGGCTTAGGAGTAATGTCAATGATCCCATTTCCTTAAAAACTTATCTTTATTTTAGTGACTAAATAATGATTTAGGCCTTAAGAAAAAACAAAGAAACAATAGTCATCTGATGAGGTAAATTCCAAAGTTCAGATTTCCTCCATGAAAACTGATATTCCAGATGAATAAATTATAGTCTAAATTTGAAATATGAAATAAATCCAGGCTAGGTATTGCAGTGAATTAGATGGTGAAAGAAGTATCAACTAAAAAGCTCAAGATGGTGACAACTAGTGAAATCTAACCGAGGCCCTTTGCGTCAATAAGAGTAGAGTAGGAGATGATGATGAGGTATAGTAGTTGGAAATTGACAGGGTAGGTCGTTAAATAGATATTTCGAGGTTAATCACACTAGAACCTAGAGTACTATTTATATATTTCTATGGCATAGAAATCTAAAATTCCTTTAATGACGCAGAAAGGGACAAAACTGAAAAAAAAAATCATTAACATTCTCTATCGAATAACTTATAAAATAACTCATTTAAATTCTGCAATAGAGCACTTCAATTAATTATTGTGGTGGTCAGATTTTAAATGTTTAGCAGGAATAAATTAGCATTAACCAATAAACTTTGCCTTAACTGAATTATAAAACATTATTCAACAAGAATATTTTCATTACTGATAATCTAACTTTCCTTGTGATATAGTAAATACTTTGAATAAATTTCATAGATTAAGAAGACTTATTTTCGTATACATAAATACAAGGATTGTAAAAGGAGTTTATAGTGAAGAGGGGAACAGGAAAATGCTGAGATTTATAAACACGAAATAGTCTTCAAATAAGATGGGTATTATAAGGTGATACGGAATATAGCTGGACCTATAGGAATAGAAAACACATGTTACCAGTCCATTCATAAAAATACCCATGTGAAAAACTACCACTATCACATGTTAGGATTAGTATGTGGCTGAAATATACTGGATTTCTAAAAAATCAAATTCTAATGAAAATAAAGCAATGCTATAGATAGATATATATAGATAATGGATGGTGTGTAGTAGGTTTTGAATCTGGACAATACTAAGAGTTATTTGAAAACTTATCTGATGTTATATATATATTTTTTTTATATTCATATACCATACATCTGTATTTGTAAACTCCCTATTCTATAAAAAAAAAAAACTATAAAATGCATCTATTTACTAGTAAGATTCGGCAAAATTTTTAATAATAGGCTGTCAGTTCTAACATATTTGTGGTGTAATTTAGAAGACAGGCGTATGGTTTATGAGTTACATAATATCTATGGAAGTAACCCAAAGTAAATTAAAATTTTTCTGCAATTTCATCTCAATAGAAATAAAAACGCTAGAAACGACGATGGGTTATACTGAGGCCGGTGAGTAGAATAAGATATATACATATATATAAATATTCAAACCACAAAGTGTGATTTTTGTGTGTGAAATAATCTTAATAGTCGCTCAAGTGTATGATAGGCCTGGGTAGCTTGCTGTAACTCAGATCGCTACATCATATTCTAAATGCACACTTGAGCGATGTTTATTATTCAATCTTAATTTATCCCTTTCAAGTCATATGTGATAAATAGCATGACAAATTATATTTTTCATATTTATCTGTTTATATCCCTTTGATACAGATGCTATTCGACACTTATCTGGATGAATTACGAAATGGGAAAAAAATGCTATTTCATTACTCAAGTGTCATTTAAAGAAAAAAACATTTAGGGCTATTAAAGAAAGCATCAGGAATTGCCATACTGGAAAATTTGTACCAACAACTTATCGAATATCATTTGATCGGAAATTGGTTTATTACGAAAGGGAAATTTTCTATAAAATTAAGAAAATCCACTTGTTAATTAAAATTCATGAAATCAAGTCCTAAAAGGTGAAAATCAAAATCCACATTCTTATGGTCAAAATTTGTATTCTAAATCGGTAACTAACAAAGAAAAATTACGGCTAAATTATGTTGTCATCCTATTAGATCTAAATTAATTCCATAAAATATTTCGATACTGATCATTAAAGGTATAATTAAAAATATATATATATACCATTCTTTCTTAGACATAATAAAAATTCTTTCATAAATAAATACATTTCCAGTATGGGAATGTTTTCCTGATATTACCGGAAACGCATAAAAACAAATAGAACTTTCAAAAGTAGTAAAAATAGATATTTAATAGTATTGATGAATTCCCTTTAATAGAGAAAAATATTGAGTTGATTTATTGCTTTCAATGATCGAAATCTGTTTAAGATGATGTGCCATAGTGTTAAAGTACAAATAATCTTGCTTATGATACAAGAGAAAAGCAATAAATTAAAGATAGGTAAAATTTGGCCGCATGATTCGCTGTATAAACAAAGATAGATTATCCTCCATTGAAGAATTCAGTTCATATGAATAAATTCATATTTTCAAGACTCAAAATGATGATTTAATTTCCATTAGCTTTTCCCTTTTTCCTTTCAATGATTTGCTCTCTCTTTCCAAACTATAGCTATGATTTTAACGGTATTTTGAACTGAAATATTTCCATAATTTCACCTGAATAGAAATGAAAACGGTAGAACCGGAAGCATCAACGATGAGTTTTACCGAGGCCGGTGAGTACATGAAATGAACATACATATGTATTCCAAGGACAACGTGTGGTCTATCTGTGTGCAATGATCCCATAGTCGCTCATGTGTATTCTAGTCCTGAACAGCTTGCTAAAAAAAAACATGAAATCGCTATTCGTTCGTATTCTATTCTAAATGTACACTTGAGCGATGCCTCTTAACAATCCGAACTGTTTATCCCTTCATAAAATTATAGATAACAAGGAGCATGACAATCTTGCTTAATTTTCATTGTAATACTTAACTGATACAGCTAAATTCCTGAAATTTTCCCAAACGTTTTGAAGAAAATAAATGGTTTTACTGCTCAAGAGTCCTTCAGGTTAAATTATTGTTTAAGTGGCCGAAAAAAAACAGGAATTTGTCATACTGGAAAACATTTATCCGAACGAAATTCATTTAACAAATAACTTTTCTATTCTTTGCCATATGATCCTCCATTAAGCTAAAATAAGTTAAGATTAAGTGGGGTTAAAATTAAGTTTAATGTAATATAGAATAAATCATTTCATTTATAAACAAACAAAAGTCAATAGCGTTATATTTTCTAAATATAAAAATTCTTTGTAAAAAAATTGCCTTTTCTCTTCATACTATGGACACAGGAATTATCATGGGCAAAACAAAATATATGCTTCTGTAAAATGTATTTACCTGTGTTTATGAAAACTTCCTAGTTTATTACTGCCAAATGCAAACAATAGTGGAAGGGGGGGGGGGGGGCATGCCACTTAGCAACAGATCAACTACTTAAATAGTTTCAAATCTTTAATTGGTGAAAGTCCAGTTATGGGAATTAGTTGTAAAAAAAACCTTGCAATGGACTTAGGATTTAATTCTTTTCCTGTGAAAGAAATCTGTCTGTATATCTCAATTCATCCAAAACTAATTTTCCAGTATAGCAATAATTTCCTGATCTATTTTGTGACGTAATAATATAATTGAAAGAAATGCTGTACACTATACGTAGTGATTATTATTATCAAGAGATCTGATGGATTAAAGATAAAGATTGTTGTGCTAATATTTGTTCAGACTCGGTAGATCTTGTTTAGATAATGAGTATTACAGAATGTTTAAGTAACGAAAAAGTGTTAAGTAATAGGACAAACTTGTGATTACAAAATTTACTGAAAAAGAATAATAGTTTAAAACCTGTGTAACCCTAATATGATAATTTTCTTATTATTTATATTACGATAGAAATTTTACTTTTCATTGCATTTGATTTTTGCATCCTCCTTGAAATATTTATTTGTTACATTCTTGACCCTTCATTTCCATCTATGTTGAATATAACCATTTATCTCTCTCGCATTTATATATATTTCTCCCATCAATTAAACATTCTTTAATGAGATGTCCCTCATCCTTTTTCGAGTCCTGCTCAATTCTATTCTGAGGTACCTTACCATTACCCCACAATATTGATGATTATCAATTTATAATGACATTGATTTTTCTCAAACTGTAGAATACAATCATTAGTGTAAAAAAAATGCCGAATAAAGAAAATATTTTTAAAAAATGCAATTAGGATTCTTAAAGATATTTCATATTGCTCTTGTCTATCTATACCAAACTAAAGAAAAAAAAATCTTATTAATAGGACCATAAAATAGCTTATCCGTGAGATGAAAAGTACAACATATATTTTTGTGTTAAATTACAGTAAAAGTAAAACAAATGTAAAAAAATAAAACTTACATCAAATAACTGAATCAAAATTAGTGCATTATTCGGCATTTTCACGCTATAAGATAACCTTAGCATGAATAAAATTGGCTTGAATGGTAGAATAAAATCAATTTTATTAAATTGACCTGTGCATGACATGAATTATAGAAATGAAGATCATAAATGCCTCGAATGGAAATACTGAGATGCATGAAAGATACTAAAATAGTGGTGAATGAGACTATATATATATATATATATATATATATATATATATATATATATATATATATATATATATATATATATATATATATATATATATGCGTGGATGCATAATTTGAAAAATAACGTAGGCAGGGAAAGAAAATCGGAATTTATATATATATATATATATATATATATATATATATATATATATATATATATGTATATATATATATATATATATATATATATACATAATATATGTAAGTATGTATGCATATATATGTATATATGTATGCATATATATGTATATATGTATATATATATATATATATATATATATAATTATATATATATATAATATATAAGTATGTATGCATATATATGTATATATGTATATATATATATATATATATATATATATATATATATATATATATATATATATATATATTGTATAACAAAATAACGTAAAAACTAAAGAAAAATACAAACAAACAGATCGACAACTCAATTTGCAAGGATTGCATTTTGCAGTTATGCAGAAAAGTAAAGTATAAACAGATACATTGTTGATTAGTTCAGATTTACTTTTGTTAATAATGTTGCGGTCGAAATTTTTAAACACTCATTTTGAAGTAATTCTAAGATATCGGCAAATACCGCATAAATTGTGTATATATAAATACATATAGACATACGTACTACAAAAGACATCCAGAGATAGAGAGGCTATAAGCGATTATATGTTATATATCTTAGAGTTTAATACTGAAGACCAGAACATATCACAAAATATTTTATAAAAAAAAATACCAAAATCCACAAGGAGAAAAAGCAGTTTTTAATGACAAATGAAGATCATCAAAGATTCCTTTATTGCCAGCAGGACTTCAAGTTATGTTTCACTATTGATCTTATATTCTCCTCGGATCAGTTTAATCTTTACGACCGATATAAAAAAAATAGCCACAAAATGCAAATGAATAACTTGAATAAATTTTCAATCATTATATCAAAATAAAACCAAACAAAAACATTCATAAAGATCTGCTTCCTTATTCTATTCAGTGGTTGGAAAACACTACTAGTGAGAGTGAAATTAGCAAAACTAACTGATGACAGAGTTCACACAACCTATTAAAATAGCTTAAGGCGGAGTTTAAAAATAGATATTGATAACTAGAAAGAAAATATCAATACTGCCTTGAAAAAACAGATGTCAAACTGCGTCTAATGCAACAAAAACGAAGAATCTTAAAAGGTTACTTACCATTTTATACAGAAATGCAAATAACTCAACTTATTAAGTTAGATCAGCATAAAGACATTCAATGGAAATTGATTCTAATATCTCCTAATTATTCTTAATTTCTTAATGTTTCTCAAACAAGAGAAAGTGAGGAGTCTTGCAGAGATATGAATGAAGAAGTACAGTTGGACACAGGAATTCCTGGTACAGTTCGCTCTGAAGAAGTGCACCCAGCCACACATTTACTGCGTGGGGAGTTCCTGTGTTAAACCGAGTCCGCCACCTCTACCAGCTTTCCTTGCCCCATCTTTTATTAACCGCCTTGGAGTAAGGGTGTGTGAGGGTGAACTTCCTCGGAGCAAGGTGTACCAGGGTCTCATGTGTCCAAGTGTAGTTATGGAGCGTGGGACCGTAACTTAACACTAGAATCGAGATGACGAAATGTGAAGGATTGTGCGCCTCGATGGAGGAAAAATGGCGAGAATGTTGCGAGTATTGAAAGATTAAAGTGAGGAGCCAGAGAGTTTGAGGAAAACTTGGAGGAGGAATAGAAGATTGAGCTGCATTAGAGTAATTGGCTTGGGACCGAAAATTGTCGAACATTAAGGAGATTAAAGCCAGAAATTTGGTTTATGGTTACGTTACTGAAGGTCAATCATGGGGTTACAAGGTTTGAGAACGGTGACTGAATGCATTTCGCAAACAAGAAGATAATCTTTTCTAGACCATGGCGCAATTAGAAGGATATTACCTACGAAAAATGTGGAAGATTAATTCACAGGGATGCAAATATCAAAACTGAATGCAATGGAATCCATGGAATAATGGGGATATACAAATAAAAAATTACATCGAAAACATGCCCCAGTAAGGAAAATGTAGCAAAAAATGGACCAGGAAAATGAGATAATTTTCTACAAAACTGCTTAAAAATATTGGGCTCTTAATCTTTAAACAGGAAAAGACACAGTGGAAAAACTTGTTGAACACAACGAGTAATTCATAATGGAACAGCAAAACACGGGAAGACAGACAAAAAACGTTCAGAAATGCCAAAAAGCAATTCTTTTTATTAATATATTAAACTAATTTTACAAATTAAACATGAATGACAATTATGGGAAGAGAAAGACCGGTGAAATTTTGGATAGCAATCATCTGTTCAAACACGCTATGAAATGTAAAAAAAAAAAAAATGTATGGCTCTTCTTATTGTCAAATTGATAATGGTAATAATGCAGAAGAAACCTTGACACTCGAATATCAAAGACATCCTTTATAAGAGGAAACCGAACAGCATTAAATCCAATTGGTTCTTGGATACAAGGAAAGGAGCAACAATATATCAAGAGCAATATATCAGGAGAGCATCCCCAATATTGGCTGGAAGCCATATTGCTTCGCCATGATTACACGTCACGAGGACTTTGAGGATACTGGAAGGGGGATGGAGACTTCTTGTCCTGAATCGACCTCTCTCTCTTTCCCTCCTCCAAATTACTCAAAGGCTTTCATTTTCCACCAACTTACTTCGCTCACTGATTTTATTTTTCGGTCAAAGGTAATTCAATGTGATTCTTATCAGATCGTCAAGTAATTGTAGTCGATCACATTACCTAAATCTATAGGTGCTGACGTGTCATTATTTTTTAAGGCGGAGTTAGGTTTGATTAGTTTGCTTAACAGCCAGTCTACAAAGTAAGCAAATCCGACGAATAAATGAAAGCCATTATAAAATCAATCTAAGGCCAGTTTCGAAAATTACTTTGATTACGATGATTTATGGATACCTGCATACCAACAATAAAATGAGACAATACGAGGAATGGATTACTCGTTTAGATGAATAAGCATTCTGAAAATGGTTAAAATTTGAAGAAAGAAGAAAACCTCAAATAACAATAAATAAATATACCAGTCGGAAGCAGCATCATAAACAGGGAGAATGCCTTTCCCAATTTCTTACCTCTTTCTCTTGTTCCCCTGCTATATTGGACCAGAAAAGCAGCCATCAAAGTAAGTAAGTTTCTATAACCGCAGAACAATACAATGGGCGCAAGCAAATTATGTATGATTGGTAAAAGCCATTTGGCGGCAAGTAGTTTTGCAATGTATTTCACGGCCATTTCATATCAGAGCATATTCAGATTTGCCGTTGATGTTAATTGTTTGAAGTTTTCTGGCATCCAAACATTAAAAGGTCATTGACGTCGATATCGTTTGTTATAAATATTGATGAAAGGGTACTCAATTTAAAACCATAAAAGAGAAGATGTCCTTATAAAGTTTAGTTAGGTTTCAGAATAATTGCTTCTGAAATAAATCTAAAAATACCGCTAGCATAGTATACCACATCCTGCCAAGAATCTTGGTAAGGATGTAGGAGCCATCGTCACCTCTAGCCTTAAACTTATCTATTTCTCAAGGTGCCAAAATGAGGCATTCGGTCAACATATGCCTCAGGGGTACCAAACAGTCATCTCAATATGGCAGGTGGTCTGGCCCTACCAACCCTTTCTCTTCGCTAGATCTCAAACTGGTGAATTTTGCTATAAGAAATAATAAGGAATTCTAAGAAGAGAAGTACAGAGAAAACCTATACCTATTCTAATGAAATTTACTTCCAGGAGGAAGACCTAATGGAAGTTAATCGGGTGATTACTATATATTCCTACTGGCTTTCTTGTAATTGGATAATCAGTTTACCAAACTTTCGGAAAAGAATAAAAGATTTTTGTTTGTTCACAGAAATATATTTTGAAAAATCATTAATATCTATATTTATATGGTGTTAGTTTTCAATTTATATCCGAAACTCAGTGATAACGAAAATTAGTCCACATCATCATTTTGAATAAAATCATTATTCCTGGATTTGGTAATTTAGATCGTGAAGCCAGTGAAAGATTAACGATAAAGAAATCCAATTAAAAACCTAGTGATAATTTTGTATTAAAATCATATAAAAATACAAATATGAAAATGAAGGTAATACGGTTAACATATTTTTTCTCAAAAGCGTAAATTGTATTGCCAAATAGACATGAAAGTAAAAGGAAAAAGTATTGGTAATGGTTATGTGAAAACGAGGCATCTTAAATTATGACTGCCAGTACCATGGAATGGGTTCTAGGAAGAAGGCACTGAATGAACGTCTATATTTCATGAAATATTGTTAGTAGAAGAGGGTCATTTTGACATCTGATTTAAGTTGGTAGCGCTCTTGTCTAAACGGTACAATATACAATAAGATAATCACATCCAATAAAGAAAGCAACTGATAGTCAAGCTCTGAAATCAGTGGTAATTTCTGTGAATATTACCCAGTTTCCGCCATCATCAAATTATACTTTTTTAAAATCAAATGAAAAATAAAAATTGGAAAATGAAGGTAATAGCAAGTAACGGCAGACATCCAGGATCATTGAGAGGCAGGAAAATATTGTAAGATTAGCTCATCAATATTCAGTGCTTAACTTGGGTTTAACCTCAAACCTCATTGACCATGTCACATGTTGGTCCGTTTCAGACTTGAGTAACGGTTAGTTGCGCCATCACTCTACATCTAAAAAGAGAGAATAAGTGCAACAAGAGAATCACTGCCTGAATATCATATTTCTCGTTACTTTACCAAATGATAATTTCATTACTAGACAGACTAAAAGCAAGAAGTTCCAGAACACTACCCTGAAGAGTACAGGGCAAGCTATGTGTGGGCTCTCTATAAAGACACAATCGACAGGAATATTCTGTTGCTGGTTGCTTTAAAAACTGTGGATACTAAGTAGGTAGCCACCTACACCCAAATTGATACGTTTATAAGTAGGAACCTCAGGGTCAGTTCAATCAAAGGCGGAAATTCTGTAGATTTAAAAATTTTCAACCGTATATCACTGCTAAGGATGTCGTTCGTTTAACTGTATAAGTCTCACAATCACTTCAAGTACCTAATTGTTTCAAGTAAATATATTAGCTAACAGGATACTTGTCTTCAAAGATTGAGTCATTAGTGTGACAAAATATGTAAAATCAAAATCATACATAACAAATACTGTAAGTTTAACGGGGCAACTAGAACCTTAGAAGGTATAAATATAAGTTTCTTTTCCAGCAAGTAAGTCATGAATATAAGGACAAAATTCGAATGTGTTTTGTAATGTGTATTCCATAGAAAGATTTAACCTACCATTGGTAAAAAAAAAATATATCCAGTACGTCACCACTAATATCATAACCTTACATTTTTTTTTTAGTAAAATCCGTGTACGTATCCGTCAACGTATGTCAGGTTTTGTCAATAAGATAGTCGTTGTTATGTCAATGTTTGTAAACTGGTCTGTTTTTTTGCCGGCGATGGAGATAAGTTTGTGGCGCCGCAATACTGTGCGTTTTATCTGTAAATACTGTAGGTGTTTTGGAACTTATAATTTTTAAATGTCTGTTTGTGTGTCCGTAAGAAGTCGTGTAAACAAAATAATTTGTCGCCGTATAAGTATAAGTGTAAACCAAATGTTTAGATGTATTTGTTTTAATCTCTGTTATTTGTTTACTAAGCATTTGTTAATAATGTTTGTTAGTTTTACCGTTTGTTTGGCATGTTTCAACTAGCGATGCATGAACATACTCACTGTAGCTCCTAGATTATTATTATCATCGTTACTATTATTATGATTTTAGAAAAAAAAGGTGATAGTTTCTTAATTATGATGAAATATTTCTTTTTATTCATGTTTTATTCTGCACGTCCTTCTATCACAATTTCGCACATACAGTGAAGGAATACCTGCTGCACTTACTATATGATTTCATGATGTCACTGATTTAACTTATAATTTCATTATAATCACCAAGTCCCTGTCATATTTGCACAATTATTCATTTATTTTTGCACTACACGACTAAATATGTATATTTTTCATTTTAATTTAAATATTCCTCATTCCTTTGGCTTTTTTTTTTTCTTGGACCTATCATTTAATCTAAAGTAGACTGTCCCTGTATCATACATTTTTTTCTTTCCAATTCCTCTCAGTTAACTATCCATAAGGGTCTAACGAATCTCTTAGTTTCTACAACTAGATATAATTAAAGCATAAGGTGTACACAAAAATAACATGTGGTTTATACCTTCCTTATTCACTTCAATTTTCATTCTTTCCTCATATCTACACCAATGTCCTACTCCTTCAACTCATCCAGACTGAACAATCTAACAGACATTTTCTCTGATTTCACCCGAGAAAGCTCCTCTTGCCTAACTTTCGGAAGGGGTTGGTTCATGTTCCTTTCACAATCTTAGGACGTGATGTTAGTCCCTTGCCATTTTTGAGAATCCTTTTCCTTTATCAATTCTTGTCTTTTCCATTTGAGTTCAAAATCCATAAATCTTCTATTTCAGTTTAACATTACAAAAATTCTTGTTCTAAAGAAGTTTTCTCCTAAAACCCTATTGACTTACTATTATTTCAATACTTCTCACAGGAAGATTGCTTCCACTTCCAATATAACTACCCTTTCTATTCTGTTTTCCTTCAAAGGAAATACTGTATTTGTTTTTAATCTTGAAAGGGATATTTCTTATTGTGTTTTGGTTCTCAACATATAAATCTGATTAACTCTTCAGGAGACTCAACGCTCAACTTGCGTTTCTACTACCAGAACTTTTCACTCTACGCCATATTTTAAGGGACTTTCCTTCTCTAAATGATCTTCTCTCCTTTGATACCACCTCTCCACCTCTTGAAAGACTTGTTCTCTATCCAGCCTGAAACCTTAAGATGATTTTTCTTCTATATATACAAAAGTCTATCGTCTTCACCAAATTTCCACCGAAACCAATTCTTCTGGCATTAATATAATCATCTATTTTCTTTCCATTTACTCCTTACAAAATATAGAATCCTCCTTCACTTCTATCTGTCTATTACACTTAACATTACTGCCATCACTGCATGAACTGATCCCCAAACCACATGATGCGCTTCAATACACTAATTTCACTACTTGTTAATACAGTACTCCCTATGCCACTCCTTTAACTGAAACCGGTGTATTTCATAACTGAATTTATAAACCGATACAACGTTACATCAATCAGATCATGTAAGTAAAATAAAAAAGAACCGCAGCATAACCACCATCCAATCATCATTATGTTTTTAAAATCCTCCAACCATTTTAATGTCATTCCCCTCCACAATTTAAGGATGACAACTGAATATCCCAATAATTTCATCTATATTCTGGAGAAGAAACAATAAGAAGAAGACGAGAAAGGATCATACTTAAGCTCCTATGTATGAATTCTAAGGACTCGAGATTTAGCTGTTTCTTCATGCCAAGGGTATTTTCTTTCCTCTAATCTTCTGACTTTCCCTGACAGATATACCCGAAGCGGAGGAATTGCCCACGGGCCCGCCTACCAAGTCAACAGGCGAGGTCATCCAGGAGGAGATGATGGAGCAGGCGGAGATTCTGGCTGAGAAGATGGGGATGCCCGTCGAAGGACTCATTGCTATTTTGGTCGGTAAGTTATACTTCACACTTTCTTCAAGTTTTAGTCGAGAGTATTCAGTCATGTCATGTCAAGTCAAGTCTGCCCAAAAGATTATTTCCCCCAATTAACGTAACTAACTATAGTAAATTCTTTTTAGCGAGGCAGAATTGCACCAACTCGCTAGGATATGTTTCCTGATCGCTGATGGGTAGGAATAGATAATTCTAACAAATCAGATAGCAAGAAACTTTTCCGAGCTAAAATTGCACTGCTAGGGGTCGGTGCAAATGCGCCTCACGCCTCAAAAAAAAAAAAAAAAAAAAAAAAAAAAAAAAAAAAAAAAAAAAAAAAAAAAAAAAAAAAAAATTGTTTTTGTGTGAAAAGTTGTCTTTGGAACTATATTATCGTCATTACAATTGTTCGACGATTTAATGACAAGATTAACAATTACCATTACATGAGTTTAGAACTTATAATCAATTATGAGAAACGTTTGTGGATATCTAAACAGCGCGGGAGCTGTTGGTATATTAATTATCAATAATTCAACATCTTAATGTTTTAGCGGTTAATTTAGATTCAACGACTAATGCATTATCATTCTTAATAATGAAGACTTTAGAAACTGAGAATCATAACTTCTGACCTATACTTGACCAGAAAAGAAAACGTCAATCTCCAACTAAACAAAGTATTATGCCTTATTCTAGATATCATTATTAATATTCGTAGTTAATGATAAACACTAATAAAATAACTAATATATTTTTACCATTTTAATTAAAAGAGTAAGACTGGAGTGTTCTTTCAATTGAGCCTTGTAAACTTTTAAAACAGTTTTCGAGGAATACTACATTAAAAAGTAAAATATACACATTGATACTCAAGTAGCATAAAAGTAGTCAACATATGATTTACTCTCAAGAAACTAAATCTAATATATAGAAAGCTCCTACGGGACGATCTAAGGAATATGGTGATCAGTTTATTATCGTTCGTATAATGCAGAATCACAATCTTTCAAGATTTTCAGCTGTAATTCTAAATGAAATATAAATCATGCAGAATGCTTAATTGAAAAAGTTTTCTGTTAAGAAATATATCATCAATTACTGACGAATATGTCTAAAGCTGTAATAAAAAATTTGATATTTCAGAGGTAATCATCCTTCTTGTAAAAAATATCACTAGATTACTATGCAATTAATTCCAATGGAGATTTATTTTGAATGAACAGAAGGAAGAAAAGGTCACAGCGATGATTGCATTAAGAGCTATTTATAAACATGAATAGGCTCAATCATACATTCAATTAATAAATACAAGTAACCATCTATTCAGTTACATAATTGAGGAGATTGACATATAAATAAGAAAAAAATAAAAAAATAAATACAAAGATATTACTGCTACTACTGTATTACCAGATCTTTGTTAAGCATCCCTGCTCATGGTGTGAATAAATTTATGACATCTCACAGGGCCCTTCTCCAATGAGACACAGTAATATAAAACACAAAAAGACATAGCTATATAAAGTGAAATATAATAAAAATATAAAAAGTTGAATAAACTGTTGCAAGCGCGTGTCCCATCCTCTTGGTTCAGTAAAACTCAGAAAATGTGGGAGTCGAGGATCATAGAAAAGACTTCAGAGGAAACTCAGGTCAAGAGTTGGAGATAAGGTCATTGATTTATGGATTAATATGTTAACCTATATCTGAAGAAAAGGGTAGAAATTAAAAGAATAGAAATGTATTCTTGTTGAAAGTTATTCTTGATACCAGTTACTCATATAGAGTTCAGGCTCTAGAAGAAATTAAGAATTAGACAAAAAATTTTAAAATTTAATTTTCGTGTTTATGAATAATTTTGAACGAACATCTAAATCATAAATTATAAATCCAATTTTGAATGCATGACACGGAACTTATATAGAAAACTAGAAAAAAAAAGTTTGTTAGAGACAGTTTTATGATTCTATTGAAACATGGAGAGATGATAATCTCGTGAATGAAGTAAAGACATGAAAAATGATGACGACATTCGTCAAAGTTTTCAGAGAAATGTAAATCATGTCTGTTATCTCTCCTATATAATAAAGAACAAATTTCAGAATGTATATACATACTGTATATATACACTATGTCACACTATGCAGCAACCACTCGAAAGCGATCATCTCTCATAAATTGCACAAACTGCCGTGTGGTAGTTAGGAGAGGTGGAGGGGGTGGGAAGGGTTGTATCTATGTGTGTGCGTGTGCGTATCTAGCTAAATATTCAGCAGGCATTTTTAACGGGTCGCATACACTAGTAATACATATTGGTTTTGGAGAACAAGGCCAACGTTTTGTAACTAGGTAAATTTGGTGATATTTGTCTAAAATGTAGAAAAATTTCAGTTCTAAGACAAACGCCCAAGAGGTGATATAAACAAGAATTCCAGGAAAGGAACTCGGTGGAGAACCTCAAATTCGGGTAAATCCCGTTTAAAAAGAAATAATCAACAGTATTATCAATTATTGCCCTGTTTAAGAAAGGGACAGAACATGGCATGCCTACCTTTATAAACAGGCATATGGAAAAAAAAAAAAAAACATCAAAGGGTAAAACAACATAAAAAATCTAAAAGACCGCTGAAGTATAGTATAAAAATACTATAAAACAGTTTTATGGGTCTTAAACTAATCAAATAAAAAAGACAGCGTGACATGGTATCAAGAAACGGAAAGGAGACTTATATTTTTTGTCTAATTTTACGTTTCCTCATAGAAAATTATTGCATCAAATCCAATGAAAATAAGAACTATACACAAAGAAGGGAAAATACCATGGTATGTACAGAAATAAGATATATATATATATATATATATATATATATATATATATATATATATATATATATATATATATATATGTATATATATATATATATATATATATATATATATATATATATATATATATATATATATATATATATATATATATATATATATATATATATATATATATATAACAAGCATATAATATGAAATGTCAAGTCGCCCGAATATACAAAATGTTGATGACATTTTAATATAATATGAAAATTCAAGAGCTTCAACAAAAATAATAAGGTTTGTTTAAAATAAATAGTAAGATAAGATATTAAATACAAATTCTGTCACTGAACTATATCATTTCAGTTCAGCGTGACTAATTCAATATCATGATATTTACAAATACTATTATATATATATATATATATATATATATATATATATATATATATATATATATATATATATATATATATATATATATATATATAAAACTTATACAAGGTGAAGGTGTCCATGTAGTCTCTCCACGATTTAAAAGAAAACATAATATAAAAACAAATGAAAAGACAAACATGTGATAATAATTTAAAAATGAGCAGTAAATATTATTGAGTTCCATTTAGTTTATTTCATATACCTCTAAATGGGCTCCATTGGTTACACGAAACACACCAAGATAGAACTCGATTTCTTACCATAGTCGCTATGGCGTAGCAGTGGCAATGATAAAGAGATCTTTTGCTATGGGTCAGTGGTGTCCCTATGTTCGTTACATGATGTTTTTTACGTAACAGAATACAAATAATTCTAGGAGAGTGAATTTTGGTGAACGAAGTGGACAAGGAATTGTGACATCTATTCCAATCTACCGGTCTGGAAATATTTGATTTACAGTAAAAACCTACGAACATGCAGTTCAGAATGTGGTGGTGCAGCATCTTGCTAGAACATGTCGTGCCACATATTCAGTCAAAAGGTCAAGGTATATATCTGCGGTAATTAAGGTCTCGTTAAAGAAAAATGGATCAAAGATTCAATTGCACATGATCACACATTGACCTTTGCATAATCTCGGTGAAATTCCCTAATCACACGGCCATGTTCAATTGAAAGGTTTAAATATCACTCACGAACAGCAGAGGGATAGTGACATTGTCCCGGTTAGCCGGACAATGCCCTAGAGACTGACCATATATAATTTACATATGATCAGTGTCCAAGCCTCTCCCCATAGAGGACCAGGCGATGGCTGCTGATGACTCAGCAGGTAGACCCATGGGCTCCCTTAAATACCCCATCCTTAGCTCACAAGGATGGTGATGTTACAGAAACTTCTAGAAACTATCGTGCTTGAGCGGGACTAAAACCCCAATCCAGCAAATCGCCAGGCAGGGACGTATGCAATAGCCGTCACAACCCCTAAAGGTGGCTTCAATACTAAAACAAACTCGGATGAGGAATTTTCCCCCACGTTAACTGCAAGCACTTTTCTAGTTGGTTTATCATTTGACTCGAGTACCGGTGTTAGTTACACTTTGGAAGCGTACTATCGCAAGGTCTTCTGTAACTCGTACACTGTTGAACGTAGTTGCCTTAAGTGCCTGGCAGCAGTACCCATGGACATTCTAGAACAATCAAAGGCTTGTCTTTCACGGTCAATGCTTTCCTAATTTTTTGGTCGTCCATCCCTTTATTATACAATACTATCTTTGTCTCCATAAATTTCTTGGGTCATGGATATCTTCCCTATTTAAGTTTCACCAGGTCTGCGTATCCAATAACAATAAACCACGACACGCATGGTGTTTTTCGCTAGAGGAATAGCCATTTTTAGGAGTTGATTTAACAGTAACTCTTCCCCCAACAAGTTACCTGAACTACACAAATCCAATGTTATTAAAAACTATAATAACTGTTGTGCACATAGAATAAATCTGATTAAGATATCTCAGCAATGGCTTTGGTAAGGTTTTCTTTAAATTGTATAGTCATTATGGAGAGAGACAAGAATTCTATATACAAAAAGTGCCTTCTTTATACGGTTGCGATAAACAATACATGTATGTATGTATATATATATATATATATATATATATATATATATATATATATATATATGTGTGTGTGTGTGTATGTATATATGGGTACGTATACATAATGATAAGCATTTATACTATATACAATATATATGAGTGTGTGTGAATATATAAACATATGCAAGTGCGTGTATATATATATATATATATATATATATATATATATATATATATATATATATATATATATATGTATATATATATATATATATATATATATATATATATATACACACACACACAAATATACATGTGTGTGAGTATGTGTGTGAAATCTTTTCGAAAAACAAGGGAAAGACCCCAAATGCCAAACATTTCGGTTACAATGTGTGTAATTTCAGCAAATGCCTTCGATATTCCTCTGTTGAGCGAATTCCGGGTAAAATCACTTCAATCTGTTATTCGTGTGTTACGCTTTAACTGAAAAATGTTAGTTGGAATAACCTCCTTTCTATTGTGTAGACATTCTAAACGTAAAGTCCGCATAAACTAGAGAAATTATGGAGACGTTCTAAAATATAAAATAAGGATTATGATATATCAAAACAGGTTACAATTAGGAAAATTACATACGCCAATAAAGAATGAACAAATATCAAATTATTTATTTTACATTCTAAAATGTAAAGAAGTTAGTGATCAGTAACTTATACTACCATTACTATTACTACTGCTACTACTACTACTTATCGTAGTAAGAGTAGTGGCTGCCATAAATAATAGCAGTTCTTTGAATTATGCTGTAATAAATAATAATAGCTGTTAGCAATAACAACAGTAACCCTGTAGTAAGCAGATAATGAATTCTCTGAAGCGCAACACGTAACTTCTTCCATTCATCTTGGCCAACATACATGAACAGTCCACTGGGAGTCAGAAAACTATGGTGAAGGAAGATCAGAATTGGCAAAAAACTGACTTAATTCACAGAGGATGGGAATATGATAACCTCTGAGAGAGAAAGAGAGAGAGAGAGAGAGAGAGAGAGAGAGAGAGAGAGAGAGAGAGAGAGGTTGCACATCATTTCAGTTTCCATAAAGTAGCCCATCTGCATTTCTACCATTTACCTAACTTCACCAAGATACATTTTCCAATTGCTTTACAACTCATTGCATATCTCAAGATATTTCATGTATAGATAACGCATATCACATGGATTTTCTAGCTTTGCGTCTTTTCAAAACTTAAATCCCAATATCAATGATCTTGGTTAAGTCACCTTCGTACATTCGTATTACACTCTTTACACATGGGGTAATTTCACGTCAATAATTAGTGATTCATCTTATTAGTGAAGCAACTTTCTTGCACATATAAAAGAAAATAGCAAAACCGTAAATTCCTAATCTTCCGGAATACTCTTTCCAAAATGTGAACAACGATTATTATAAATAATATAGTAGCATCTTCATAATAACCGTAATATATTATCATTAATCTCTAACACATCCTAGTCTGCGGACAAAAGCCTCTCTCAAGGTAGGTTGCTTAAGAATGAAATATTCAATGAAAGCAACTTACTAATCGTTCGATTGAAGAACACTGAATTATGTGAAGATTCATTGTGGTTTATTGTCCGTGATATATTACTTCCTATTATAAAACTATAAAAAAACAAGCAAAGCCAAAATCGATATAATGATATCCAACAGATATTACTTTTAAAGCCATTACTACGCTAGCTTATCTCTTGCTAGAACCCTTTTTTTTCTCGATTTTGGTCAAGTTTCTGTTTCCCTTTCTTCCCTTTCTTAAACTAGATCTCCATTTCCTTTACACACACACACACACACACACACACACACACACACACATATATATATATATATATATACATATATATACACACACACATTTATATTCCATCGCATGCATCAATATTTGCATTTGCCCCAATGTAAAGACAAAGGCTTCTACCTATTTCCCAGCCGTCAAGCAGTCTTTTTAAATAGACCATCGAACCTTATTAGATTCAAATGGGCAATATGGCATAGTTTATTCTATACACCACCATCCCCTTTGCCTTTCATTCTAAATTCCTCCGCCTCTTATACATCTTTTTCTACCTGACTTTTATTTCCTCAAAACAACTCCTTATTTGACTGCACTTATGTAACCACTTCTCTCTTCCCTTTTCCTGTAGCCAGCTCCTCTTTTTATCTCCTCTATCCCTTTCCTATATTCGATTTTCCCATTTGGAACCTTTTCCTGTTGGCCCTTTCTTCACTCCCATTATTTTTCATAACTGCACTTTTCATAGTGGTCTTTCTACATATCCCTCGTTTTCCTGTGTATTGTGGCTTTCTATACAATTGAATTTCCCCATCCCGTACTTGTTCTGCATTTTTCTTTTATCCTCCTGTGTCACATCTAAATACCTTCACCCCTTCGTTGGTGAAGGTATTTTCCGTTCCATATTCTTAAGAGATCATATATATATATATATATATATATATCACTATACTGTGACACAGAGTACGTTCCACTCTTAAAAAACAATAAAAATATTACCTTTTGAAATCAAATATTGCCATAACATTTTTATATGATACTAAAACTATAAAAAATATCAACAAAATTATATTTTTACATCATAGTACCAAATTTATAAAGCAAAAACAAAAACGAATAATAATAATAATATCAACTTATCACAGTAACAGTTATATAAAATCTAAAAGAAATATGCACAAGTCCGGAGTTATCTTATCTCGGGTAAATCTATTTCATTACCCCATTCGATGGGGCTTATAATGCTAATACAATTGAATGCAATTTGCGTTAAAACGTTTGAAATACGAAAGACCCCTTCCATTCGACCACTAATGACCCAATTTAATGTAGTTCCGATAACCAGCACTATTCCGTATATCGTATTTAGATCATTTTTGCAACACCAAACAAAGACGTGGTAGTGGTCACGAAGAGAGAGAGAGAGAGAGAGAGAGAGAGAGAGAGATTAAATTTCCTATGCCAGGCAGCTCTAACGCAAGAGAAGACTAGAAACAACAGAACAATGGTTTTCACCAATCAAATTTGATAAAAATCAGAATGCGACCTTAATAAAAAGAAAACCATCCTTACTAACCCCAAAACAATTATATATTGTGATAACCAATTAAGGAGTGTATAAACTCACTCTAACATTCGATAGTTTTCTTATGATTATTAAATAAAAATAAAAACAATGAAAACAATAAGCTCATGATAATGATAAAATTGATGTCCATAACATGTGAGGTATTTTATTTAATCAATGTGGTAACCACAACGCCCACCTTTTATAAAGCGTAATCAGCCAAAGTGGGTTCCGAAATAGTGTCATCTCCATAACTGCTTACCGCCCACCAGTCCACCCAGCTATATATAAGGACCGCGTCCACTGTGGTCAAGAAAATAGGGTGTAAGGCTGACAACCACACCCCCTTGAATCATAGCTGAGATACCGGAAGCTTATACTCTTCCAGAGCCATCCTCTTAAATGGATAAATTTAACAGTATAGTGTATTTTTGGAAGAAGATCCCTTTTTCACGGTAACTATACAGTCTAGAAAGGAGAAGAGAACGCTACATGATAATACAAGCATGGAAGCAAATAGAAGGAATTGCTGAAAACATCATGGAGCTTAAAGTATCAGAAAGAGCAAGCCGAGGTAGATTAATAGTGCCAAAAAGCATTCCAGGTAAACTGAGAAAGGCGCACAGGACATTAATCCACTACGCACCAGCATCGATAATGCAGCGACTATTTAATGTGCTGCCAGCTCATCTAAGAAACATATCAGGAGTGAGCGTAGATGCGTTTAAAAATCAGCTCGATAAATACCTAAGATGCATCCCAGACCATCCAAGACTGGAAGATGCAAAATACACCGGAAGATGTATTAGCAACTCTCTGGTGGATATACGAGGTGCCTCACACTGAGGGACCTGGGGGAACCCAAACAAAAAATAAGGCAATAAGGCAATGATCCTTCAGTGACACACGATACTTTCGATACCTGAATATGATATCAACAGAGAGAGCTGGATTCTAAGAATGCGGGATTTCATGGCTTGAGTCTACAAGAAATGAAAGGGCCTCATTTCACCCGACTGGAGAATTATTACCTCGAGGGGGTCCTCCCATATTGACGACGTAATAAATACTCAAGAATTTTTTTTTTCTCCTCTTCTCTTCACTGTGACTCAGCGGTCGACTGGGGACCAGTTACCTAATCCACGATAAGTCAACAGAGGTCGCCTGTATTTCTAGGAACTTGCCCATATCGTCTCTATTTTCTAGTTTGAGAACTGGATGATAGTCATTTACCAATGCGCCATGAGAGAGAGAGAGAGAGAGAGAGAGAGAGAGAGAGATAGAGATTTAAATCAATTTAAAGTCTTATGTTTCCAACCTAAAAATTTGAGACCATTTCCAAATTTCACCCTGGAGGCAAAAGAACATACTGGGCATAAATACAAACAGAATCCATCAACTTATGTCAATGAAATACATATAGTTATTTATAACAATATTAGTTTGTAATCATGTTTACATGGAGATTAGCTGTGCACACGTTTATGTATCTTTGCAGAGTACTGACATTCGTGGCATAAAAGAAGCAATTAAATAATAAACATGATTTATTCGTACTCCCAAATCTGCAATTTCCAACATATTTACATGCCAATGTAGATTACATATAAACACTTATATGAAATCGTATGGGTTCCAACCTAATATGCCACTGAGTTTATTTCTCGATCATCATCCACCATGGAAACTTAAGCTGGGGACAGAAAATCGTTCTTTAGTAGTCGCTTTCATCCCTCCCCTTTAACCAGCAAGAGAGAGGGAGAGAAAGACAGAAAAACCAACAGAGAGAGAGAGAGAGAGAGAGAGAGAGAGAGAGAGAGAGAGAGAGCATCCTGTCTGTCATCTTGGAAGTTATTGCCCCGTTTACAAACTTAAGTAATATTACAAGAAAAAAAAACTTGGGTGAGAGGAAAAACATTATAAGATTGGCATAAAAAAGCAAAATGGATAAAGGATGAAAAGTATTTTAATGTAAGAATAAACATTCTCTTTACTACCCAAAAGGTATCTGCGCTATGTCAGGGAGAAACAATATTTTCTATCCGGGAATAAAAAGCTACCCAAGAGAGAGAGAGAGAGAGAGAGAGAGAGAGAGAGAGAGAGCGAGCTCAGAGCTCACATCGAAAAACGAATTAATCCTTGAAACTATTAGTGAAAACCAAAACAATCCCCATTTACAAAGATAAAGGAAAAAGTGACAATGCCTAACGCTAAATACCATCCCTCTTTAAGAAGCACGTAATACAAATGTACCCATCAGGTAATAATTGCCTCAGTATGTTAATTAGTCAACTGCTCCCAAGCGATCCCGTGACTCGAATAAATTACACTGGGAGGCCTGAAAACTATTAGACACTATAGTCCGAATGTGATGTAAGGCAATTACAAAACACTATCAAAACAGGAAGTACGAAGACTGCGAGAACGTTTTTTATGGTAGAAATCATAAGGTTTACTGGCTTTTCACAGCATTATAATTTATTGGTATTATAACTTCAACCGCGATAAATTATCATTATATATATATATATATGTACTGTACATACATATATATATATATATATATATTTATATATATACACATATATATATGTACTTTATATATATATATATATATATATACATACTATATATATATGTATATATATGTGTGTATATATATATATATATATATTCCTTCTACCTTATGTTCATCATTTCCTCTATTTGAATAGACTCCGGCTGGATAAGGTCGCCCTTTGATTCAGAGATTTATGAAGGTTAAGAGTTTCAAAACACGTATAAAACAAAACAATGCAGTTACAGAATAATGTTGATCAAGTGTCTAGGGTGAGAACTTGAAAATAATTTTGTTTTGCATTATATGTCACTGAGGAGGATTGCCTCAGTACCCCGATCTGAACTGTTTGTATTTAAAAAAAATATAACACATCCCTAATCATGTATCAACAAGTAAACATATATAAACAGATGCTTCATGTATGTAAAGACATACATACTTGCTTAAACACATACACACAATAATCAGATTTTTTTTTACGCATTTCAATCCTTTCCTTATTACAAAATGAATATCTTTTAACATTTTGTCTGTTTACAGGAGTCGGCATCGTTATTCTGGCCATCTGCCTATGTTGCATTCGGCGATGCTTCAAGAAACGACGCACCAAGAAAAAAGATGGAAAAGGAGGCGACATGAAATCCGTGCAGCTGCTGGGATCTGCGTACAAAGATAAGGTGAGGGGGATTTTAATGTTTCCATCTGGTTAAAATGTCTTAGACTTGAGAAGTAATGGAACCTCCATCCTCTGGTATCTAGAAGATGTCCAAACAAACCTCGAAGTGGCTTATAAGTATTCTGCTTTGATGTGTGTTCCTTTAGCAGTTCGGGGAAGAACTTGTGTCAGGAATTAATCTATCATCTGAAAACTTCAACCTAGAGCCTGTGTTTGTCAGCCTATAAGTAGACCCTACTTTTCCCTTAATGTCAGCTACATGCCATTTACCAAGGGCAACGGTAAAGGTTAACTGGTTATTGTAAAATTCTTCTTAAAATGCCTTCATGGAAAGGGTTTACACCATTGCCTGGTCATTAAAGATGAGGAATAATTTTTGCCTTAAATTATGGTGCTTGGAGAATCACTTGAAAAGGGAACAAATTAAAACTAATCGGTAATTGCTCTACTAATACAAACAGCACACGAGGCCATTTTACAGGCACATATTTATACAAGTATGCAACCTAAAGACGTGTGAATCTTCTATTCACTTTCATGAATCTTTATATATGTCTGCACACTCCTACATTTATATATACATATATATATATATATATATATATATATATACAGTATATATATATATATTTTTGGGCTCAAGCCATGTCGTCCTGATGGAAGTTCCTATAGGGTAGCTTCCTAGGGTATATTACAACTACGGCGATATTCCCAGAGAATTTACCTTAAGGTACCAGAATTCTAACTCCTGGAGCGAGTATCCCTCGTGAAAGGGATATCGCGACATATCAGAGGACGTATTCTAGACACGTCACATGGCAATCTACTACCTAAATAGAGATTCGTCTCGTAAGAGGGAGATTGACGAGATACGAATTCGGGAAGAAAAAGGGGGGAGCCGCTCCCAAGGCCTCCTAATCCCCCGATTCGTATGCGTGCCTGGCGCCAATCCTGGCGCCATCTGTATTCCTTTTTGCGTAGCTTAACAACTCGGTGTTTTTTCCTGTTTTTCTCGCAAATCTTGGATTTATTCAGCTTTTCATGGCTTCTCCGTCTTCGTTGGCCTCGGATAAGTTGAGTATAGTGTCTGTTATGTATAAATGTAGGCTCTTGGTAAAATTTTGAGTGATTAATAGGATTAATCTTTGATACAAGAGCCGTAGCCTACCAGAGGTGTCCTGGACACTGTCACTCGCTAGGTATAAATTAGTTAGTCAGAGTGACATTCCTGGTTGTTTTGCTTAATAAATTTTAGCTATTTAGCGTTACATAGGATTTCCTTTCGTGCTTAGTATTATTTGGCGAAGTATTCGCCATTCTGGCCTACGCTAGGCCATGTAGCCTAGTCGTTTGGTCCTAGTACTTAATGCATGATTTTGGTTTTTCCGAGTGTAATTAAAAGTTTATTAAAGCTTTAGGCTATATTTTATACAATTTAGACTGTGTGGAATATTTCCAAGATTGTATACGTGAGAGTTTCGGTGAATTAGGTAATCGATTCTCTTGGTGCCTAGGTTAATTGCTTATGGAGCCTTAGTATACTTTATTATTCTCCCCGGTTGCTTTCTTTTCTTCGGAGAAGGTATGCAATCCCTTTCCCTCTGTTTAAGCCTTGGGCTTATCCCTAAGTGGTTTTTTCCGAATTTATTTTCGATAAAACTATACTAGGGTGTTACTGTACCTTCCTGTTCCAGCAAAGTCTGGTTCAAAGAGGGACAGAACAACAGAGTTTTTTAGTCTGGTCCGTGTTGTCTGGCTTGGGGCAGAGTTCCCCTCGCTGACCTAACACTTTTAAAGGGAGCTTAGCTCCCTTAGGTCACTATCGAAGGTTTCTGTAGTATGATTCCTCCCTTTGTGATCGACCAGACTAAAGTCCTGTTGCTGTTCTTGGGGAGGATAAAATCTTCCCTTGGGAATAGCAACGCCTTCCTTGCTTTGGTGCTTTGGAAGCTGGCAAGTATTGCTGGCCCTTTCCCTTAGATCTCCCTTAGGCTAAGACAGAGTTCTTGGCTGCGGGTGATCTGTCACTAAAGCAAGGTTGGCAGGACCCTTTTGTCCCTTCCCCCTCTATCTCCGTAATGGCCTTGCCATTACTGTACTGTACCCTGCCGGCCGGCAGAGCTGGCCGGCAGGGGTATTACTGTACTGTACGTCATTCTACTTCTGGACCTAGTATAGGTTGGGATGTGGAATTGACTAAGGCCATTGCCGGCCGGCTGAGATGCTGGCCGGCAAGGGCCTTATGTTTTCGAGTGCTGCCCGGACCTCTCTTGGTCCCTCATCCATGCCTGCCGACAGAGCCGGACGGCATTGGTCAAGGAAGCCTGAATTAAGTTTCTCCCCTTCCTTATATGCACTCTTTCGGTTGCCGGGCTTTGGGGGTCGTGTACACTCTTATCCCGGCATCCATTCTATTTTCTTCTAGTGCTGTACATGTCCCGGCTGCCGGCCTATGAGGCAGACAGCCGGGCAGGTGTAGTCTTCTGGTTCTTTTGCTGCCGGCTGGCATTGGTCTTGTACCTTTGCCGGCCGGCTTATGTCAGTCCTTGTCTGCCGGTCACCAAGAGTGTGGCCGGCAGCTAGGTACTACCTTGTGTAGTTACTGGCCGGCAGTCATTGCCGGCCAACACTGGCTGTTGCTGGCCGGCAGTTACTGCCGACGGCACAAGCATGTGAACCAGAAGGCTGCCGCCCTATAGCTGTTAAGTAGTATACTTTAAAGCTAATTGTGGTGTGTGCCGGCCGGCAAAGGCAGGCCGGCACACATCCTCCTATACTGTACTAGTATTCTTCTGTATAGCATATACAGTAAGAAGAAAACTATAGTAAAAGTTTAGGTACAGCACTGTATCTTCTAACACTATTGTGTTTTCTTGCACAGCCCTTTGCTGTTGCCCTCAGACAGGAAGCAGAGTCTTCCCCGTCTATTATCCAGGATTTTAAAATCATTGCCTAGGTGTGAGCTCCACCTGTTTCCTCTGGAAACCTTGCATTGGTTACTCTAGTAGAGATAAACCAATTTTGATTTTATTATCTGGAAAGCTGCAACAATGGGTTGTGAGGGAAACACAAGTGTGTGTCTTTCCTTTATGAATTGTTATGCTATACTATGCATATCCAGTGATACATAGTTCACTTGATACTCATGGAAATTTTTTCTCTTTACAGGAGGACCCTCCGAAGTGCGGAAATGTTTTCTGCAATGTCCGTAGCAGGAACCTCTGCGGACATGAGTGTTGTAGGAGACACGCAGCATGCGCTGTCTCCAAGGATGATCTCCAGTATTGGGACCCTCAGGTATGTACTGTATGCACTAACCTGATTACTGAGGCTTTTGATTCCCCTAGAACGACGGAATCAAGGGATATAGCTAGGGAAAAGCTCCGTACTTGGGTAAGGGGCTTCAAGAAGAACACCTCTGGCCCTTATCTTCCTAGTGAGAAGATGAGGGCGTATCTTTTTCCCCAGGCATCAGCTGAAGCAGTGATTCCCCAGCCTCAAGAGGAGATCCCCCAAGACCTAGTCCAGGTGGACGAGGAAGTCGCAGATGCGATGCAAGACATCCAGTTGTGTGACAGGATGTCTGATGTGGACGAAGGTTTGGAAGAAGACCTCCTGGCAGAAGGTCAGGATCAAGTTCAAACCCCGGATGTCGCAGAGGATGGGGTCGACGAGGTGTCGGCTACTCCGGTTCAGATGCCGGAGCCTATCCCATCAACATCGGCTGGCCTCCCAGTAGAACTGGGACAGGCCCTCTCTTCGATTGTTGGAATGATCCAACAAATGCAGAAGGAGAATCAGGAGAAGGCGGCTGCAATGGAACTGCGTATGCAGTCCCTAGCAGAATCACATGGGACCCGGAAAAGGCTCAATGTGAAAGACCTTCCCATATGCTCAGACGCTAACCCATGGAGGTATGCTGAGCACATGCCAATGACGACTGGTAAGATCGTCATTTCGGATAAGCTGGGTTCAGTTCTCCTAGAGGAGGTAGAATTCTGGCCCAGCAAGGCATCATATCCGGACTGCTATGTCCGGCTGAGAAAAGAACCAGCTTCAAGGGAGGAGACAGAGCCGAAAGAGGTCATTATTATGGACCATGCTAAGGCTCAAGCCCTACTTTCATCCTCGATGAAAGAGAGGGGCTTCTCGAATTCGAAGGTAGCAGCATTGAGCAAGAAGCTCCCTTCTTTTGTGTCCTCTTCTGATAGAGCCTTCCCCTTTTTACAAAAAGGGTTTGCGGCTGTCCTAAAGGCAATCGAGGCCGGCAAGCCTTGCCCCTCCCTGGAGGAGTGTAAACCCTTGTCGCTGGCTCTGCCTATGGACCACAAGGAGTGGAAGGATGTCCATCTGACATTCTCAGTGGGAAAGTTGGAGGCTGATATTGCCGGACGGCAATTCGGCGAGGACCTCCCCAAGTTGTCCGAATTTCTTTTACGAAGAGAGTTCGAGACAAAAGAAAGACTGGCTGCCTCAATGTCTCATCAGACTACTCTTGAGACGATGGCAAGTGACCCTAAGGTCCATGAAATGTTCATGGTTGTGGCTAAGTCTCACCTAGCCACAGTGACGAAGGACCTTTATGGCTTCGTCAAGGCAAGGAGAGCTTGCAGGGAGTTCGTGTTCACCGGGGCTTCGGTGAGACACGAGCCAAGGAAGTTAATATCCTCCAACATTTGGGGAAAAGACCTTTTCCCTACCGATGTGGTCAAA
The DNA here is from genome assembly GCF_036898095.1 of Palaemon carinicauda. Lineage (NCBI taxonomy): Eukaryota > Metazoa > Arthropoda > Malacostraca > Decapoda > Palaemonidae > Palaemon > Palaemon carinicauda. Next base: position 42,867,052 of record NC_090765.1, on the reverse strand, counting down.
GAGGTTGTTGATAAGGCCGCCGTGGAGAATAGAAACCTTCTCCAGAAGTGGGGCCTGGCTATCAAAAGAAAATCTTCCCCGGATGAGGGTCCTCAACCTAAGAGGAAGAATATGAGGACTAGGCTACCGTCTCGGCCAGCCAAGCCTTATAGACAGCAACAGCAACTGCAATTGCCTTTGCCTCCAGTGCCCCAGATGGTGGCACAAACCCCGACTACTTTTCAGTGGGTACCCCAGGCTGTGCCAGGTCAGTCAACCACATTCACCCCAACGTTCGAAGGACAGTCTTCTTCCTTTCGTGCAAAGCCTAGAGGAGCAGCCAGAGGCTCGTCTAGGCGCCCCTCAAGGGGAAGGGGATTCAGAGGTGGTCGTGGTCAAGGAGGCAAGACCTCAGGACGGCAGTCCAAGTGAAACGATACCGGTAGGAGGGAGACTAATGAAATTTTGGGATCGCTGGACCTTCGATCCCTGGGCCCAAAGCCTACTCAAGAATGGACTGGGTTGGAGCTGGTACAGCACTCCACCCCCATGCCTTCGGTTTTTCCAACACTCCACCCCCATTTTGGAGGAGTACGTTCAAGAACTGTTGGAGAAAAATGTGATCCGAAAGGTGAAGTCCATCAAATTCCAAGGGAGGCTGTTTTGTGTTCCCAAGAAAGACTCGGAAAAGCTCAGAGTCATTCTGGACTTGTCACCACTTAACAAGTTCATAGTGAATTGCAAATTCAAGATGCTAACACTGCAACACATAAGGACCTTACTGCCCAAGAGGGCATACTCAGTCTCTATAGACTTGTCAGACGCCTATTGGCACATCCCGATCAGCCGTCGACTCTCCCCCTACCTAGGGTTCAGGCTACAACGGAAACTGTACGCCTTCAGAGCCATGCCATTCGGGCTAAACATAGCCCCAAGGATTTTCACGAAGCTTGCGAGCGCAGCTCTCAAACAATTACGCCTAAAGGGAATTCAGGTAGTAGCCTACCTGGACGACTGGCTGGTGTGGGCAGCATCCGAGACCGAATGCTTACAAGCTTCCAGTCAGGTGATCCAGTTCCTAGAGTACCTAGGCTTCAAGATCAACAAGAAAAAGTCTCGACTTTCTCCATCCCAAAAGTTCCAGTGGCTGGGAATCCACTGGGACCTTTTGTCACACAGTTTCTCCATCCCAATGAAGAAAAGGAAGGAGATAGCGGGCTCTGTCAAGAGACTTCTAGATTCCAAATGGATATCAAGACGCGAACAGGAGAGGGTACTAGGCTCTCTCCAGTTTGCTTCAGTGACAGACCCAGTGCTAAGAGCACAGCTAAAGGATGCAACCGGAGTTTGGAGAAGGTATGCATCAAACGCGCGAAGAGACCTGAGAAGACCAGTGCCGCCTCGGCTACGTACTCTTCTCAGACCTTGGTCCCAAGCCAGACATCTAAAGAAGTCGGTTCTTCTTCAGCCACCTCCCCCGTCGATGACGATTCATTCAGACGCCTCAAAGGAGGGATGGGGAGGTCACTCTCATCGGAAAAAAGTCCAGGGGACTTGGTCCAAGCTATTCAGGACCTTTCATATAAACTTTCTAGAAGCTATGGCAGTGCTCCTTACCTTAAAGAAAGTCTCCCCGCGTCACTCGATCCACATAAGATTGGTGACAGACAGCGAGGTGGTTGTGAGATGCTTGAATCGACAAGGGTCGAGGTCACCACCTCTCAACCAAGTGATGTTAGCCATTTTCCGATTGGCAGAAAAGAAGAAGTGGTACCTGTCGGCAGTTCACCTTCAAGGAGTCCGCAATGTGACAGCGGACGCTCTATCCAGGTTCACACCGATAGAGTCGGAATGGTCCTTAGACGCAGGATCATTTTCCTTCATTCTGAATCAAGTCCCAGAACTGCAAATAGACCTCTTTGCGACGAAAGACAACAAGAAGTTGCCCCTGTACGTGTCCCCGTACGAGGACCCCTTAGCGGAAGCAGTGGACGCAATGTCCCTCGACTGGAACAGGTGGTCCAGGATTTATCTGTTCCCTCCTCACAACCTTCTGTTGAGGGTCCTCAACAAACTGAGATCCTTCAAGGGGGTAGCGGCAATAGTGGCCCACAAGTGGGCGAACAGTATGTGGTTCCCCTTGGCGTTGGAACTACAGATGAAGTTCGTGCCGCTACCACATCCAGTTCTGACCCAGCGAGTCCAGAAGTCGACTGTCTGCGCTTCATTACAGAAAACCCAGACCCTGCAGCTCATGATTTTCTCGCCCTAGCGGTGAGAAAGCGTTTCGGGATTTCAAGAGCTAGCATAGACTTCCTAGAGGAATACAAGTGCAAATCGACTAGAAGGCAATATGAGTCATCTTGGAGAAAGTGGGTGGCCTTTGTAAAGGCAAAGAATCCGCAGGAGATCTCAACAGACTTCTGCTTATCTTTCTTCATCCACCTCCATGGCCAAGGATTGGCAGCTAACACGATTTCAGTATGTAAATCGGCTTTGATGAGACCCATTTTATTTGCCTTCCAGATCGACCTAGGTAACGAGATCTTTAATAAAGTTCCGAAAGCCTGCGCTAGGCTCAGACCTTCAGCACCTCCAAAGCCCATTTCATGGTCTTTAGACAAAGTTCTTCATTTCGCCTCCCTGTTGAGCAATGAAGAATGTGCGTTAAAGGATTTAACGCAAAAAGTTATTTTCCTATTTGCACTCGCGTCCGGGGCCAGGGTTAGTGAGATCGTAGCCCTCTCGAGAGAGGCAGGTCGTGTTCAGTTCCTGGATGGGGGGGAGCTGAACCTGTTTCCGGATCCTACGTTTCTCGCCAAGAATGAGTTACCCACCAACAGGTGGGGTCCCTGGAGAATCTGCCCTCTGAAAGAAGATGCATCTCTATGTCCAGTAGAATGCCTAAAGGTCTATCTTCGTAGAACTTCAGACTTCAAGGGTAGTCAACTATTCAGGGGAGAAACATCAGGCTCAAATTTATCTCTGAATCAACTCAGAGCGAAAATGACATATTTTATTCGCAGAGCGGATCCTGACAGTACACCCGCAGGTCACGATCCGAGGAAAGTTGCCTCATCCCTAAATTTCTTTAATTGTATGGATTTTGAACATCTCCGTTCATACACGGGCTGGAAATCTTCCAGGGTGTTCTTTCGCCACTATGCGAAGCAAGTAGAGGAACTTAAGAGATCTGTGGTAGCAGTGGGTCGTGTAGTTAACCCTACTGTTTAACTCTGCGAGGAACAGTGATCTTAATTGGGACGATTAAGTCCAGGGTGAGTGTGTAGGTACATACTGTACTACAAACTAAAATGAGGGCACCAAGTGCCCATACAGACTGTTCCTTCCTTCAAAGGTGAACCTCGCATAAGTTCAGACATGTGTGCCAAGCGTTTCTAACGCTAATGTGATTGATTTGTAATACAGATTTTTTATGACTTGATACCTTGGTATCTCATTAAAGTGGTGTTTAATGGTTTTTCTTTCAGATAAACAAGTTCTGTTTACTATCATACTTATGCTTAAAGTTTTGGGTTATCCCCTTTTATATAAATATATATATTTGTTGTTAACCTGTCTGTTTATTATCTGTCAATAAACTTGTTCTTGAGAACCTTGCGTCTCTTTCACCTGTGTCAATTTATTGGTATAATTGAGCATTTAAATTCTATGTATCTTATCTGGGATAATTCTGATAGAATTGTTCTGTTTTGCAAGCTATGTTGCATTGGTTTATGTAAGTCCCCTAATGGGAGGACTCCGTCCCATAAAGGGACGAGGGCGGTTTTATTAGTTTCTTCCTATGCGGATATAAACCTTTGTCCAATACAAGTATTGTGCGGATGACTGGTCAATATATTGACGCAGTAGTTCTATACAAACTATGCTTTACCTAATATAGGGCGAGGCCACTATATTAGCTTGCCTGAGATTCATACATAGATATATGTACTCTTCGAGACTTTCCAGAGTCTAGTAGGACTCTTCCCTGTAGGGGGCAGGAAGCTCTAACATAGTTTATAGTTAGTTGAAAAGATGTATAACGGTAACATCTTAGGTCTCTAGGTCTAGTCGACCGGGAATAAATATCTCCGGGGAGTACGGCACGTTCTGAGAATCCACAGATACAGTAATGCTCTGGTACACTTCCATCAGGACGACATGGCTTGAGCCCAAAAAACGGATTTTGAGCGAAGCGAAAAATCTATTTTTGGGTGAGATAGCCATGTCGTCCTGATGGACCCGCCCTTGCCTTTCTAAGAAAGGACTGTAGGACCCCTCCCTACATACAGTATCTGTAGCACCTCGTGTACGCTACAAGGAATACAGATGGCGCCAGGATTGGCGCCAGGCACGCATACGAATCGGGGGATTAGGAGGCCTTGGGAGCGGCTCCCCCCTTTTTCTTCCCGAATTCGTATCTCGTCAATCTCCCTCTTACGAGACGAATCTCTATTTAGGTAGTAGATTGCCATGTGACGTGTCTAGAATACGTCCTCTGATATGTCGCGATATCCCTTTCACGAGGGATACTCGCTCCAGGAGTTAGAATTCTGGTACCTTAAGGTAAATTCTCTGGGAATATCGCCGTAGTTGTAATATACCCTAGGAAGCTACCCTATAGGAACTTCCATCAGGACGACATGGCTATCTCACCCAAAAATAGATTTTTCGCTTCGCTCAAAATCCGTTATATATATAGTGATAGTGAATGTGGGTGTGTATGTGTGCCTATTTAATATAACTGCTGAATAATTTGTAAAGCTTGTTTATACGATTTTATTGAAAAACAATGTTAAAAAGATTATGGAGTTGTGGAAGAATAATCTAGCCCCTCTTTGAGTTTTGATTTACTTGCACAATCAACTTGTAAAAATATGCACAATAAAGATATACGGTTTAATCCTTGTAAATACAATAATAGATTATCCCAGCAACTTATGATTAAAGCTACCTTTCGTTTGCAGGCTGATATGGAAGAACTGGCGGAAAATGCAGAGGATATGGCCGAAGAGGGAGAGAGTAAGAAGAGCGAAGAGAAGCTCGGTCGATTAAATTTCAAGGTAAGAGATACTTGGATTTACTCTTAATAAAAGGCTAATTAAAATCTTCTTCAGAAATTCAAGTATGAATTATTTACAACGTTTTCTTATAAATCTATAGACGTAAGTAATCTTTTTATCTTATTCTGAGGCTTTGAACCACATTTAGAGGGTTTCAAGATAAAAAAAAAAAAAAATTCATAGCTATTGATATGTATACTTGCAGATTTAAGACGTCTCAACATAACACATATTCCTGGCCAGGTTAGGCAAACTATTGGATACAGCTGGGCCAAGAGATTGTGCCTGCCTAATCATGTGTTACAGCTCTTAAAAGAGTACATACTATTTGATAACAATATTGCTACGTGCAATAATTTTTTTCTCTCGCACTTGACATCTAAGTGAACGACTGTATTTCGTTTACATAATTGTATCATGTCACTTTAACAATTGTATGCACTTATAAAGTTTTAAGTTTATAATTGTACATTTTTTTCCTCAGTTGGAGTACGACTTCAACAGCAACAGCTTAAGTGTCACGGTTATTCAGTGCGAGGAATTGCCTGCCCTTGATATGGGCGGTACTAGTGACCCCTACGTCAAGGTAAGTTGAATGCTAATTAATTTTCACTCATAAATAGACTAAAATAACGAAATAGGTGAGGTTTCTTACGCTGCTTCTATTACTTTAATATCAGTACTTATTTTTACAATAGCAATGGCAATCTTCATAAAAAATGCCATTTATGCTACCAATGCTAAAATTTAGAACATACGATTAAGAGTAATTTGGAAAATAAAAAATTAATGAAATTTGACCATTTGAGCAACATGTCAGTTGATGCACGACTTATGAAAAAAAAAAAAGTTGCTCTACCACTAGAAAGGAGACTTACACTATTTCTTTCTTTTCCTTATATAACATCTGTAATGGCATCTACCCTCCTTGACAGGATTAAAATCAACAACATTCTTTAGTCACAGGAAAAGTAATAAGTCTGATTTAATCGTGAATACTACTATCCAGGTCACGTATCAAGAACAGTGATATTTATTAAAACATAGCCTATTTTTACCTATCTTATTTACTAAAATCATTTCTCCAAATGAAAACATAACACTCAGTATGATGGGCATGAAAAAATCAAAATCAAATAAAACAACAAGATTTGTATACATAAGTTGAAGTTTAAAAAAAATGGCAGTGTTGCAAGAGAAATTAAAGCAACCTTGCAGCCCTCGCGATGATGCACATCTGCCTACATAACACTGTCAAGAAGACTGAAAGAAATGCTGGTCAACCAGACGAGTAACACAAACTAATTCCATAAGTACGAACAAGTACATTAAAGTGTTCGCCTAAGTTATCTAATTTCACTTCTCTTCGTTAACTGCTCTTTTCTCTTCCAAATTTAGAATATTTTCTCCTTTGACAACAATAAGTGTATAATTATTTCTTCCTCATCTCTGACCTTCAATAACGAATCCTCTATTTCTCAGCGAGTGATTCTTTCTTCCTTCTCACACCCTCACCTAATTGTCACTTGTAACATTCTTCTTTTGCATCGGTTTCTTAATCTTGACAACATCCTCCTCTCTTCCTTGCAGCAACTGGTCCTTTCCACCATCTTAACAAGTTGAATCTTTTCAGTATTCTCGGCCAACTGCCCCTTTCCTCGCCACCAGTAAACATTAATCTCTCTCTCTCATCCCACAGGTGTACCTGCTTCCAGACAAGAAGAAAAAGTTCGAGACCAAAGTCCACAGGAAGACTTTGAATCCAGTCTTCGAGGAATGCTTCACATTTAAGGTTACTGCCTCTCGTTCCTCAATTTTTGTCAAAAATGGGAAGGGTGAAGGGATCACTAGTCGGTGTTATCTTCTATTTTTTGTCCCCTTTTTAGTGTTTGGATGTTTGGATATATTGTGACAAGTAAACTTAACCTGTTGTCATGTGGAACGTTATTTTCCACCTTGAGCTTTAGGTGTTGTGACGGTTTGATGTTTAAATTAAACTTTTCCGTCTTTTGACTTTTAAATGATTTGCTGCTAAACTTCAGTTTTGTGTCAACTCTTCCACTAATGATTTATTTCTATCTCTTGAAGTAGTTTTTTTTTTCTTGTTTACGTGTCTCCTTACTGATGGCTGATAACATTTTGTAAGTCAGAGAGGAAATAGAACTTAATCTTTCAGAATCGATTCGGAAAAAATTAACATTGGAATCACATTATTCATCTTTTCAGAAATAAAAAGCAAAGGAAACTCTGAACAAATAAGTAAAACTATAAATGTAAACATATTTGGAAGCACTAAATTGATACAACTTTAAAGCTAATTATACATTTTCAAAGATTAAAGCACTAAACATCAATTTATTACTTTAAATTGGATGAAAATAATCTGCAAATTATATGCTACAAGGCATTATAACAGAACGTGCTGGGAGTTAACTTGTATAATTCGTTTGTAAATAATAGAAAATCAAATTAAATTTTCATAAAGAAATTATCTTAAGGGGAAAACACCATGATCTCGACAGCAGTTTGGTCTGAAGCGAAAGCTATTAACAGTTATCTCTTTATTTTCATGCAACCACAGGTAACTTGCAACGGAGTATATTTTTTTTTTCTCGGAGAGTTTTGAGAGCATGGTTTATTAGCCAAGAAAGTACTTAACCAGCAATATAAGACTATTATATGCTAGCAAAAGATACATTCTACTATTTACCAATAGCACTTACTGATACTAGCATGATCATTCCTCTCTTACTTTTGTTAACCTTATTTTTTTCTACCTTTTGCTCTTGTATTTTCTTTCCCTTATATCTTTTATCCTGCAATGATAGTACATGTACTATGGGCACTCGCAACCCAACTCGTATATAAATATGACCAGAGTACATGGCTATATAAGTAAGTAATGAGTTGCGATATTTTACTATATACGGTTTCTACTGCATTGATATCCATTACCGCAATCTGCACTCTTATGCAACTTGGCTCTGAAGAACTGTAGGCTGTAAGGAAACCGACCTGCTGTTTGCAATTTTTTTTTTTGTTTACCCTTGGTGTTAGACCAAAAGGTAGGGTGTTGTCCCATCTTGTAAGCCTACGTTCAAGCTATGAAATACATCAAACGTATTTTTCTAGAAGCGAGGAGCCTTTCGGTTTTTGAAAGAACCGCTCCAATGAGACTTATTCTTCCTCTGTATTTTTGCGAGGGGGTCACGTCACTTGTAATAACTTTCAATCATGTTTTGTTTCATCTTTAATTTTCGTAAGGTTCTTTCAAAGGCTATTGTTAACACGTTTGTATTTTGCATATTATATTGCAATAGAGCATGCTATTTTTTATGAATCCCTGGTCTGCTAGAAATAGTAATAGAATCAGCCAGCTTAATCATTTGACCGGGATTTAGCAATGGGTGATCCAGGAACTGCATTGGTACTTTTATGAAAATGAAAGTTTTATATAATATATTTGAATATAAAAACTAAAATGATAAGAATAAAACACATTAAAAAACATTTAATATCATCCGATAAAAGAACGAACACGTATTTTATTTTCCACTACAATAAATTAATTTTGTAAAATCGTGAATTACATTATCTAATAATAAGCGTTGCTAACATTCTATAGCTGTGGCACCAGTTCAATTACCATACACTCAAGCAGTCACTTTGGTGATTGAAATTCAAATATAATACCAATTAAAAACATTTTAAAGATAACAAAAACTTTAACTTCCAATCTATCTTAAAGGATCACTTGTTTCTAAATTCTACCATGGTTAAATATGTTGTGCTTTTATATATTATACAGTATAATGGTTGACATTACAATATTGTATTGAAGTACATTAGGATTACAATTAAAGAAAGTATTATTTGATAGATAACCAAAGCCATTAAACGTAAAATTGAATTCTCTCAAGAATGCCTAACATTTTTAAGTATTAAATATATTCAGAAATGTAATTAAAGTAAATGCAAATCAAACTATGACTATTCTGCAATTTTACATTACTTTCTACTAATTCCTGCTCTGTTATTCTTAAATATTTTCCTACAATTCTTTGCAATCTATCAACTCCTTAATCTTTCCTCATTCAGTCCCTTATTTAAAAGGTTTTACTGACTGCCGTTGCCTTTGCATGTTTATGCATTTCTATAATTAAAAAAAAAAAAAAAAAAAAAAAAAAAAAAAAAAAAAAAAAAAAAAAAAAAAACAGCTTGGATGAGCTTTTCCGCATCTAAAGAAAATCTATTTTTATTTAACAGATTTACATCTTCAGAGTCGAATTCTGGGAGAGATTTACTTTCCTTACATTTTACTTTCACCCAGAAAGCAGGTGCAGGAACATTAAGATGTTTGAATAATTCAAAATCCTTTCTGTTATCTCTTGAATACGTTTGATTCTGCGCAATTGCCTATTCTTTCCATATTTTAGTTTAAAATTTGGAGAGGAGTTGAGTCTGTTGTTCCTTTTGGATATAGTTGTACTTTCCAAAATCAGTGCCATTAAAAGTTTTTAATACAGGTAAATATATATATATATATATATATATATATATATATATATATATATATATATATATATATATATATATATATATGACATTCTTTTGGCACCAGGAATAACATCACTCGATATATATTACTAAACTTCACGATAAATTTTGGATATCGCAAAATTCTCCTCTAATGTACAGGGCAAAACAAGGCAATTTATTTCTATAATTTTTCAAAATTAATATCAATCAAATCGTTTATAACCCTTTACATTACTTTAATATCGTCTTTTAAAACTCATTGATAATCTATAATTAGTTGCTAATAGTCTAGGCAAATGATAAATAATCAAAACCTTCGATTCATATGTAAGGTATAAAGATTTTGTAATTTGATTTATCAAAACCTCAACTGTAAACAAAACAAATAGATTTTAGCTCTAATAAAAAATAATAATTACGAAAATAATCATCTTAATGAACCGTCCAACTGCAACTTTGAAAATCATTATGACTTCTTACGGACACTGGATCAACTGTATAATTTTCTCAAAAGTAACTGCTCTCCATCAGATTCTAAGAACCTTTTCTGCACTAACTAACCTATAGGCCATTTTTTTTCCAAGTGTAACCAAATTGCTGTAAAATCTAACCTAGCTTTGTTTTCTAATTCCTCCTAGCAGGTCCCCTATGCCGACATTATGTCAAAGACACTCGTCTTCGGAATCTATGATTTTGATCGCTTCTCCAAACATGACCAGATTGGAGAAGTTAAGATACCCCTGTGCCAAGTTGATCTCGCCCAGACTATCGAAGAATGGCGTGACCTCGTCTCTGTGGAAGGTGATGGTGGACAGGTGAGAACAATGACCTAGAGGTCGCCTAAACCTTAGTGATCAGGACCTTGATTCCATTGAAGTTGAAAGGATAAATATCCTAACCCTCACCAAACATAATTAATTTTCCTTAGCCTATATGGATTCTCCTGGATTTCATTTCCTTAATTCTTCTCCCACTGTATATGTCCACGTATGTATTATGTATTAACATATACATGCGTGTACGTATGCAAACACGCACGGAATTACATACACAATACATCAGAAACACCCTGGTTAGTATGTATGGATCATGCATGTATCTAAATATACATATATATACATACATACATACATATATATATATATATATATATATATATATATATATATATATATATATATATATATATACATGTATTTATTTATATAAATATATATCCATATACATGTATTTGTTTATGAAATATATATATATATATATATATATATATATATATATATATATATATATATATATATGTATGTGTGTGTGTGTATGTACGTGTGTGAGTTTGAGTATTCAAGTGTTTGTCTATAGGTACATTTTTTTAAACCAAAACTACAGATCTACACATCAACATTTTTACACCCTCCTGCAATTTCCTCCATCTACTCCTCCCTACTGCCAAGTATTTATTACAGGAAGTGCGAGGTTTAATTACCTTCTTATATCAATTGCCCATTCCTTTAACCTTTCCAAGATACCCGAGATAATAAATTTAATCAAAATTAAGAATATTTTGTTTGTAAATGTGTGAAAGAGAAAGAAACTGATTTACTACAACCACCGTCTGATAACACATTACTGAATGAAAAGCTGGTTTAATATTCATTTTATACAATTACTGGTATCATTCACAAACAAGATTTGTAATTTAACAAAACTAAGCTAGGATTGATTAAATGATTACACTGTGATCCAAACATTACGAAATATAAGAATATGTGTCAATACAATTACAACTGACAATAGGAAAGCCGTTAATTATTTTTATTTTTTATATGCAATTTATAAATTTCCAGGAAATCAATCTAAAAATATCATTAAAGCAACTATTTACATTGTTAATATAAAATAACCACTTTCACTTTTCCCTTGAAATAAAGGAAAAATTATAGGTATATCAGCTTATAATTCTATAAAATTCCGAATCATTAATCTAACCTTAGTTTTCACACTTTAAGCCAAAGAAGTTTTTTTTTTCTGATCCACAAAACTTCGTGATTGTCCCTTTTGGATTTTTCCTCTCCTATAAAATCTAAGGTAGTGTGTGTGTGTGTATTTATATTGTATATCAACTTATCACCTGATGGATGGTTAGGGCAGTTAAATGAGAGACAGCACTTTCTAATACTCCACAAGGATTGAAAATATGATCATCCAAATACAAGCGACCTCCGACATGTTTAGATAACTGTTTCATCTATGGATTATTCTTTGTATCATGACCTATTTATATTGGAAGAAATTCGACTAAAACAATACAAAACAAAGGGAAACTTGTTGTTCAAAGGGATTACTAAAATATTTGCAAATGTTGATCACCAATTCATCTCACATGATCATTTACTCTGTCCTACCCGTGAGTCATAAAGTCTTTCTCACATTTAATTGCCAATCACGATACATAGATGTATGAACATACTTACACAAACATGTAGACATATATATTATGTACATTTATATATATATATATATATATATATATATATATATATGCAATGCATATTTACAATGTCATATATATATATATATATATATATATATATATATATATATATATATATATATATATATATATATGTATACATATGTATATATGCATATACATATACATATATAGTGATACCGGCAAAGAGTAAAATCAAGTATTATATAGAACAGCAGTTCCCTTTTTGGCAATATGTGAAACACTGAAATGCTGCTTTCAGGAAAAAAGCTTGTTTCCTAATCATTATACTAACGGACCTAGCTTTACTGGACAATTTTATTTTACCTTAAAAATATTTTTAAAAATTAAAAATCTAATTAAACTTTATCAATGTTAATGCATTCATTCTATATATAACCCAATGATTTTATTAAATGTCCAGAAAACGTCAAAGGACATTAAGAAGTACTTCACACGTTGCCAAAAACTACCACGAATAGCATAGAGTTTCTTGAGATTCCATACAATACCTGAATTTCACATTTTGCCATACTTACATACAAACGTACATACATACATACATTCATACATACACATACATATATGTATACATATATGTGTGTGTGTATGTATATATATATATATATATATATATATATATATATATATATATATATGTATATATATACATGTATATATATCTATATATACATACATACATATATATATATATATATATATATATATATATATATATATATATATATATAGCTATATATATGTGTATATGTATATATATATATATATATATATATATATATATATATATATATATATATATACAGTAAACACCGTGGATTTTAGTAACATCTTCACTTACATCCAGCCATACTGAATCTAAGATGGCAATCTTCTAATAACCAATAAGACACCCTTCATTTCTATCTCTTGATTCATTCAGCAGCAGGTCCCAAATACAAACAGGACGACTGCTATCTAGGTTAACCCTCCCACCTCCCCTTTTCACCATCCCATAACTTCAATAAAGTTCACTTGATTGCTAGCCTTTGATATTCATATACTGTTATTATAGGGAAGTCACCTTGTAATTGAGTGTAATTGTTTTATCTGCCATCATATCAATGCATAAAATATGCTCAACTGAATGTCCATCTTTGATTTATAATGGCAAATATTTGAAGGATATGCCACATTTTGTTAAAACATCATCACAGTTAACACTTATCGAAAGCTCAGATTCCCTCAAGAAATGTCACTTCAGCAAAATGAAATTAATGATAGATAGCAGCAAATGAAATATAATGACTAGAAACCACTAGTAACGCCGTATCTTGAACAGCGCATTGCACTGTGTAAGAAAATAACACACATTCTTGCTTCTAAGATGTGAGTTACTGGCCACTTTCATCTTCTCATTCCACATTGCTTTTACTCAAGTGACATTTAGAATCAGCTCAAAGATATCACTAATAGCATCTTGACCCCTTAATTATAAGGTTGTTTAATGTGCTCAATCATGATTGAAAGTATATTTGTGTGTAAGTAGTATTTGACACACTTATCATAAAAATCTAACTTTGGATCACTTTGAAGTAGCCATAGATATAGAAAACAATCTGAGTAAAGATTTAGAGTTATAGCCAGTTATAGAAAACATTAGGCTCTTGGTATGATAGAAATTGCAATTCTTTAGATAAATATCAAAACAAAATGTAATTGAATTGTACAGTGTATTACCTCTGCAATGATAAAAAGCCACAGATAGGTGGCTGTAGTTGTAAGCATTACTGCTTAGATAAGTCATTTCAGTCATAGTTAAGATGCTTGAGCAGAGTATTTAGATAAAGCTACAAAACACAGACGTCACACAGGAAAGTTTATCAAGGTCCCACTTCGTACATTTTTAGGATAGGAAACATAGGTGCATTTATATGTAAAATAACTTGACTTAAAACCTCTTCAAGTGCAGATGTAAGAGCTTTTAAACATGTCTTGTTTTCTTTTCTAGAAGTTAAAAACCCATGCAATCACCTCAGTGCACTGCAAATAGTCTTTCTTTGCGCAACAGATTCATCTTAGGTCATGTAACTTTACATCCAAAGGGTCATAGGTAAACAAAGCTGCTGCTTCTTCTTCTTGAGATCCTTCAATATATCCACCTCCATCTTCTATGACCTTTGTGTATCTCATAGATTCAAAGTTCACATGAACTACCTCCTAAAACCCCAACAACATAATCTTATCATTCCACTTAGAGGTATATATATATATATATAAAACGCTTCCAAGCTCAAAAGATTTTTTTATGTGTGAATATTTCTCTCTGCCATCCACTGCCCTGTATTAAGGGTGCTGACTAGTAGTACATCAACGCCCTCTTGTGTGTTACAGTTGTTGATGTGGGTACTACTTTGTTCGTGGTATATTGTTTAGGGGTAATTTGGTGGACGATGGATATTTTCTGTCTGCTGCAATGCTCAACTGCTTGACTATTAACATAATTTTGGAGGTCACTATGGAAAATTTATTCACAAAAAGGAGCATAAAAGACAGAAGGTATCTTTCGGTAGTCGCTGATGTAATGCACATAATTTTCCAGCAATGCTGCAACAAACTATTTTCATAGGAGCAACATAGCACCATTAGACACTGTTAGTATTATAACCAACTGTTTACTTAAGTCTACCCTCCTTCTGCTACGTTGCCTATAATTTTCTTTTGTTATTTTTTGTGGAATAAAAAAACGCGATATTAGGTTGCAGCTTTGTGGGTCTATGACTGAGTTCGGAAAGAAAAAACACAGAAGGCATCCTAAAGCAATGTTTCCAGTGAAAGGGTGATCACCCTGCCCTTACATGTTGGTACATTTACACCAAAATACTGGCAACATTGTCTAGAGAGTCTCCTCTTAACCAAAGATAGCTATAAGTTGAATCTTTTGATTGAGATGAGATGTCAAGGATGATCTTTTGTGTTCTTATATTTACGACTCCATCATACAAGATTGTGTCCCGTCCGCGTGGTGACTCCCAGCCCAAGGGCTCTTCTCATGACTTTTCCATGAAAAAAGTGTAAAATTTTTATGTTACTCAGTAAACCATTCATTGATGTATAATGACAGTAGGAGCTGGAAATCTGGTTCTCCCTGTCGAGTGCAGGAGAAGTAATATTGTAAATTTGTTTTAGCTCTTCTTTGAAGTTTAGTAGCCAAGTAGTTTCCAAGTGTCATAGGATGTGGTGCTAAATGGTCCCAACCAACCACAAATCACAGGTTTGGTTTGACCAGGTGTTTAGTAGCAGCAGTAGTTGTGGTTAGTTGGTGGATTGATGGTTTGAAAGGAGAGGTTTTTTGGTTCACTAACACCCTGGTTACAAGGAACCCTTAGCAAGAAGTTAGTGAGAGTGGTTTCCGAGGGCTGGGACGACTCCTGCTGTACTACCTAATCGTGTAGGGCAACGGCCACCTCACCCACGTGACCAATGACCCCTGACCCGCAATCTCTCAAGCTCAGGTCAGGATAGGTTGCATAAACTACCAATCATCACCATAACAGATCATCACCTTACGAGGGAACACCTCTTACAAAAAAGAAAAAAAAAACTCATATCATTATATGCAATGAGAAATCATTTTGTATGTCACACAATAATGTACAACCTTTACTGACCTTGCATATCACCATTGATTTACGTTCATATATAGCTGCAACTAGAATGACATATAAATATATACATATATCTATATATGCCTCATAAGTAAAGAAGACGTTTTGGCAAGCTTTGTCTCTCCTGATGACTGTTATCTAAGTGGCGTACCTGGAGTGTGATGAATGGTAGGGTGGCTCATGGCCCGTAGGTAGGTGTCCTTGATTCTTCTTCCTCTTTTCCTGCTCTGCATGAATCTAAGGTGATAATTATCTACATAAGGATGTGTCTCAGAGCAACTGGTACTTGGGATCAATTTTATCTAACGCTAGATGATGATTAGGAGTGTGAAAGTCCAGAAATTCGCTTTTAAAAGTACACTATTATTCATGAAAAGGATAAAAATAGACTTATTAGCACACCCATCAAGATCATTGCTCTGACCCAGCCAAACCAGACAATTTTCACTTTGTTCTCACTATAGCCACTCTTTAAGCTTGGGGCACGTATGATTTTTTTGCTACTATTTGTAATGCGACTTGCTTGCCGATGCCTGCTTACGTATAGCTTCTTGTGGTTTGCTGATGTGGTTGCATGTTATTTGCATGAGTCGTCCATGTACTATCCTCTTTTGTGGCCTAACGGACAGCTCAGCTTTGACGTGCGCGTCCTCTCTCCCATTTCCCTCACTCCCTCCATTCCTAATTCCTTTCCAATCATGAAAAGCCCATCCCACACTTATCCCTTTCAAGTCCTTTCCTATTATCTCAGTATTATCACTGCTCTGAAATCAAAATACAACAAGGTTTTGTGGTTTTCCGGTTAGTAGAGAAGATGAAGCAGAATAGGACTGCAAAAGTGATTGATAAAACCATATAGAAACCACGTTCCAAAAATAATTGCCTTCATTACCTATGGCAATGTCAAAATAGGGTGGACTCCAGCTGTGTTTAATAATATTTCCTGATCCAGAATGAAGAAATATTAACCTTTTTCTAATATATTTCCTAAAATACTACGTGTTCTTATCATCTGGCACATCAAGATTTAAAATGCAACATATTTCAAACTTCTGGGCAAGGGCTCCTGAAAACAAAATTCTTTTTGTGGGTTTCATACACCCAACCTATTAAGAGAGAAAAATTATAAGTATCATATGTGGCCAGATTGAAAAACTAATATTAGACAAAATTATGTTAGGTCCAAAAAAGTAAAGGTTTGCCAGATCATTAAATATCAGTTTTTTAACCTAGGATTTTTGCTCTTGACAGAGTAGTGACTGAAAATTGATAGGCTTTAAGTATATCTAGGAAAAATTGAAGAGTGAACTGAACGGATCTATTTATAATTCTTTTTCATGTAAAATTGTCTCTCACTGACTCAGTGGCCGGAAGCCTTGGGAAGAAAAGAATAGGTTGAAAGTGAGATTAAATCTAGTTGCACATCACTAAAACTTCCAACTTTCTTACAAACTTCGAAGAACAAAAGCTAATGCACTTTCACTTACTCCTCTCTACAACATGAGGTTCCCGGCCCGAGTTCTTTATTACCCCAACCATGAAATGGCATCACCTAACACTTGGCTTCTTTTTCCCTTCAGTAATTGGTTTCAAATCTTTTATTTTTATTCTCATTTTGCTCTACGATGCTGAAGCAATTTAATCTGCCCAGGCCTTTGTTGTAATTACTGAATATCTACATACATGATCGCCACCTACAATTGCCAATATTACTAAGGACTAGTACCATGTGACTTTCTAAGCCATTAATTACTTGAAATATTTCATTATAATGATCGTTATGACATATTTATAACCAAGAAAATTCTTAGGAACACGTTAATGGAGGGAGTATTTACTGCATGCTGGGTCTTTCTCTAGCACAGTCCTGTGAGACTCTCATCATCTGTCAATATGCAAAATATCAAATGAAAACCTTAACAGTACTAGAATTCCAGTCAAGATAGCCATGAGAGATGAAAGTCTCACGGGGCTAATAAGTAATGCCCGAGAAAGACACTTTAGAATTCATCCATTATAGAAACGCCTCCCTTGCCAAACAAAAGACAACGAGGTATATCTACCAATTGTGTCGTCTCAAGAGTCCTTGACCAATAATCCCAATATAAGATGATCTCTTATTTTTTTCCAAGTATTGGTTCCTAATCACCGATGGATAATACATGGACCTAGCCTCTGACAGCCACAGGGTTATTTTCTTTCTCTGCATGTATTTGAGAGTAAAATTAACGAAGTTCATACCTTCGAATGACTTTATATATTTACATATATATATACATTCCCCTTTGCTCTCTTTATATATATATTATCTCTTAAGAACGAAAGAAATTAGTAAAGGATAGAAGAATATTAGAGCATAATTACAGCCTCTGCATGTGACATCGTACCAAAAAAGATCTTCAATTATCGGTTTTAAGGGAGCGAGCGGGATAATCATATCTAAATCAACTTATAAAAACTCTGTTTTTCAATTCGGCTCTTGCAGTGCTTATGGAAAGGAAAATTCTGTTAAATTCATTGTTGCAAAACTAAAGTAATGATAATATTTACAATACCAACAAGCTAATTCATAATGTTTAACAACTGCGTCTTAGCACCTGAAATTAACTGTCACACAAATCGATTTCATATGATTAACTTTATAATTAACATGCATTTAAAGAGCCTGTTACTAGTATATGCATATAACAAATGTGTATATATGTATATATGTGAATAACGCATTAGGCTTAGAAAAAATAGTTCAAAGAATTATGATGATGATGATAATGATGGCTATCAATGGTCTCCCATAAAACGAAAATGAAAATATATTCAAATAATTCGGTTTGTCTGTTGGTGAATTTATTACAAAATAGCCTCTCTTTCTCACTCACTCTCTTTCTCTCTCTCTTTTAGCTACTCTTTTCATATTAATTACTTTATTGATTATTAACACCCTGCTTGGAAATTTGGCCCGTTCCCCTTTTTCTATAATTATTACTTTTCTTAAAAAAAATACTGAAAAATCTCGGTGCTCGTCACCTCAATCCGAGACTTTATACTTTTTTTTGTTCAATTTCCTTTTTTTGATCGTTAATTGAAGAATGATTTTCTCTTTTTATCTTTGCTACCCGGAGTATCTACCTTGTGATCAATGAGGCTATTTGGAAATTCTAATGATAAATTAGAATAAAATAGACTCAGTCACTTATATGCTCATTTATGATCATAATATGGAGACTCTACATCTATACCATTTATAATAAAGAAAATTGAAAAGAAAAAAGTCATCTATTTGCGTCAGGTGAAATGGCGGACTTCAAGTACCCAAATTTAGTTTCTAAAATGGAATATCAACAAGTAAATATTTACTGCCAAAAAAACTTGTTAGTCCTTTCTTTCAATGACCTGACACAGGTAGCACAACAGTAACTAAATTCTACCTTAAGAAAAAAAGAAGATATAAGCATCTCTATTCCTGTAGAATTTAGTCACATTTTCAACTTACTTTCCCTCAGGCAAAACCAAAGAAAATAAATTAAAGAAATGACTTCATTCTCAATGGAAAGTAAATAATAAAATGTTCTCAAAATATTAATAAAGACAAAGGTCTTGCTAGAGGGAGGGCAAGTATTTTGGTATAGCGATTTTTTTTCTTTCTAGAAACAGCAATTGAAGGTTCGTGATACTGGTTTATTCTGATACAAATTAGTTTTCATTGCAAAAGCCAGTTGTCACTTGGAACGTTATTCTATTAATTTCCAATTTATCATTTTGAATCTACTTTTTAATTTATTCTCATACCTCCTGCCTTGATTCGGTTAGATGCTTGTTGAATGAAAATTTAATTCTTTTGAATTCTTCATTTCATTATGTTCTAATTGTTTCTTCTTTTTGTTCTTGAATTTCAGTTTGATTGGAGAACCTGGAGTTTGTATATATGTAATGTTAATTCCTTTATTTCAGTCATATAATGTATATTTTTAAGTATTAGTTACATACGTTTTATTTGTAGTTTCCTGTTCAAAATATGATAAAAGAAAACATTAATAGTGTACTCGCCATACTACTGCTGATATTGTCATTGTATTAAAAAGTTGTTAAACAATTTGGTAGATCCTAACTTAGGGGATATCTAACCAGGAAATATTCTAAAATAATAATCAGATTCATTTCTCACTCCATAAGCCTCATTCGAGAGTGATTCAAAACATCTAACATAACTAATCGATTTTCAGATAGATTAATATTGTATTTGAAAACTAAACTGGCAAAGATGCTAATTCATTCAATAACTATTTCACTACCATTTGAAAAAACATCCTTCGAAAGCCACATAATTATCATGCATGGATAGACACACAATTCTGGTTTACTCATAACTAAATACTTATAATCGATTGAAATTTAAAAATAAAAAAACAAAATCGAAATCATATACACCACATTAAATACCAGCGGCAATATTAAATCTAAGCTTCACAAAAAGTAAGTTTTCATGAAAATTGTCGATATTTTTTATCCAGTCTTACATACATACATACATACATACATACATAAACACACACACACACACACACACACATATATATATATATATATATATATATATATATATATATATATATATATATATATATATATATATGTGTGTGTGTGTGTGTGTGTGTGTGTGTGTATGGACTGTGTACGTTTGCATCTAAAAGGAAGAAACGGTTTCATGTAATAAAACTAAAGACTAAAAATCATTCGAAAATAATTCCCTCGCTTCAACTTCTATATCTAAATCAAAAGTAATGACGAAGGCATGACTCAAAAAATAAGAATCTTATAAATCACCGACTGACAATATCAGCACTTTTGTAAAAACTATGAAAACAGAATACATGACCAACAAAATCACGTTTTCATTCATTATTCACTTATCGCATTTTTAGCTTTATTTTCTATACACCACGATTCCTTTGAAGGCTTTTCATCAATCTCACGTCACATGATTTTATAACCACGTTTGTTTCTACCAATTTGTTCTTCTTTTTTTATTTAAGTCTTTTGACATTTGAGTTATGATTGCAAGTTTCCAATTCTTTCCTTTTTATTGAAAGTTTTATACCATTTTTGCTATGGATTTACAATGCTTATTTTTTACCCCAAAAAGGAGCTTCTTTATAACAAAGATTGTGACCCCATTTCTTAAGGATTTGAGGTAAAGAAAAAACCTGGATCTGATGCGATATATATATTTCCACTTTTTTCACATCGTTTCTTCTCTGCCATGCTTGTCCGTCTGTCAATGCTCGATCCCCTCTCTGAAAACTTGATGCGCATGTGTGCCTTCTTCTCTGACGTCATCCTCTCTCCGTAAGTATTGCCACTGTCCGCACAAAGAACTTCATTTATTGTTTTTGTTGTATTTGTCATGGGGATAAATTTCTTTTTTTTTTTTTCAAATATCACTGTGCCCATTTCAATATTCTTTCAACTAAGCAAGTTTTTGTTGGTTATCAAACCTTTTCAAGTTGTTCTCAACAAGGCAAAAATTAAATTGGTTAAATTACTTCGGTCTACCAGCTGTACTATATCGTAAATAAGTTTTAAAAAGGGCCTTAAAATCTTTTCTTATCCACTAAGAAAGAACTTTATTCCCAGTGTTACTCCGGTGTTGGGGCTGATATGGGTTTAAGAGTAATGTACCATTGCACGAGCACACTGTGTAATGTTTGACATTGTTCTACAAACAGATCTAGATCAATAGAAAGGGTAAGTTTAACAAAAAGAGGAAATAAAAAGAAGTTACGAAAAACAAAGGTGACTTGCTGTAGCTCATGATGACAATCTCACAACGTGAACAGGAGACCGTGCGGCATTTTATACCATGTACCTACAAAATAAATGCTTGCCTTATAATATGAAATTCTTAGAATTATTATTTAACAATCATATCAATGGATGACAGGAAATAATCATAGAGCTTATCATTTAACATTGAAAGTTTGAGTTTCTTTAGTTTTTGTTCTACTTTTGAATGCACAACATAATTATGCCTACGCAGTGGAATTTTGGTGAAAAACTAATCTATGTATTATTACATTTAGGAAGTTGGCTGTAAAAGAAAATAATTCTAAGTTTTGCCCTTTACTGTAACTCAAATAATATTATGATATGTCCCCTTGCCCTGCCTACCAAACCCCAAAACACTCCTGTTCATCCCTGGTTACATGTATGGTACGTATACAGCGTGGTAGCTTTAAGACTACATCCAGTAATCTCAGTCACCCATACTACCAGGAGAGAGAAATGGGGCGTCCTATAAACCACTACAAGACATAATGGATTCAGTAATACAGTTTCATCAACTTGTAAGGAATTCCTGGCCCTCATGACTGGCAAGAACTGGCCAATCACGTGACACACTTCATTTTGTTTTCAATCATTCAGCAGACTGATGCCTTCCGTTGCTA
This sequence comes from Palaemon carinicauda, assembly GCF_036898095.1. Taxonomy (NCBI): domain Eukaryota; kingdom Metazoa; phylum Arthropoda; class Malacostraca; order Decapoda; family Palaemonidae; genus Palaemon; species Palaemon carinicauda. Next base: position 42,844,869 of record NC_090765.1, on the reverse strand, counting down.
CTTTTCTTTGTCTCTTCGTCTTCCTGTCCGTTTCTTCTTGTACATTCCGACGAGTTCATCAATATTACCACCCTCTGGAAATGGATTCAGAGATAATGATTCACTAAACTGTTGCCATATCTCAGAATTTGCTTTAAGATTTATCAAGTACTTGTGTAAGGTACCTTCTACTTCCAATTGGTTCACATGATGCATGATAATGGTTATAAGCTCATGACAGCTTATATCAGATCAAAAACCGACCTTATCTATTGTAATATAAAAAAAAGACTAGATTTCTTTATACTTCAGTACAATGACTGAATAATCTTTTATTGATCAATTGATGCCGGTGTCCTGTGGCTGTCTGGAAAGACCCTAGAATTTCAGAAATCCCTAAATTCAGTCTTTGCGTTAAGGACACAAAACAATAACTTGGAATTTTCCGTCGCCATGACTAGATTCTTCCTCGTTGGACAAACTACGGTCTATGAATGTACTAACTCATTTCAGCAGACTCTAGACAAACTGACTCGATTTTAATCACAGAAGACCGTGACTGGATAAATCCTTGGACGTCTTGAATGGACCTTGAACTTTAACTTTGGAGTCCAGGTACCTTATAAATATCTGAGGTCATTCATCATCCCTGTCTGATTTTCATTCCTCGAACAAACCTGACTGAATTTTGTGATTATACGACATATTTAACAAGTGTTTGGATTGGCCAAAACTTTAAATGACACTAAATCACATAGGTACAAAATATTCGACATTATTGTGACATTTCTACAGTAATTCTGCATACTCCTATATGTTGTGTTTGTTATGTAAAAGCTGTTTCTATATTAAGTTGTTCATCTTGAAGAAAGCAGAATAACTGCAGAAAGCTGTTGTATCATATATCAGATTTGTGACATGCCTGCTTATATTTCTCGTCTTTCTGTGCTCACTGTCGTTCTTTTCATCTATCCAACAAGAACAAATCAATACTGACTACACATACAAGGTCTAATGATTATATTGGATTTCATCACAAATACTTTTTTGCCCTATTCTCTCACTGGTTAATACCGAACCAAATAAACAATCAAATATCTTCAACGATCCCTTTTTTCCCACTTTGGTCATGTTCCGAGCTGAAAGAAGAACTATACAGCCTGTTATGGCATCTTGAAATACTCATCCCCTTTCACTTTTAACTTTTAAAAAGAAAATCTTTACTTATATTTCAGATCTGATTAATTAATATCTACTGTCATTTTATTTCAGCCACCCTTTCATGAAGCAGAGGGCTCTGAATTCCATTTCTTGCTTCATGGTTTTATTTTTAGTTTTCATAAACAAATCTGCTATAATCAATCCTACCCCAGAGACAATTTGCCAGAGATTATACACTCAGCATGACGATCAAATAAAAAGACTATAACACACATAATTTACATGAATAACATTTCATCATTGGAGTTAAATACTGTTACAGTCCAAGTAAACTTTGAACATCATAATACCAAATCTGAAAGAAATAATGTATAATAGCCACTAAATACAGATGATTTCCTTTTGTTTGTAAGACCCAATATTGAAAATAGAAATAAAACTAAAGTTTGCACACTGCTTGAGTCAATCACTAGTCAGTTAGAAAAAAAAAAAAAATCAGCCTAAATCAAAATATCGCCATTTCTGACTGTTCTAATGATCTTTTTGTGTATGTACGCGCGAACAGGAAAACAAGTTGGGCGACATCTGTTTCTCACTGCGTTACGTCCCTACGGCTGGCAAACTGACTGTGGTTATCCTCGAGGCTAAGAATCTCAAGAAGATGGACGTCGGTGGCTTGTCAGGTAATGTTCTGTTATCATTATTACTATTATGACTAGCTAAGCTCCAAGAAAGCCGAAGGGTTTCAACGAGGAAAAATAGCCCAGTGACGAAAGGTAATAAGAAAATAAACTACAAGAGAAGTAATGAACAATCAAAATATTTCAAGAATTGTAACAGCACTGAAATAAATCTTTCATATGTAAACTATAAAAACTTCAAAACGCACGAGGAAGCTTAAGTTTTACTATCATATTATTATCATTACTATTGCTATCGTTGACATCATTGTTATATCTACAATTCTTTTAACTTATTTGTCTGTTCATTTGAAAAAAGTAGAGATTTTTATTATTGCTTTTAACCAATGGTAGATCTTGTGACTGGTAACAAGTGATTCGAGCCACCAGCCCCCCCCCCCCTTTTTTTTTGTGAACTATTATCATCAAAATTACTCCAATTTTACTTATGAACTAACTAGCTTTCCGAAGTATTACATATCATTTTACTTAAATATTTCGCTTTAAAAAGTTCATTATCCCACAAAATCTAGACCACTGCAAAGCATGTTAATCTTACAATTAATTCTCCAATAATGGTTAACATTTCTGTATCAATTCATATATGCCGCAACTGACTAAAGAAAAAACGTATCCCTGAAGCCAGTTTATGATATCAACTACTTAAGCTATGCCAAATTCAGAACAGAAAAGATAAACAATGAAGAATAGTAAAGTGATAATTAAATGATGTTGATTGGGCACAACATTAGAAGACTGCAATTAAATGGTGCCTAGTGAAATGATTGCCTGGCCTTTGTAATAACGATGACTCCAGGACAAGTTGTCAAGTGGTTACTAAAACAAATCTATCTGACCGATTGGTATAGTTTCATAATGATAATGCCTCTCTAGCTATTACAGAAGTAAGTCCGTGAAAACATCTTTTCATCATAGATTTTATTGAGTCCATGAAATTCAAAAACATAACATCTTTAGTCATTGATGCTATACACTGTCAAAATCTGTGATTCAAACTTCAGAACATCGAGGGTTAAGTATTGAACTAATACAATTTTACTATAGGTGTATATATGAGCTCTTCAAATCACTCATGCAATAAATAATATCATTAGTTTGTCACTCGTGAACATTTCCTTCCTGATGTTCACTAATGAGAAAAAATAATAAATATCTTATTTTCGTATTTACATTAAACATTCATTAACTAAATATCGAACCAAACATGAAGCAGATTATACTTGCTCTGAATTAATATGGTTCTACGTGGTAACACCTCACACGAAGCTTCTGTTAATTTGATAGGAGACTATAGTAACATTTCACACGATTCTTCTGCTAATTTGATGGGAGACTATAGTAACATTTCACACGATTCTTCTGCTAATTTGATGGGAGACTATACTTTATGGAAACATTTCACACGATTCTTCTGCTAATTTGATGGGAGACTACTGTCTGGTAATATTTCACACGATTTTTCTGCTAATTTGATGGGAGACTACTGTCTGGTAATATTTCACACGATTCTTCTGCTAATTTGATGGGAGACTACTGTCTGGTAATATTTCACACGATTCTTCTACTAATTTGATAGAAGACTATACTTTATGGAAACATTTCACACGATTCTTCTGCTAATTTGATGGGAGACTACTGTCTGGTAATATTTCACACGATTCTTCTGCTAATTTGATGGGAGACTACTGTCTGGTAATATTTCACACGATTCTTCTGCTAATTTGATAGAAGACTATACTTTATGGAAACATTTCACACGATTCTTCTGCTAATTTGATAGACTATACTTTATAATAACATTTCACACGAGTTGTCTGCTAATTTGAAAGGAGACTATACTTGAAGGTAACATATCACACAATTCTTCTGCTAATTTGATAGGAGACTATACTTTATGGTAACATTTCACACGATTCTTCTGTTAATTTGATAGGCTAAACTTTGTAGTAACATTTCACACGACTTGTCTGCTAATTTAATAGGGGGCTATAATTTATGGTAACAACATTTCACACGATTCTTCTGCTAATTTGATAGAAGACTATACTTTATGGAAACATTTCACAAGACTCTTCTGTTAATTTGATAGGAGACTACAGTAACATTTCGCACGATTCTTTTGCTAATTTGATAGGAGACTATACTTTATGGAAACATTTCACACGACTCTGTTAATTTGATAGGACACGACAGTAACATTTCGCACGATTCTTTTGCTAATTTGATAAGAGACTATACTTTATGGAAACATTTCACACGATTCTTCTGTTAATTTGATAGGAGACTACAGTAAAATTTCGCACGATTCTTCTGCTAATTTGATAGGAGACTACACTTTATGGAAACATTTCACACGACTCATCTGTTAATTTGATAGGACACTATAGTAACATTTCGCACGATTCTTCAGCTAATTTGATAGGAGACTACACTTTGTAGTAAAATTTCACAAGAATCCTCTGGTAATTTGATAAGAGACTACATTCTGTAGTAACATTTCACGCGATTCTTCAGTTAATTTGATAGGAGACTGATTTACAGTTCTGTATATATTTACCCATTCTCGATCCAACCAGTATCATTTCTCCTTTCTTGCAGATCCGTATGTCAAGATTTGCTTAATCCAGAACGGAAAACGACTGAAGAAAAAGAAGACCAGTATCAAGAAATGCACTCTCAACCCTTACTATAACGAGTCCTTCTCCTTCGAAATCCCATTCGAACAAATCCAGGTATAATCTAAAATTTCTGAGTTATATCTGTTGGGACCTCCCACAGATATATTTTGATGTCGTCTACAACACACCTTCTACTTCTTGCTATATAAAAAGTTGTTTTAATACCAGTATCGTTGATATTTCCTTTTCGATTATCTTGGCCTTTATCATCAAATGTTAATGCATGCAGATTTTTTAATATATGTTGCATGATAAGCTTCAAGTAGAATTTCACTAGATATCACTCTTCGTAAACTATTATACACTTATTATAACATCTTTAACCCTTACTGCATTGATAAAATATTAACTTTTAATTTTTCGATACTCATTCCACCTACTAGTATACAAGTTCAATTGTTACTGTAATGTGCACTTAATGAATTGATTTTACCTTTACTTAAACTTTAATTCTGTCTAACCTAATCACAGGTAGTATCTATTATATTTTTATACTAAGCACGCCTATCAAATTTATCAACATTTATCCCTAGAACCGTATTTCCTATTCTGTGAAAGGTTATCTTGCTCAAGACCATCAAAATTATTGACCTGACAAACTTAAATCACTACAATGTCTTCTATTTATCCTCATTGTATGTTGTAAACTATATTAGGATCTAATTTAATACAAAATTTATATAAATGAAGAATATAATTTGATCAAATATCTCTTTATTGATGAAAAGTATATTTTCAAAAATACTCCTTAAATTGTAAAATGTGACGGCACCTAAGTTTAATCAAATCCAAATTACTATTTGATTTTCTCTGAAAATTCAAGTTGTTTTTTAAACAAGAACTTTCAGAACAACTCAAAGATTCTCTGATATGATGAAATCTACTAATTTTATGGATAATTAAACAAGATAACTAGCAATTACTACTATTGATTATTTACACAAATGCTATTTCAAATTAGTCATTAGTTGAGAGTCCTTATTAATTCGGTTTTAATTCTAAATTCATTTCCTCCACGCCTCAACGTTTCAAGCAGAAAGTGAATTTACAAGTGACCGTTGTGGACTACGATCGTATCGGTACATCTGAACCCATCGGGCGATGTGTGTTAGGAATGAACGCATCTGGAACTGAATTGCGTCACTGGTCAGACATGTTGGCTTCCCCTCGTCGTCCCATTGCCCAGTGGCACACACTCAAGGATCCAGAGGAAGCTGATGCAATTCTTAATCAGAAATAAACTATCAAATAAAAGGTAATTGCTTCTGTATTTTCTTATACGTTACTTACTCATATAGGCTACAATAGTTGACAATGCTTCTTTGGGTCATCTTTCCATAGATGTTCAAATATAAAAATGAAATAACTTTTCAAATGAGATATACCTGGTCCTTCATCTGTATTTTTCATTCACAATTTCATGAAATGTTTTTACTTTACCTCACTTAAAACACCTGAGTTATAAGAGTAGGGTAGAAACAATGTTCTCAAAGCGTAGTTTTACATTACATCTGCAAAATGATGCAAGGTGCGCAGCCTGTTGTTCCCCCATACCGAGCTCTCAGTGATTTTGCAAAAACATGCTTTTCTTTACCTACTAAATCTTGCCTTTATTAACGAAAAAAAATCTACATTATTCTTTTATCATAATTTGCTGTGGCAAAAATATACTTACAATTGTGAATAATTTTTTATATGCATGAACAAAACCCTCAATAAATAACTGCATCTATCAATCATGAATATAATCAATTAAAACTTAAGATTATTATACTTCTAACTACAACCAATTGTATCTACTAAATTTATCTATATGCATTCCTAGACTGAGTACACTATTAGTGTTTTCTTTTATCATATTTTGAATAGGAAACTACAAATAAAAAACGTATGTAACTAATACTTAAAAATATACATTATATGACTGAAATAAAGGAATTAACATTACATATATACAAATGTTAGGGGAAATCATTTGCCAAATTTTTCATAGATAGAACATAAAATTAACATGAAAAAACTTTAAGACATCTTTTTATGATTCTTCCCAGGTGCAGCCAAGTGGGACGCTCTGAATCACTGTAAGATGGCCACAAGGAAAAAAGAGACCCCGCCCAAGACTTCAAGCTATCTTTGAGTACTTTCATTATTAACCACATGTATTGTACAGAAAATTAATAATCAAGATATGAGCAGTTTTAGATGTTAGTATTCAGTAGGGAGAGAATTCATATACTGTATCAATGATATTATGCTGAATCAGCTGTGTTATTCATATCATGATGGGATGTACATAGAACCTGCTATGTAAGACCTTCATTACTCATAATTCTTCTTCTGGATACCAAAGGAAATTCTCTAGAGAAGTTTGATACTACAGTAGCTGCTGGTACTTTACTTATACTAGTTAAAAAGTGATTTATGCTGTTATATCACTAATGTAATTATAAGCTATGCGCCATTAAGCCATCTTAGATTTTTTAGTCGTCAGTCATTTGTAACCTGAAATTAGGATACATCTACTACAAGTGGGGAAAATCTAAGGCCATCTTGCAAAGTCCATGAATGTGATCGCATGGAAAAACTATCTAAAAAAACCTCTGACCTGTCTCAAGCTGTTTAACATCTAATGTACTATGATAGCACCATAAAATCATCTCAAGGATTTTATAATAAAAAAGCAAAAAAAAAACCAATCTAAGAAGAAAATCAAATTCCTACACAGCTCTTCACTATCAGCTCTGACGATTCTAAAAAAACATAAACTTTAGCCTTTCTAGAGGTCAAACTAACTTCGGTCTTTCTGAGGCCTAGAATCTCTCTGGTCTCAAGTAGATCACTATCATACTTTAGGTATTGTCTTGTATCTCACCCGCGTCGTCTATGGTGTCCCGACGATATCTTCTTATCGCCTTTCTGGGATCTGAGAAAGGGCCCTACTGAGACAAACAACACCAGTGTAGTCACAAAGTTCACCTGTCCAAAAGTAAAGAGCTCTCTTAGACAAATGAAAGAGCTCTTTGTATATTAATGGACAAAGGATATCTATAGTCCATTTCTTTTAGCGATGCATATTTGCACCGACTCGCGGCGGTGCCCTTTTAGCTCGGAAAAGTTTCCTGATCGCTGATTGGTCCAACCAATCAGCGATCCGGAAACTTTTCCGAGCTAAAAGGGCACCGCTGCGAGTCGGTGCAAATATGCATCGCTAAAATAAATGGACTATAAGTGTCTAATCTTTGGGGTTGATTGCCTGAGAAGGTTTACTTTCTATGGACTCGGCAAAAGCTATTTTGTTGAATAGTGAGAGTAGTCGATGTTGTTACTGTTATTTTTTTTTTCCATTATTGGATTCTGTTTTTACACTGAGTAGTTTTTTCTCGTTCCTTGATGCATCAAGACAGCACTGCAGTCAAGGATGCATCCTGGCTTAAACCAAAGAATAAAGTTAAGAAGACAAATAGTGAAAAACAAACCTTGTGGTTTCTACATTTCATTAGGGCTTATAATAATAATAGTGTTCATGCGGAAAAACTTTGCCTGGTCCAGTCAAAGTTTGTCCAAGAAATTTCATCATTAAGTGTTTTAACAAATGAAAAAATAAACAAAAAAATTTACAATTGATTTATGATCTATAACTGCCTTAAAATAGGGGACATTGAATTTACATTCTCTTTCATTCAGGGTAAAAGAGAGAGTTGGAGAGAGAGAGTCACAAACTGAAGAATGTGTGCTGTTTATACAACTCAAATGTTTCTTTGCATCAATCACACCCAAAAACAAATAAATCTGAAAAGTGTGGACGCCCCAAATCTCTGGAAACCACCACTTTCAGTACACTTTAGAGAAACAGAAAAGACATAGTTTCTTACAATTTTCATCCATATCTTGATCATTATTCCACAAGACAAGTAGAAGAGAATGATGATGTAGTGAAAACAAAAATAGTTTTTGGATACAAAGCTTTGATTTAGTTTTCCATTTGACTGAACTGAAACTCTTCTCTGTTCATATTTGTATTCAGTATCATGCTGTGTGAGAAAGGAACACTTTCATCTCAATCCGTTTGCAACGTAGCATTTGCCGTAGAAGTTGAGTTACGCTTTCATGACGTTTTTATGTAGAAGAAGAACTCATTCATTAGTTTTATATGTCTGCTGTGTTATTATATTTCCGGGAAGTAAATGTTTATATTAATAAAGGATACATCGGTGTGTATTCATCTTCATATATAAACATTGACAGTGTCCTGTTATGCCACGATAGTGTACAGACGTGTATCATGACTGTGGGCCTTGACCGCAGGATACCCAGACATAATATGTATGGCTGACCAAACCACCTTATATTTTTCGTCTCTTTTTTCATGAATTCATATGTATAGACTGAACCTCTATAGATAAGCCGTGGATTCCTGGTGCCATATGGAATAATAATTTACATGTTCATTGTTTAATCCTTCATGAAGGGTTATAATCCTATGATAGTGTATGTTTTATCAAACCCTGTGATTTGTTGGGTCATGAATACAATTATCATTATTATTATAATTAATGATACTGTTGAGCCTTTTAATTAGTAATAGAATCAATATTGAAAACAAAAAGCTTAAAAAAGACAAAAAAAGATAGTATGCAAAAGTGACAACTTTAGCATGGAGTGGGGATGCTTATGTCCTTTGAGTTGACTTATTTCCTTTTTGTACAGCATGAAACCCACACTCTGTATAGGATTTGCAACCAATATTAGGATCTCATCAGGATTTTCATTGTGTAAACAACTAAATATCTTGGCTTAACATGTACGCCTTCGTGATGACCAATAGGTTAATTTCATCTCATATCACTCGATGTTGCATCGCGTTCTGTTTACTAGACAAACTTGAAGAGATTGCAGGAAAATCCGGAACAATTCCAATCAAAGACAGCTCTTAGTAGATTTTTTTTAGCACTTTTCAAACTCTACTAGGAGCAAAAGCACCATTTGGTATCTTAAAAGCACAAGGTAATTCGGCAGAACCCCGTTCATTTATTAAGGCCTATCAGTACAGAGGGTTACTGTCTTTTTCATCATTCAAATTATAACTTACTGAGGTTTACGCATTGCAAAGCCAACAAGAGTAGAATCATCTGAATTACTATTCTAAAATAAATCTCCTTGCAATCTCTTTTCGTACGATGAAATAATCCTATTGATGGGACGCGAAGTAAGGCTTTCTCTGCGTTTGTACATTTTAATACTGTGCCGATCATTTCATATCAAATGGGTATGGAAAAATGAATCCATATCCATCGCCAGCAACTGCAGTTTCAAAATTAATCCAAGACCAGTCCACTTGATCATATTGTGTCGAAAATAATTGGACCTTGGTTGCTGAAATATAGGAAACCTTTCACTGTTCTCCTGAGATACTATTCCAGAAGATGATGACTCCTTGCTGGATTCTTTCGAAATTGATTAAAAAAGCTCAAAGATGAAAACTAACCTATAGAACATATATATCTTCCAGCATATGATATTCTTAAATTTCCCAAACGAGCAGATGAGGGTACACCTCATTGAGATCAAGTTAATCAAATCTGGATCAGGCGTGGGACAGCGTGACCCAAATTAGGGATAAAGAGTAAAAAGTGAGCGTTTCTAGAGGCTCCGAAGGCTTGAGTCAGAGGATAGCTCTCTTATATAAAAAATTCATCAGGGACTCCAAAGAGCTTTCCGGCGGGGTGCCATCCTTTGCCTTGATCCTACTAATCCTTACTCGTCTCTTCCAATTCATAGTTTTATATTTTCTATCTATATCTGTATCTGATCTGTCTTATTCTCTATTTCTCAGATTCTACATTAATATCTATCACTTTAGCCTGTTTCCTTTTGCCTTGATACCAGGGAATACTCTACCTGGACACCCACTCACTCTCTCTCTCTCTCTCTCTCTCTCTCTCTCTCTCTCTCTCTCTCTCTCTCTCTCTCTCTCTCTCTCTCTCTCTCATGACCTTACCCTTGCCCGACAAATTTCCTTACGACTTGGTGTGTTGGCCGGATGTTAATATACTCATTGAAAATATACGTATATTATGTGTACTGTGTATACAATGTATCTATATATACTGTATGCACGCAAATGCTGCGGTAATATACTGTACAAGGGATTCCAAAATGTATCTAAATATATATACATATATGCATATATGCCCGAAGAAGTAAGGTCTATTTGCTTGATATGCCTCCTCATATCCATTACAGCCATCAAGTGTTTTTATGTATCTCCCATTACCCGCTCGCCTACTTACCCTCTCTTCTACTCCTATCCTCTTTCCCCCCTAACCCCACATCACCAGCCTCCCTCTAAGCACCACCTGGAGGCATCGTGGGTTGTGTCGCATCTTCCCCGAGATGCAAACAGGAAAACAAACAAAAATAAAAAAAAAAGGTCATCTTAACGGCTCATTCAGACATAATCACACATTTATTCAGCTCTGCGTCATAGAAATCATAACTACGATGGAATGGTGTTCACATTATAAATATCATAGAGTAGAAGAAGAAGATAACTGATTTGGCACACATCAATTACTAGTTTTCTTTTTCTGTCACAGTCATCATGTAATATATTAGTTCATAAAAGATTAGGGTACTGGAGGGCCTCCCATAAGGTGCTTGTTAACAATGCCAATAAAGTCACAAAACTTAGGAAAAATGAGAAGAGAGCCACTATTGGCCTTGGGAAATGAACACCGAATGGAAGCCCCTCCAAAACAATGTATTTCCAGTTGCAAGTGTTACGGCCCTTATTTCCTGTTCTGGTTTGGCCTACACCCCCCGTCTCCCACTCCTTAATACATAAAAAATATATATAAATATATAAAAATCTCTGCGCGACAATGCCCCACTATCAACCTTGAGATTTGGCTTCAATGTCCCCGATGACCTTTTTTGTATCCGTTAGCTTTAGACTTTAGAGAGGTTTATATTATGCATATAAATTGTACAACCTTTTATAGCGCAACATCTGAGACCAGATCATCATCTTAGCATCCAGGAAGTAACAGATTTGTAGAGATACCCCTTTGGTTGGTTGGCCTCCCTCCCAGATTGCACTCTTGAAGAAGAGCAGAGGAAGGAAGCCAAACCCTGAGGCCGATAGAGGGCAGGCGTGTCGTCGCAGGCTGTGTATGTGTCATTTGAATGGTTGTATGTACAAGTATGTATAAAATAAATAAAAAATTTTGTGCTCACCTGGAGAATGCATCATCACTATTATTATATACTGAAGCGTCAAAATGATTTGCATGCCTCAGACCTGTTCTGATTGTTTTTGGGGAACTCACTACTACATCTTTTACTTAAAATAAATAAATATATATATATATTGTATGTATATGTCCTGAAAGTCATAGAAGCCAATGAATTTGCTGAACTTTGTAAGTGTATATAAACAGACTTTAGCTACAATTGTATGTATTGCAATGTACTGAACGTTTAAAAAGCAGAATCAGATTCCAGTATTTCTAACGACATCAACATCAACAACAGATTGTTACATACGTATATAAATATATATAGACATCTATATATATGTATATATTCATAAGCAGTCAATGGAAACTCCATGGGGGCATGAAATGCCTTCAGACTCTCAGAGCATCCAAGCCAAACAGCAACATACCCCCTCCCCCCTTAAAAGAAAAGATGGACAGCAGTACAGTCCATTCAATTGCTTGTGGTGGTTTGGACTTTAAAAAAAAGAAGCAAGAAAGGTGGATACCAGTGTTGTTTGTTTATTAGATATGTTATATATGGATTAGGGCACATCGTCGAGACTGACTTCTTACAAGAGTCGCAAGTACTAACTGGGAATTGTGTAAAAAGATTAGATATAACAAATAATAACAATAAAAAAATGAGAATGTGTTTGTTTTATTGCCTTCTCCATACAAGTTTGAACTGAATTAGGACATACTTTTAAAATGATTCTCCATTGAATATTCAAATGGGAGAATTACTTGGCTGGTTGATAAACGCTAATTTAGATACAGCAATACTTAACAGATTTAATCACGCTATTAGTGTTTTATCAAATTATCATTTATACTTATGTAAAATTTTGACCAATTGTTTCGATGTTAACTTATGTAAATATCTTAACCTAGCTTTAAAATTTTCTCATCAATTAAACTCCAGAATTTCAATTATATTGATTTTTTTTTTTATTTACATTTACTGGAGATCATAGTTCCTAAAATTATTCAAATGATTCTACCTCATTAATTCTATCCCCTTCCAATGATATTTCACATCCCACTGCATATTCCGTTCTCATCAACTATGCCTTTCTTCTATGCATAGTAAGCCCAACTTCATGTGATATTTCAAGCATCCTGGTAAGCAAACTTTGCAACTCCTATGGTGTTCTGCTAATATATATATATATATATATATATATATATATATATATATATATATATATATATATATATATATATATATATATATATATACTATTCAGTATATTGTTAAAAGAAAAAGACCAGAACCAAGAACTGTAATGTATTTCTATACCTCAGTTTGGGTAATGATGAAACAGAATGACATTACTGACCTCAGCAAGACGACCATAGCTAAAGATGTCGCAGCATGAAAACTCAGGAAATCGAGTTTCAGCGTAGTTTACAATAAGTCTGAATATCTGAAGGATCAAGGTTAGCGCCTCGATGACCTGGAGGATGCAACTCCAGGGTCAATACGAGGAATTCACTTCGCACATAGACCGATAAGTAGACCAGCAAGGCTTACCTTTCAATGAGAGCTGAGTTGGGAAGTGAGTGACTTCGTTTGGAACTAGCGTCACTAGCATTAAAATTCATAGTGTTTTCATGAAATGTCCTCCCCCTATTTCAAAATCAATTTCATAAGTTCCTTGTAAAAAAAAAAAAAAAAAAAAAAAAAAAAGTTGATCAATTTCAGCATTTCCATTTATTGTTATCGTATTTGATTTTTACTGAAAAGGCTTATATACTGACGGGTAATTCCATAGTTCAACAAGTGTAACCCCAAAGAAAGATATTAGATAATGTCTACAAGCAACTGTGAGAAGAGAATATACGGAGCAACATAGAAGTTTTGATCTTTACCTTTACACTCACTTTGAGGATAATGAATCTTGTCACGTGGTAATAGAAGTCTCATGAGCATCAGCATTAAATGGCAAATATATGTACATATATATACATAGATAGGCAGACACACACACACACACACACACACACACACATATATATATATATATATATATATATATATATATATATATATATGTGTGTGTGTGTGTGTGTGTGTGTATAAAACAGGCCTACACAAAAAGAGTTCAGCCTATTGGTATCAAATTAAGTCCTGACGGGTGACGTTCCTAGCCGCAGTCCCATGTTCTTGACCCGAAAAGACGCTGGTACTGATTAATAGCAGGGAGAATTTGAGGGTGATAATGTGAAATCGAACACAGTCCCAGATATTCACAATCTGAATTCTGAACCTTTTGTCAATGCGTTCACCATCACACCCATTTTTCACATGGGTGGAACGGTCATGTTTCAGTGTTTTCTATCAAACCTGAGCAAGGCTTGAAGTCAGGTCAAACAAGTGGACGTCTCCAAACCTACTCAACAGACCTACAACGCCCTTTACATAATACAATACATATACCCATATATATATATATATATATATATATATATATATATATATATATATATATATATATATATATATATATATATATACATAACTACCAATAGGCAAACTAATAATAGACACCATTCCGATATAACTAGAGTAAACAGGATGCTGAATCAATAATAAAAATAGATGACGGAACAAAAGATAGGCACTTCCTCTTTTCCACATACAGCACAGTCCCTGATAAAGGCCCATTCCGGAGCAAGGTCTTGCAGGGAGAGGAAGTTGCCGTCGGCAAATGAAAGCTGACCGGTATGAAAGACGAATTAGTGTGTGGAGCAACTACAGCTAAACGTATTAGGTAAGTTGAGTTGATACTTGTTCACCTCTCCTGTAATTTTCAAGGCTTTCACATGTAGTATTTCTGAATGCTTGACTAATTATAATTCTATATAAACTTAACTGATGATCAGTTACGGTACCGTAGCGCACTAGGATTTCTTTAAGACGAACGATTTATTAAGTCCCTTTCATATAAGCTAGAGGCCCGAATGCGGGGGAAAAAAAGGTTATAAAAGTTGGATGATTCAAAATCAATACGACTACTATTTTCCATATACATATATACATATATATATATATATATATATATATATATATATATATATATATATATATATATCATCATCATCACCATCTCATCATCTCCTCCTACGGCTA